>NC_052531.2:1036666-1352500 GCF_016746365.2 Drosophila yakuba | reverse complement strand
AACGCTAGTAAGTTATCTCATTCAAATTCAAGATACATTTTTTCTTGTAATTCTACTACCAAAACCTCATTTTAACGAAGAGAAGAAAAGATACGAGCGATAGCACATTCAATATACGACGAAAATTTAATTAGCATTCAACTAAAAAAAAATGCAATATATGTTATTATGTCATTATGACGGGAATAAATTAAGCTATTTATAGCTTATTTACCGCCAAACTAGCGGGTTTTATCAAAGAGTGGTAAAACTAAGATTTTTATTTGAATGAATCTTAAATATTTTATTGTGTCAAATAAATAAGCTAACGTACAAAAATTTTAATTTTTAGGAAATATCTTTTGAAGGTGAAACGTATTTCAACAAATAAGTATTTTTGAAAGTATATAACACCCACCAGCCCAATTGTCTAATTATCAATTTTTACTTCTTATATAGGCATACTTATATAGGCATGTGGTCTGTACACGCACGCTGTAAACATTTTTGTCCGCGGTTATGAGCGGTTTGTCGCTAAAAGCGGAGAAGTACTAACTTGAGGTCCTTTCATATAACTTTGTATGGAGACCAACCAAGCCATCGAGTTCCCGTCGCAATAACCGGACTGACGCTATAAGCGGAGTCGATAAACCGGATTCTACTGTATATACCAAACAAATCGAGTTGTATACATATAAGAACATTTTATTTAAAAACAATGAAGTTATAATTTATTTTTCTATTATTTCAATTATTTTCCCGACTGTCCATACGGCAGCTAAGTATGTATGTCAGCATAATTAAATGAGATCTTCGGTGGACTTACATTTTGAAGGGTTTCCGACATATTTCCACGACCACTCTAACACCCACAAGCCAACCAAAAATTCCACACGCCTACAATTTTAAAAATATGTGTTGTTTTCTTTTCGTTTTATTCTTTGGCTCGCCAATTTCTATCGATATTTCAAAAACATTTTGACCTCGCCCATACCTTTAAAAAATGTTAACATTTGTTCATTTAATTATTTAATTTGCCAATTTGTACTTTTATCTAATTGAAATATATTTAACTCTTTGAAGGCCTGTTTAGAAAACGACCACACTTCTGAAAATTTGTTTGATTGTTATTCATCAATTTTTTGTCAGGTTGCCTCTAATATTAAAAAATATTTTACTCCTTTAACGCCTGTTTAGAAGCATATGAATATGAATATATTTAATGTTTTTAATCATAACACTTCTTAGGTGGAAACGCTGTATCTTACGCCGATATAACAAATAAGAAATACATCTTAGAATGTATCGATAAAGGTTTTCATTTTATAAATTTATGTAAACTAAAAATTTGTCTATTCATAAGCCTGCAAGAGATTATATTAAATCTTTGTACAATTAAATACAATTAGCATATCCCCAAAGTAAACGTAATATATATATTATGAACGCTGTGTTGTTTTAATTTTCAATAAAATGTAATTACAAACTTCTATTTAATGTAAATTAGTAAACAATTTACGTGCAACTGAATATATTGTTTTAATTAATTTTTGTGTTCTATGTGTATTTATATTTAAGATAATATATACCTTAAATGCTACATGTATTATTATGGAATGGTTTCTCAGCTTTAACTTTAATTTTGCTTAATTTGTCTGGTAATGTCATCCAATTATTTTTGTTTTTAGTCATATTAGCCAGCCAAAATATGGAAAAAAAAATCTCATCGACATCCCAGCCCCGGATTTTAAAAAAGAAGCACTTCAGGGTTAAGCATCAAAAGGTTAAGTTATTTAGAGCCAATGAACCAATTTTAAGTGTGTTCATGTGGGGAATAAATCACACTGTATGTAACAAAAATTTACCTAAAAAACAAAGATAAGCTAATTTGAATTATTTCCAGATTAATGAATTAAGTCACGTAAACATACCTGTAATGCTTTTGCCAGACGACTTTCGTGCTTATTCTAAAATTAAGGTGGATAATCATCTATTTAATAAGTAAGCAACAAAAAAAAACAATTTTGATATTCTCGAATGTTGGTATTTTTCTAATATCATTACCATTATAGAGAAAACATGCCGTCACATTTCAAAGTCAAGGAATATTGTCCTCTTGTGTTTAGAAATTTGCGTGAAAGATTTGGAGTTGATGATGTAGACTACCGCGAGTCCTTAACTCGATCCCAACCTATTCAAATTGATTCGTCTGGAAAATCAGGAGCACAATTTTATCAGAGTTATGATAGGTTTTTTATTATAAAAAGTTTGACATCGGAAGAAATTGAACGAATGCACGCATTTTTAAAGCAATACCACCCGGTGAGTAAAGTATAATTTAATTGATTTTAATCAATCCGTTATCATAATTTTTAGTACGTTGTGGAAAGACATGGAAAAACGCTGTTGCCGCAATATTTGGGAATGTATCGTATCACTGTAGAAAGTGTGCAATATTACTTCGTCGTCATGAGGAATGTTTTCAGCTCCCACTTGACAATACACAAGTATGAAAATTGTTGAAAGTCACACCGCTTATATGTATAGTATAACCTTTGTATATTTGATAGAAAGTTTGATTTAAAAGGTAGCACCGTTGATCGGGAAGCATCAGAAAAGGAACTTGAAAAAAATTTGCCGACTTTCAAAGACAATGATTTTATAAAACAAAAAGTTAAATTGGACATTGGAAAAGAAGCTAAGAACAAGCTTATGAATACCCTAAGCAATGATGTGGATGTAAGTAAATATTTTAAATTTATTTTTATAACACTTGTTTGCATTGGGATTTGTATTTAAACAAAACATAAAACATTAAATATATAATATAATCCATAATGTTAAGAGCTTTAGGTGGGAGGAAAAGAATACAAGCTAAAGCAAGAATTTTGCGTGCGACGGTTGTTAAAAATGTGTGTGCTTTTGTGGGTGTTGGAGTAGGCGTTGCAATCATTAAAACGAACTCGCACCAACTTATGTACATCTGCATATTTTGCATTCTTGTAGGTCTGAAACTACTAGAAAGCCAGATCAAGAATATATACTTCATAGCGTCAGAAATGCTTCATTCTGGCTGTTACACACTTTTCATAGAATCTTAAATAACCTTTTATTCTACGAGTAAAGGGTATAGAATAGTTTTTGCGAATTAGACTATATAGCAATGAGACAAGTATATAACAAAGTTGCATGTGTGTAAGCAATCTAAGAATTCAGTTAAAACCTTTTCAGAAATGCTTAATTTCGTAAGCGTATAAGTGGTATAGACTTAAAGTCCTAACAAAGTAGTTATTACCAGTCCGAATGTACATATGTGTTTAAACTATTTGTTTCGATATTTACTTTGACACTGGGCTTTATTTAGAAACATTTCTTGCACAAGTCTTAACAATTTCATGAACTTCATTTAAGGAAATATTTACAATAAGGTAAATACAATATTGCTTTAAATATTGCTTTAAATTAAAATGCACTCTCCGACATTGGTTTTAAAGCCCGTTACTCACTAAAGGGGTACACTAGATTCTCTAAAAAGTACATAACAGGGAGAAAAGAGTGTTTCCGACCATAAAAAATTATATATATGTAAATGCTAGAAAGTTGAAATTAGGCATGCAGATGCCAGAGCTATAGACTCACCGACCAAAACTTTGACGTTTGCAATTTTGAAAAATGTTTTGATTTTTAAATTTGCCAATTTCTATCGTATACCAACAACATTTTGGCCACACCCTTTTTAACGCCCACAAACCTTCAAAACCTGACATTTTTAAATATTTTATTTGATTTTTTTTCATTTTTTGAAAAATTACATTTCTTTAATTGAAAACAAGTAAAAACGCTATAGGCGAGTTTACCGACTATCTGATACCCGTTACTCAGCTAGTGGAAGTGCGAAGGAGAGTCTTCAACACTAACAGCTTTTGGCGGTTTGTGGGCGTTAGAGTGGGCGTAGCAAAAAGTGTTTTTTGGCAAATCGATAGAAATTTACAAGACTAATAAAAAAATAAAAAAATATCAAAACATTTTTCAAAAGTGTGGGCGTGGCATCTTTGGGCGGTTTGTGGGCGTTATAGTGGGCGTGGCAAAAAGTTTTTTGGCAAATCAATAGAAATTTACAAGACCAATACAAAAATGAAAGAATATCAAATTATTTTTCAAGTGTGGGCGTGGCAGCTTTGCGCGGTTTGTGGGCGTTAGAGTGGGCGTGGCAACATGAATCAACAAACTTGCGCTGCTTCTATGACTCTCCGCCCAAAACTGCCACGCCCACACTTTTGAAAAATGTTTTGATATTTTTTCATTTTTGTATTGGTCTTGTAAATTTCTATCGATTTACCAAAAAACGTTCTGCCACGCCCACTATAACGCCTACAAACCGCCAAAAACTGTGTTTAATACTCTCCTTCTCCCTTCCACTAGCTGAGTAACGGGTATCAGATAGTCGGGGAACTCGACTATAGCGTTCTCTCTTGTTTTTAAATTAAAATAAACTTATGCCGACCAGTGTAAGTATAAGGGCGCATTTTTATTGACGTATATTGCATGGTCACTGTTTTGCGTGTCCCGGACATTTCTTATTTAGGTCTTGAAAATTAAAGTAAAAAAATTAATCTAAAAAACCTTTAAATTGTAACAAAATACTAACAATAACCGGTATATAATTATGTGTTGCAAGGTACTTTTTTATGTATAAATATATTTTGATATATAATTATTTTTAGCTTCTGACTAGGTTGCACATTATGGATTACTCTTTGTTGGTCGGCGTGCACGACTGCGTGCGTGCAGAGGAGGAAGCTTTACAGGGAGATAATATACTAACTGCTGGTCGCAGTGAGAACAGCGAAAGCGAGGAATGCGATAGCGGTGAACGGTAAATAAAAACAATTTTTGTTTAACTTTAAATTTACACAGTTTTTGTTAAAGCTGGACGTATAACACTCCTCCCGATTCTCCAAGAGGTGCACAGTATAAAGAAGTCGTTTATGAAGTTGACATATATGACATTCCGAGTATTGAAGGTAAATTTTGTTAAAAAGCTTGGGCTCACTAGCCCTTATAACTTTACAATGTGCACGCAACTTAAATTTTTATACCCGTTACTCGTAGAGTAAGAGGGTATACTAGATTCGTTGAAAAGTATGTAACAGGCAGAAGGAAGCGTTTCCGACCATATAAAGTATATATATTCTTGATCAGGATCAATAGCCGAGTCAATCTAGCCATGTCCGTCTGTCCGTCCGTCTGTCTGTCCGTATAAACTTCGAGATCTCAGGAACTATAAAAGATAGAAAGATGAGTTTAAGCTTACACACTCCAGAGACATAAACGCAGCGCAAGTTTGTCGAACAATGTTGCCACGCCCACTCTAACGCCCACAAACCACCCAATTAATTTTTTCCAATTTCAACCGATATTCCAGAATGTGGTGAAATTTCTCGTTCGCACTTCCACCCTCTAAGTATATTTGGGGAACTCGACTATTCTCTCTTGTTTCGTTTGAAATAATTATTAAACCAGATGGTTCCAAATTTTTTGGTCTACTGTTATGTCTTTCTAGTATGAAAGGTATACTATAAAACATCCATAGCGTTTCGTCACTTCTCGGATAACCAGTATTAAAATAAGATAATTTATAATTATTTTACATTGCTTAAAATATTTTTTGAACTGTTTTGCAGAAAAACGCGAAATTTACTTTATTGCAATTATTGACGTTCTTACACAATATGGAGTAAAAAAACAGGTAATTAGAAAAAATTATATTTATTTATTTCAATCTAAACGATATATTTTAGGCAGCTAAAGCAGCCAAAACCGTTAAATATGGCAGTAATGTTGATGGTATATCAACCTGTGACCCTGAACAATATGCCAAACGATTCTTGGACTTTATGGATAAAGCTATAGAATAAAGTATTATACTCATTATGTATTTGCCACATTGAAAATGTCAAAAATGTATTTATATAAGACATATAAAATATAAGATATTATTTCGAAGCTTCCAGGTCATCATCTTTCGGACGAATGCATATATATTGCTTAAAATATGCCTTTGGTGATAATTCGTAATTAGTAGACCATCACGTGTTACTAGAATAAAGTGGTAAGACGGGTAAAGATATTTAATGTACTAAACTTACAACAAATCGTTTTATTTGAGTTTTTGATGTGTTCTCTTGTTTCGTGTTCGAATTTTTCATATTTTCAAAGCGTTCCCGTATTCTGAAATGAAAAGACCATTATCTTGCAAACTAGTCAAGGTTCATACGTTCAATCTCACGTTTTGGCACTTTCAATAGATTCGTTTGAAATAAGCTGTGAATATATGTCGACGCGACCTTCCTTTATTTCACGTTCTATTTCGTTATCCTGCCATTTTTCAAATTTCGCTCTCAATTGCTTAGCACGTGCAACATTTTGCGCCTAAAAAGGATATATATATAGGTATTTAATTAATTTTTTAGTAACGTATAGTAACATAAAGCAATTAAACATAGAAGATCCTTAGCATTTGATTGGATCCTTACTCGCATCGGAGTACAGAACTTATTTACTTTTTTTAACAGCCTAGTACTCCGATTGACAAAATCCGAACAACAGCTATGTAAGAGATTTTGGGAGAATCAAGTGGGTAGCATACTCCCTTCGGCAAGGACTTGCCCAACCCAAAAAATACATAAACTTTATCTTTGAAGAAACTTTTTCCAAAGCTTACCTTAAAACTTTTACAAATAAAATTTTTGGCCGTTAGGTGGCCGTGACTTTTAGTTAAAATTTGAGGTTTGAGTGCCACACAGAGCCTTACTTTCTAGTGGCCGTGGCAACGTGTTAATACAAAATTGCGGTTAGTAGGCGTCACTAAAATCTTAGTGCTCATGGTATAATTAAATAATTGAAAGCACAATTCTTATAACCGTTACTCGCGTATGAAAAGGGTAAGTAGATTCGTTATAAAGAATGTAACAGGTAGCAGGAAGAGTTTCCGACCCCATAACATATGTATGTATATATAATTAAATAATCGCAATACTCATATGTAAAAAAATATAATTATACCTGTTACTCGTAGAGTAAAAGGGTATACTAGATTCGTTGAAAAGTATGTAACAAGGAAGCGTTTCCGATCATATAAAGTATATATATTCTTGATCAGGATCAATAGCCGAGTCGATTTGGCCATGTCCGTTTGTCTGTCCGTCTGTCTGTCCGTATGAACGTGGAGATCTCAGGAACTACAAAAGCTAGAAACTTGAGATTAGGCATACAGACTCCAGGGGTATAGACGCAGCGCAAGTTTGTCGAATTATGCTGCCACGCCCACAAACCGCACAAAACTGCCACGCCCACACTTTTGAAAAATGTTTTAATATTTTTTCATTTCTGTATTGGTCTTGTAAATTTCTATCGATTTGTTAAACAACTTTTTGTCACGCCCACTCTTACGCCCACAAACCGCCCAAAGGTGCCACGCCCACACTTTTGAAAAATGTTTTGATATTTTTTCATTTTTGTATTAGTCTTGTAATTTTCTATCGAATTTTTTGCCACGCCCACTCTAACGCCCACAAACCGCTAAAAACTGTCAGTGTTGAAGACTCTCCTTCGCACTTCCACTAGCTGAGTAACGGGTATCAGATAGTCGGGGAACTCGACTATAGCGTTCTCTCTTGTTTTATTTGAGAAGAACACCGACCGATTATAATTAGGCCTCAAACTGAACCCTAATAATTACTCCGATTTAATTGACGTTCAAGCCTCGGTTTCGAGCTTTTCTAATATGGACTTTTGACTTTAGGGTTCTGATCAAATGAAGAGAGAAAGCGTTAGAGTTGCTTTGGATGTTTAGTCTACCAGTGGGTGACTTATCTGGTATCTGGTATCTATTGGGTACATCCAGAGTAGTGTAGGGTGTGTTTGTGTGTACATGTTGTATGTGTATTAGTGTGTAGGTGTAGGCATGTGCTTAAGCAGGCCCGGCAACAGCGAATACGGGCCCGGGGGGAAAGCCCCCGTTAAATTTGAATTTTTGTTAATTTTATTATTCGTCTTGGCAATTTCATTCGATATGCCAAACAATTTTGGACACGTCCACAAACCACCCGATACTGCCACGCTCACACTTTTAAAATGTTTAATGAGTAACGGCTCAGTAACGGGTATCTCAAAAGAACGTGACTAGATTGACGTGACTAGTGATCCTTTTTTACAACTATTTAAACGCTCTTTTTGCGTCGTCTCTTAGACATGTTCTATTTTAGGTAGCAAGTACTCATCACCATTAAACAAGAAAGAAAGCTAGCCTCGGCAAGCCAAAGTTTATATCCATTTCTCTCTTCGCACTAGCAGATTAACGAGTATCTGATAGTCGAGGAACTCTGTAAGTGTCTGTCCGGCTCGGTCTGACTTATATTGACTGCTTTGGGAAAGCTTTAAAACCGTCGAAACTGTTGAATATCAGTAATAAATACTTTATACGTTTGAAATTCAGTTAAAAATTGTTAGTTATCGTAGTGTGAATAAGATTAATAAGAAGAGGTATTGTATTACAGTATATAAGGTATCAGCTGATGTTGCATTTTCAAATGGGGACAAATTGAGTGTCAAGTACCTCGACTTTAAGCACTTTATTAATTGAAGTTTTAGAAAATCTTACCTCGTGAAGCGCATTATCGTTGTTACAAGAGTTAGAAGGATCAATTTCAGACCCCTTTTCGTCGCTTTCACTATTCTTTTCATAGTCACTTTCGTCTTCATCCTCAGTATCTGATGTAATAAAATGGTGTGAAATCTCAGGCGGGGGAGTAAAACACTTCAATGGCTTTGGTGTGTTTTCCTTGTGTTCATCACTCATTTTTTGTTCTTCCATCTCGCGAAACTTATTCAAAATAGTGGACATTGTTTTTGTTGTCTGCAAAACGTTATCATTGTATAAATTTGTGTTAATTGTACGATTCGGATCTGAGTCAGGAGTTGGCAACTTTACAACGCCCTCACGTGGCGGTGTCATGCGAAATATTTTTTTCTTATTTTCAGCTGGAGAATATGTCTCGAAGAATTTGAATTTTTGGGACAACTCTTCAGTGGCGACCTTAACTTCTTCTGGCTTTGAGTCGGATTTAATAACGTCAACATCGGTATTCTGTATTTTTTAGGTAAATAAAAAAATAAACGATCTTACTATTTTAATTATGGACTCACCTCCTGCCCTTTCTTAATATGTGCCCGATATTTCTTATCGGGAAGGGTATATTGCACATCAGTGCTTAAACCCGAAATTATATTTGCATCTAGTTCCATAAAGATATTTCTTGATGCTTTGCTTATTCCTAAATGTATAAAAAACAGGCATAAGTATGTTAGGCAAAGCCATTATTAATTTTAAGATATACTTCGGGTTCGTACAAAAGCACACAAGATTCAAAATAAAAATCAAAAACACGAAATGTGCATTTGCTTACTCTTAACTGTCAATTAACTGTGCTGTTTTACGAAGCTTGATGTTTTATACCCTTACCAGACTCGAATACGTCCGCATCCGCATGAATACCAAACCTTACTTCGCTCGATGGAATTTTATCTTTAAAAACTTCACCATTTTCAAATCGGTTCTTTATTTCTTGAGTGGGCTTAATGACAAGAATATCTGGGGTTTTACCCACAGATGTAACGGCCAGTTCTGATTCAGCAACAGCTAATTTATACATTTCTTTTATTTTTGCTTGTTTACCCAAAAACAATCTAGAGCGTATATTTTGTATTTCTTGTTTTCTTTCCTCGCGGCGCCCTTCCTTTTCCATTAAGTCGCCTTGCTCAAACTTAGATCTTATATCATTCATTGCTTCCCCCAAGCCTACGGGGGTTTCTCTTTTCAAGTCCTTTTTTGAGCACATAAGATTCACGTCGCTTTCGTCATCAGTTGTTCCGTTATTATTGTCACTGTTGTTATTATCATCTAATTTTTGTACTTCTGAATAAGGTATCCCTAACTTATGAAGCTTAGTTAGCGTAGACTGTATTGACTTGCTATGCGCAATAGCAGTATCTTGATGTTCTACTAAATTATTATGTTCCTTAAAGCCATTTTCGAAAACTTTAAATTTTGAGCGCACATTTAGTTGTTGAAGCTCGTCAAGACCAAGACTCGGTTTATCGGATGCTAAAATAGGTAATAGTTATATTTGATTATATTTTCATTCTGCTTGTTTATTTATTATTTCTGCAAATTCACCAAAAGAAACCAGAGAGAACGCTATAGTCGAGCTCCCCGACTATCTGATACCCGTTACTCAGCTAGTGGAAGTGCGAAGGAGACTCTTCAACACTGACAGTTTTTGGCGGTTTGTGGGCGTTAGAGTGGGCGTGGCAAAAAGTTTTTTGGCAAATTGAGAGAAATTTACAATACTAATACAAAATAAAAAAAAATCTCAAAACATTTTTCAAAAGTGTGAACGTGGCAGCTTTGGGCGGTTTGTGGGCGTTAGAGTGGGCGTGGCAAAAAGTTTTTCCGCAAATCGATAAAAATTAACAAGACCAATACAAAAATGAAAAAATATCAAAACATTTTTCAAAAGTGTGGTGCCAGTTTTGTGCGGTTTGTGGGCGTTAGGCTGGGCGTGGAAAAATGAATCGACAAACTTGCGCTGCTTCTATGTCTCTGGAGTCTGTATGCCTTATCTCAACTTTCTAGCTTTTGTAGTTTCTAAGATCTCGACGTTCATACGGACGGACAGACGGACGGACAGACGGACGGACAGACGGACATGGCCAGATCGACTCGGCTATTGATCCTGATCAAGAATATATAGTGACATATTCATTTCTCCATACGACATATTCACTCTTCATATAAAAAAGCTAAAGCCGATCTTTTGGAAAGCTTCACTCTCCAAAAGCCCCATAAATAACATTCCCCCAAGATACGAACCGCTTAACGGTAACGAGCTTAATGATCTGTTAAGCTTGACTTTTAAAGCTAAGTAGAACTTAAAAGGTTTATGTTAATCCTCTGTAAAAGGTTTGCTGGGCCGAAGGAATACATTTGTAAATTAGTTCTTAACTGACCTCTGGTGAAACTTATTCAAATAAAGATCATAAAAAGGAAAATATATTTTTATACCCGATACTCGTAGAGTAAAAGGGTATACTAGATTCGTTGAAAAGTATGTAACAGGCAGAAGGAAGCGTTTCCGACCATATAAAGTATATATATTCTTGATCAGGATCAATAGCCGAGTCGATTGGGCCATGTCCGTCTGTCCGTCCGTCTGTCTGTCCGTATGAACGTCGAGATCTCAGGAACGACAAAAGCTAGAAAGTTGAGATTAGGCATACAGACTCCAGGGACATAGACGCAGCGCAAGTTTGTCGAATCATGCTGCTACGCCCACAAACCGCATAAAACTGCGACGCCCACACTTTTGAAAAATGTTTTAATATTTTTTTATTTTTGTATTGGTCTTGTAAATTTCTATCGATTTGCAAAAAAACTTTTGGCCACGCCCACTCTAACGCCCACAAACCGCCCAAAGCTGCCACGGCCACACTTTTGAAAAATGTTTTGATATTTTTATATTTTTGTATTAGTCTTGTAAATTTCTATCTATTCGCCAAAAAACTTTTGGCCACGCCCACTCTAACGCCCACAAACCGCCAAACCTGTCCTTCGCACTTACACTAGCTGAGTAACGGGTATCAGATAGTCGGGGAACTCGACTATAGCGTTCTCTCTTGTTTTTTATTAAATCTATCACCAAAAAAGTTTATTGGCGCAGTCGGTAGGATACTGAAAGTCCTAGTAAACTCGTTATCCTTTGACAATCTAGTGAAAAGAGGAAACTTGTACGACCAAGTAACCTTTTCTGATTGTACCCGCGAATTGGCCGCAACAAAGTGATTTCGGTTCGTTTAAAGTGACTAAAATCGGTATCCGCACAAGAACCTGTGCGATCGGAGTTAATTTAAACACCTAATTTTGTGGACCGCTTCGTGAAGTGAGACCTCCACTAAGGTGTAACACAATTAAAAGGCGCACAGTGCAGTTCACTAAGACATAAGTCTCGACATACTGTAGCAGTCTGTGAACAAAAACAGTAGCCAACTAAAATCAAAAGTGCGACCGCTACTATTGTATAAAACAATAAAAAGTTAAAACAATGCAGTTCACTTAAGGCATAAGTCTCGACATACTGCAGCAGTCTGTGAACAAGAACAGAATCTAACTTATAAATAAAACTAAATTGGAATTACCAGGGGAAAATATGACTCAATTACTTCGGCAAATACGCCAAGTACCGAAATTCTCTGGAGACCCATCAAATCTCAGCTCGTTCATCAGACGTATCGAATACCTGTTGAACTTATACCATTCAAACGACGCTCGACAAAAGGCGGTTATATTTGGAGCCATCGAACTTCAAATTGTCGGAGATGCGGAAAAGGTTACCCAATTTGGAAAGCACAACGAATGGACAACTTTAACAGACGCCCTAATCACGGAATTCAAGACTCAGACGCCCCTGGAGGACCTACTAGGAGGATTGTATCGCACACCTTTTAAAGGTAACTTACGTCTATTCTGCGAACAATTAGAAGATAAGTCCACTGTAATTATAAATAAGTTTGCATTAGAGAATGATTGAAATAATATGGTGGTTTATACACAAGCAATGGCAACCACAATAAAAAATACAATTCAACGCTCACTCCCCGATAGGTTGTTCATGACCTTAGCGAGGTATGACATTTCAACCGTTCAAAAATTAAGGCAAACCGCCCAACAAGAAGGTCTATACGAAGACCCAATTTCAAAAACATTCGATAGTCAGCCAAAACATAACTCAAATTCACCTAACACCTATAAACATACAAACATTAACCAAATCAAATACACTGACATGACCCTGACAAAGGCAAAAGATATCCTTATTAAATACTTTTTAAATAATAGCAGTGTTATTTACTTGGAAAACGATAAGGACTTTTTAGTTTTTCAAAAAGCATATCGAGAAACCATTAACCCACATAGTAACGTGAAAATTCTGAAAAGTATCATAATGTTAAAAGACATAAAATCTTATCCTGAATTTAAAGAATTCATTATTACTCAACATTCTAAATTGTTACACCCTGGTATTGAAAAAATGATACGATTATTTAAAGAAACTCACTATTTTCCCGATTATAATAAACTAATTCAAAACATTATCAATGATTGTGAAGTCTGTAACCTTGCAAAGACAGAACATAGACCAACAAAACTAGTTTTCGAAATAACTCCAGAGACAAATAACCCACGCGAAATTTATGTTATTGACTTTTATGCTATTGACAACGAACAGTATTTATCTTGTATAGACGTTTATTCAAAATTTGCTTCACTTATTAAAACAAACAGTAGAGATTGGTTAGAGGCAAAACGAGCCCTAACTAGAATTTTTAACGACATGGGAAAACCACAGAAAATTAAAGCAGACAAGGACTCCGCGTTTATAAGAGCTTTTTTAAAAACTTGGCTAAACAACGAAGACATACAAATAGATATTACCACAAGTAAAACAGGAATAGCAGACATAGAACGCCTTCATAAAACCGTAAATGAAAAAATCAGAATTATCAATACTGAAAACAATAGAGAAAATAAAGAAACAATGGAAACAATTTTATACATATACAACCACAAGACTAAACATAACACAACCAGATACCGGCTAACATCCTTCTTTACGCAGACACACCTACTTATGATACCCAGATGATTAAAGAAATGAAAATCAAAATTAAATTAACAAAAAACGACAGGATTTCGAAATCGACACAAAATTTAGACAAACACCCTTAACACGCGCAAAATCAAAGAATCCCTTTAGAAAAACAGGCAGAATAGAACAATTAGACGAAAAACATTATAACGAAAATAATAGAGTTCAAAACGTTATTTATTATAAAAGCAAATTTAAAAAGAAAAAGAAAGTTAATGACAGCAAATACTCATAAATACTCATAATCACCATAATAACTTGTATTGCGACACAAACTACAGCAGGAACAATCGAAATCAACCCAATAGAAAACAATCAAGGATTAATCTTGTTTGAATCTGGAACAATACAAATCCCCATCACCTTTATGCATCACTGTCTCACCATAGATATTACAGAAGTTGAAGAAACATTTAATAGTATAATTAAACAATGTCAAGAATTTAAAAATGTCACACAAATTAAATATTTAACGGAGAGAATGGAAAGAGAAATAAATGGCATACGCATCTCAAAACGAAACAAACGAGGACTGGCTAACTTTGTAGGTTCCACATTAAGATATCTTTTTGGCACACTAGAAGAAGACGACAGACAACATATTAAACAACAAATTTCGACTCTATCACAAGACAGAGTACAGGTCAGCACTCTAAACCACGTTATTGACAGTCTCAATAATGGCATAGAAATAATTAACAACCAGTCCAATTCTTTGAAAAAGGAACAAAAATTGAATCTATTAATATTTAATATTGAACATTTTACCGAATATATCGAAGACATCGAAATGGGTTCACAACTAACACGACTAGGAATATTTAATCATACAAATCTTACAAAAATCTGATAAACATAAAAACTTCCGCTTGGTATAACGTACCTATATTCCTTATGTCCCACATTCCTATGAATTCAATTGAACGACCAACTTTCATAATTGCACCTTACCCCGACAATAATGGCCAAACTATTAAGGAGAATATTAAAGGCAAATTCTACTCACATAACAACTATGTTCTAAATACACTAACAAAGAATATTGTCAAAGACCATTATGCAGCTAAAATAATAAAACACGAAACACCAACTTGTAATTTTCAAAAATATCGTAAACAATCCTATATTCAATACATTAAACCAAATATACTTATAACCTGGAATATGACCAGAGAAAAACTTTATCACAATTGTAACGGTCAAGAGATTTATATTGAAATTATAAAAATATCCAACTGCACAGCAGAATTAAAACAAATTACAATATCTAATAGTATTCAACAATACACAAATGTAATATTTACTGAACACAATGTAACAAAAATCGAACCAATGTCACACATAGAAATTAAAAAAATAATTTTGTTAAACAATAAGAGTAACACAATTCGCAGAAACATACTAATAATCTTCATATCTGTTTTAGTTTTAATTTACATATTTTACTTTTATATGAAATGTAAAACAGCGCCACACAAAATTATTATCTCTTACCTAAAACCAAGTAAAACCACTAACAAAAATATCGAAAAAGAAACAGAAACTAAAACAGAAATAGCTGAAATTGCAAATCGAGTACCACACTTATATCCAGAAATAATCGCTTGATGACAAGCTTATATCTAAAAGGTGGGGGAGTGACATATTCATTTCTTCATACGACATATTCACTCTTCATATAAAAAAGCTAAAGCCGATCTTTTGGAAAGCTTCACTCTCCAAAAGCCTCATAAATAACATTCCCCCAAGATACGAACCGCTTAACGGTAACGAGCTTAATGATCTGTTAAGCTTGACATATAAAGCTAAGTAGAACTTAAAAGGCTTATGTTAATCCTCTATAAAAGGTTTGCTGGGCCGAAGGAATACATTTGTAAATTAGTTCTTAACTGACCTCTGGTGAAACTTATTCAAATAAAGATCATAAAAAGAAAAATATATTTTTTTTTAATAAATCGATCACCAAAAAAGTTTATTATATATACTTTATATGGTCGGAAACGCTTCCTTCTGCCTGTTACATACTTTTCAACGAATCTAGTATACCCTTTTACAGTACGAGGAGCGGGTATAAAAAATAGCCAGTATTTACGGAAAACTTTATTTGTTCAAGAATTAATCTTACCTCTAGCAACATCCGGCGGTAATATAATTGGTTGATTCTCGCTAATTATGAGTTGTGGTTTTCGTGGAGTAAATTCTTCGCAAACTACTTTCGGTGCAAAGATTAATTTAAAGTGCATAGAGCAATATAGACTTCCATCATGAACATTATAGCTATCAAATCTAAGGGTTATTACAATAAAAAATGTTAATTAGAAAATTATTATTATAAAACTTGCAAATCATATTAACTTGAAAAAAAGTATTATTTCTCAGCGTGCCAAAAATGATTGTCGAGTGCTTATTTCACAGTTATTTTGGTTTAAAATATGCGATGTGCGATGGCATGTGGTCGTCGTTCTTCAATATCTGCTTAAACTAATCTCTCAGTTTTGTACCTATTGCTTTATATTTATATGTAGATCAGAATTTTCGATCCGGAACCCATAGGACCGATAAAATAATCTCGGCATTTATATGGACATAGGAACTAAATATATCGATTTTAAATATAGAAACACTGTAAACGGTCGCATAAGTATACATATTTCAGCGAGCTACGAACGGTAACTCATCAGGAATAACTACCTATTGTTACTAAGTTAAGACTGTATTTGTTTATTATTGGCACAACAATGTGTGCTTAATATTTATTAATACAAATTATTTTCGGTACTCACTTAAGGTGTTTGCCGCAGTCGTTGCAACGTAAGCACGTCTTATGAAAAATAGTCGTTTCTGTCTTCAACCTAAGAATGACCTCTTCCATTTTGTATACGGGTTTCTTGCATTGGTGACAGTTTTCCAACTTCTCAGTAATTGTAGACTGGTAAAATGAATTAAATTTTAAAGCAGAAATTTATAAAAATAGAATTTATCAAAAGTTTACGACCTTTCGTTATTTTGTAAATGTAATGCGTTATCTTCATGATACTTAGCTTACTCGAAAAAGTGATTGAGCTTTTTTAGAATCTCGTGAACGTACATGAATTACATTACGTTTTTGTAGATCATCGAATTTTGAAAAACTTTTTTTCTAGAAAATATAAAAATTGTAATTAAAACAATATTAATATAAATAAGTATTTATGCATAGTAACGAGATATTTGTATGATACACATAATATTTATTTTTTCAATGAGAGAAATGTCTACTTTACAATATACCCAAGATACAATATACTCGAGTAAAGGGAGCGCGAGTGAGATGAAGCTGGCAATACTCCTATTATTGCACTAGCGCCCTTAGCGGAGTTTCTTTATTGCTCACTATTTCCTGTGGTCACTAACCATGGCATTACGATAATGGAGGCGGGTTTTGTAGTTTGCGAGCGTAAAAGTTATTGTCATATTGTTTAAAATTAGCGAAATATATAATAAAATTTAGAAAAAATGAAATAATTTTCACTAACGTCGTACTACTTTCACATGTGTTTCACAAATCTTACCATATTTATATTTTGTTCGTTTGTTTTTGACCTTTTTGATTTGTTTTTTTTTGCGGGTAATCCATTTCCGGAAGATATTTTTGAACTATTTGGATTCTGAGTGTCCATGTTACTTTAATCGGCTTCCTTGTAAAATTAAAATGGCTGCCTTAAATAGGTTAGCTTTTCTGAAATAAAATAGTAATTTAAATTATTTTATTTGACTGCCACGGTAGGTATGAAATAACACTCCTTGGGTAGCCTATAAAAATAGGTTTATAGTAAAATAGAATTTGTAATTTGTAAATATTTATAAATACACTATTAAAAAAAATGTGTATCTGAGTTTACATCAAACTAAAGGCAGTGCAAAATCTACAGGCATTGCATATAATAACTTATAATAATACATGGAAACCGAGAAAAAACGTTGGACGTTTAAAAGTATAGACTTAAGCAATTAGGGCTGGTAAGGGCTAAAAATAAAAAACTCATATTAAAAGTACGATAAAATCTGTTGCTCCGATGTAAAACACAATTTGTACCAATTTTATAAAATGAAATTTTTGAACGTTTGGTTTGTCTGTCTGCAGAAGGTTTTTTGAAAATCCTGAAATAAATTATATGTCGATATAACAAAATTTTGTCTACCACTCTTGAAGAACCAGTAATTTAGCAGAAACACAGATTAAACAAACCATATTCTTATGACATCACTTGGATTCTTAGAATCCTTCTTAGAATTCTTCCACTTAAAACTTTTGCTTTATGTCATTGAAATCTTTTCACGTGAACTATGGGTGAAAACAACACATTAAAAACTAATAGAAAATGATTTTATTTGTTTAGATTAAATATCTTAAAAACCTATCCGAAAAAAACTCCGCGATTGTTTGAAAAAATAAACTTCTACCTTTTTTTTTATTTAAATTTGTATTATTTAGAAGAACAAGTAGCTCCTAGTGTATATCAACTTTTTAAAAAAATCGAATTTTTATTTATGATACCTATGCCAGAAATCTACCTAGGATATTTATATAATTTAAAAGCTTTTCTATAAGTTCATGCTTTTTAGTGTATATATCAATACACACTCAACGAGTCTTCGGCATCGTTTTGTGCAGTTCTGTATGCATATATGTATAACCTTATACGTATTTCTAAATGATCCACAAAATATATAAGAGTTTGCAACCAAGTATGTCATCGATGATGGTTTCACAAATTGATAATATGTATATTAACCAATTCTACTTATGGTTAAACTAAAGGTTTCTAAAATCAGACCTTTCTAATTGTTTTATCATTAGCTATTAACGTTCGGAAGTTGAGGTCCGTCTGTTTTTATGTATACTCGACAAGATTCTTAGAGTTGTCAGATTGTGTGCATGTAGATACAATGCTCAAAATTGAGTTTATATTTTAATGAGTAAAAGCTTTCTTTGGAAAATATTTAAAAGCTTTCTTCGGAAAATATTTAAAAGCTTTTTTAGCAAGTAAAATGCACATTTGAAATTTAGATCTATATATAAAAAAAATAAAACTGCAAGACATTCTATTTCTAATACAGATATTCATGAAACAGAACTAAAGCAATAATGAATGATATATGTTGTAAGTTTCTTGACTATCAGATTCTCGGTTCCTAGCTAGTGCGACGTGGATGGAGTATACAAAATTAAAGAAGAAAATACTCTTTTTCGAGCGCTAACCAACGCAACCGTTTAAGTTTAAGAATTTTAATAAAGAAAGCTAGCTTCTGCGAGCCGATACTCTTTAAGTATAACTTTGATTAAAATATGATAAACTCTTCATGAAAAAGACGCTATGTAAAACCTTTATCGGTAAAGTTTCTCGCTGAATTATCACAAGCAGCATGTTAATGGATATTTTCTCGATTTGATCGGTGGGGTAATTGTCCTTTACAAAAATGGGAGACTCCCATGTGCGGGTTATTTTTTCCCCACATGCATACATCAGCATAAATAGTGGGATGAAGCTCTTGTT
Source organism: Drosophila yakuba (assembly GCF_016746365.2). Lineage (NCBI taxonomy): Eukaryota > Metazoa > Arthropoda > Insecta > Diptera > Drosophilidae > Drosophila > Drosophila yakuba. The sequence continues at coordinate 1,333,218 of NC_052531.2, read as the reverse complement.
ATCTACCGCAGAAGCTGGTTTCAATGAATTTTCCGAATTGAATGGCAAAAGTTATTTAAAAGCAAAAGCCATTAAAAGAATGAGCGAAGCATTTGGTTAAAATAACATGCGATAGTGGTTCAGATATGGAAAAATTTTTCCCATGCAGTACATTTTGTGCAAAAGGTCGAAACTCCGGCATGCTCCGGTAATCGAATTCGTAAAATTTTTTTCGAAATCGTAGATATTTTTCGATTTGTAAAATGGACACTTTTGTTTGACCGAAATGAAAAGTATATGCCTTTTTTTATATCAAATCTATTGATGTTCATTTCTCATCACCAGAAAACCATTCTACCAATTAGTTATTTTATAAAAAATTTATTTCTAACCCCACCTAATTTTGACAAACAAAATTTTGCCGCCGGCAACAACAATTTTCGATTTGGCAAGGGGTCGTGAAGTACGTCGCCAAAAGCTATCGCGAAGGTTGCCATACTGCTGGTGAAACGAAACAGGCAGGTAAAAATACTTATAATATATAAAAGAATGTATTAATTAATTAAGTGGAAGGCTAAAAATAGTGTTTGTAAATAATACTATTTAATTTAATTACTTAAATGGCAAAAGTGTTGTAAAAAAGTAAAAGCGAGCATCGAAATTAAAACTGTGAAAAAGGTGGCAGCTTTAGATTTTCCCAAGCCCTCCAATTTCTGCCTTGTCCTGCCTTTAAAACAAGCTATTGCAAATATAAAAGGCAATTTTTCCCGTTGTGTGATTTTGACAAATAATATAAAACAGGTGTTTGAGCAGCCAGAAACGAGGAGAAACGTTCCGGTAGCAAAACGATAGAAAACATTTTGCGAAAGCCAGAGCACCTAACAGCGAAATCGTAAAATATGGCCCAAATCGAATTCGAAAAAATTACGATTACCGGAGCATGCCTGACTATTCTGTTATACTATTATTGATGCATGTTTATTTCAGAAAATAATGCCTTTGACCGAGCTGGAAGGAGATCACACCATTAGTCCAAAAGTCATCTAAATGTTGATTTTTTCGCATGATAAGTTTGGATCCCTTTCAATAACCAAGGCCGAAAACTAAATTTTAATTCTTCACATGCATATTTATTGACGGGATCGTTAGTGCTTTCCTAAGCCTTAGAATTTTCATAGCTAATTTTAAATTTGGGTTGTTATATATATTAATAATTTATTTATAATTATTAATTAATTAAATTGTTAAATCTATTGATAGTCTATCGATATATCCACTTATGGGCTTTCTAAGCCACCACCTGACACCTTTGGACACCTGAATACTAATGTTTTAAGACTGAGGGCAACAATTTGCGACTAAAAATGTTGTTCCACTATTTTATATAAAGTTTTGTAGCCAGAATACTAGACCTCAATAGCAAATCGTACAAAGCAACCTGAATAAAAATCGTCTGCATAATTGTAACCAAATCAATATAATATAACATTATTATGGCTCAAGCACTAGACAATTAATTTTTACCGAAATACAGCCTTACCCCTATGGCTTTGGGTTGTCTTCAGCACGTTTTTTTCGTCGCTAAAGCGGAGAACGGGATAAGTTGCTTTTCATAAATTGTGGTAAAACATCGAAGTCTGATCCCGCGCAATAAAAACATCCATCTTTATGTGTACTGCTGCCATTCTATGACAGTGCATGACGAATTATCAAAAATCTATTAATTTCCTCTCAATCTTCAAAATAATAAATAAATAAATGTATATTGAAGGGAAATCATTGATGTTGATTTGGTGAAAACAGTTGTTACAGATGTTTTGAAACGTGCAGAAACGAAAAAAAAATAGACTGCTCAACTATTTTTTGACGCACTGGAAAATAATTTGTATATAAAAAATTATGCAAAAAAATATTACTTTATAGCAGGAATTATAGAATTCCTAATACAAATTTTAATATAGTTTATTTGCATATTTTTTGTTGTTTCCCTGCATTTTTTAGGGCTTGCTATGTGTATTACAACGAGCACACGGTGAAACGCTTACTTTGTTACCGATGAGAATGTTGGTTATAGCACGATTGCACTTGGTTTCTGAAATGATGCTAATTCCAATCCATATTTTCGAAATACACAATGTGCACCGATTAATGAATGACAAAGCAGTATATCTAACAAAATCCGAAAGAATTTGCATAATAAAAAACTTTTCTTACCACAATAATTAATAAAAGAAATAAGTAAACATTTTTGGATGTTTCTTAATAAATCGATTGGCTTTATGCAAGGGTTTTCTTCTAGAAAATCTGAAATATGTAAAGGAAAATTTACATTCATATCAATAAACAAAATGTGGGATTTAATTTAACTCGATGTATTGCTTATTTAGTTTAACATATGTATGCCGGAGTCGTGCTGGAAAGAAATTTGCTCTTGTAATATTGTAGAAGCTAGTCGACGTGGAATTAAGTTATATTATTGCATTCTTAAAAATACTATGGTTTTAGTATATCGAACCAATCCAAACATTTGGTCATCGAATACCCATGCCAAACAACCAGAATACTCTTTCACTATTTTGAGTCATTTGGTATAGGGTTTTATAAAAATTATTTGCATTATTTTGTTTTATTTTGTTTTTTGTGAAAAATTTTGATAATCAATACATTATAGGGCGTTTAAAAGTTTCGTACTATTTCAACGATATTTTTTTTACATATTTACTGTATTTTCTTCGAGAACCGTTCGGCATCCTAATGCTGTATATAATGTTCTCTACTTCAAAATGACAAATATTATTTCTGTGGAAGTGTGTAAGTATCAATCAATCATGATATTACATTATTGTCTTTTATTACCTAAATATGCACTAATGGCTGTAAAAATGCTGTCCTTTCAGATATAATATCCTTAGGGAATGCAACGCTCAGGAAACATATAAATCTTACCTAACACATGTGCCTGCATTTATGTTTGCATATGAAATGCTTTAATACTACTTATAAATTCATATATGAATGGATTATAGTATTGTAAATATGGCATACGAACGTTTTGGAATTCTTCTTGAAAGTGAACAGTACGATGAAGAAATAGGCAACACAGAATGCAATCAGAAATTGAATGACCACGGTATAAGCAATGGTAAGTTTGGCTCGTTCAAGCCAAGCATGGATACATATATATGATATATAAATGAAATATATTTATAATATTACCGTGTTACTTGTAGAGTAAAATTGTAAACTAGATTCTTTGGAAAGTAGGTCGAATTCATCTGCCCATTTCCGTCTAACTCTCCGTATAAAGGTTGATGTCTCGGGTACTGTTTTGTTTGATTTTGTTATGCCTGAGGTAAAAAAAAATATTTTTATTAAGTAAAAATTGTATTTCAACAAAGTGTTACAAGGGTCTTGTAATTCATATTGCCCCAGGCAACATAACTTGTGTAAGTGATGCTGGCCACAATTATAGTTCAAAGTCTACAAACCAAACATATTTTTAATCGAGAGGACATTTTATCGTTAATGAATTAAATTCATTTTAAAATTTAACAGGCCCCAAAAATCAAGTCTCGCGATTTTCACCAAAAAAATTTCGTTGTTATTGCTGTCAAACACGTTTAGAAAACATGCCTATATAGAACCATTTTGTATGATCTTTAAAATGAATGAAATCGGATCAGTAGTTTTTTTGATTTCACTTACATACATAAATGTGAATATCATGGTTTCGAGAAAATTACGTTTCAAAATTGCGGTTATGGTTCTGCGCCGAGAATTAGCTTTTGAAGGCAATTACCTTTCAATTAAAACAATAAAAAAAAAATACTTTTGTTAAATGTCTATAGGTAGTTTCCCCCATAGTGTGCCGTAGATGTTTCAGTTCTATGATGATGTGGCAGACAAGGACGCTTTAGAAAGTGCGCGCTTAAAGAGTTTTGATTACCGCCTGACTGTCTAAAAACTCGGTCGCAGCGGGGTTCCCATCTTGAGATCCCATATTGCCATATTGCATGTATCTTCGTCAAAAAATACTAAAGCATTCCAGTGGTAATCCGAAGAAGAGATAGGTGCGTTGGTTTATAAATACAAACCTGTTTTCTCATCAGTTTTTAATCCATCTGTAGGGATGGTACTAGTTGTTGGAATTGTTTCGTATAGCGGACCCAGGATCTAAAATTCCTACCCCATCCAAATTGTAAACAGCTTTCGTCACATGCCCCTGACATGTTTTCCACTAATAGATTTAGGTATTTTTAATTGGTTGTGCCAATATTATTGTTTACTTTTTATTTTTATAATTATTTATTCTCTTCAATTAAAAATTATTATCTTATCAATTTAAATCTTGCAGACGGAGTATCGGTTTAAACTGATTAGTGTTTTGTATGACGCATATTTCGAACTGAAATACAATAGCAAAAACCAGTTGGATCATTTTTTTTCTTTCGGCTCAAAAGCTCAAACTCAAGCTTATAAGTTTCTTACATCTGCGCGGCATGGAGGGGAATATGCGCCCATGCATCCTGCACAACTTGCCAGAGCTGAGCTTTAGAGCTCGGGAAGTTCTTCAACACATAATTTTTAATGTCGCCCCACAGGTTTTCGATCAGTTTTAGATCGGAAGATTGTGCTGGTCTATTTTATTATGGGTGAACCAATTCTTAACCGGTTTGCTCGTGCGCTTATGGTCGTTATCCTCTTGGAATGGCCATTTTAAGGACATATTCAATTAAGTATAAGACAGCAAAATATTTGTAAGTATATTTACATATACGTTTTGGTCCATAGTACCATCAATCATATGTTTGGGACTCATACCATTGTAGGAAAAACAAACCCATACCAGCATATTAGGTCCACCATGCATTACATTTAGAGACTGGCTAGTTTAATTGGGTTTTGGCGAAGTCCTGGCACTTAAATTTTCATTCATTAGTCGACGTTGAATAGTAACGTTGTAACGCTGAGTTTAACTTATTTATTATTTTTGTAGAGGATTCAAAAGGAATAACCTTTTCTGTGTATCTGTGGTTGTACGTGAGCCAGCACAATTCTCGGACTTCAAATAATATTTAATTTCATTGGTTACCAATTTCACAAAAAATTGTATAATTTTTGGCATTTATCTATATGTTTTTCCCTCCTCTAAGCTTAAGAATCAACTTTCTTTCTAGGAGAATTGCTGTCTTCTACCCACTGAAATATAATTCTTTTTAATTTATTGCCCTTTTAAGCACCTCTCCACCTAAGCAAACTCACTTTTTACAAAATGATCATTCCGGGATTTTTCGTTGGACAAAACCAGACACTGCTATTTTAATGAACAGCCTAAAATTGTGAATTTGCTCAAGAATGTAAAAATAATAAGGATAACTTAAATAGGATTTAATAGGACCTTCTTTTGTTTTGCTATCTATACAGTGCATTTTACAAAAATATGTGGGACATGGAAAAATACCTTTCTGGTCTGTTCGAACTATCGCAGCACACTTTTATACTCGTAGAGTAAAAGTGTATACTAGATTTGTTGAAAAGTATGTAACAGACACAAGAAAGCTTTTGCGACCATATGAAGTACATATACATATTCTTGATCAGGATCAATAGCCGAGCCGAGTCCGTCCGTCAGTCTGTCCCTCCGTATGAACGTCGAGATCTCACACCTTTGAGAAATGTTTTTATATTTTATTTATATTTTTATTAGTCTTTCAATGTTTCTATCGATTTGCCAAAAAAAATCTTTTTGCCACTGTCAGTGCTAAAATTTCTGCTTCGCACTTCCACTACCTGAGTAACGGGTGTCTGATAGTCGGGGAACACACGACTATAGCATTCTCTCTTGGGTTAAATTAAATATGAGATATTTTAAAAGTAGTTAATTTCTCTTTCTTAGGCAACCACAACGATTTAAACAGAAAAAATACATTTGACCAAATTATTCATTCAGAATCAAAAGATAGTGATAACGCATTTAATTATAACATTCATGGAAAGGTACAATTCAAAGCGGCTGATAATAACTTTTCTTCGAAATTGTAAGTAAAAGAATTTAGATTAAATAAATGAATAAAATGTTTATATTTTTTAGAAGAATGAATACGAATATTGGCTATGAAATGAATATCAACTGTTACAAAAGTATTGGATATGGCGAAAATCAAGAAAAAGATGTAGCAAATAGTTTCTCAAACAATGGTATTAATACAGAAAAGTCTGGTGTCGCCGATAAAAATTCACATTTCCTAACCTTAGGTACAACAATACTAAATTCAACTGGCAAGTCAAGACGGTGGGAACAAAAGCTTGTTCAAATCAAAACCATGGAGGGAGAGTTTAGTGTTACAATGTGGGCATCCGGAATATCCGACGATGAATACTCCGGTTCAGAACAAATCGGTGATTCGGATTTATTAAAAGAAAAGGAGGATATTGATTTGGATCGCTTTACGTCTCAAAGAAATGAAGAATACCAGAAAATGGAGTCGAACTTTACTAATTCACAGGCACTCGAAATGCATTCACCTATAAGCTCAGTTCAGATCATGGATCATTTAACAAAGGAGAGAGGAAGTTTGATTCAAGAAAATAATATTACCGAAAGGATTTTATCTAAGTCAGCCTTAAGTTTCGAAGACCCAATCTTGATTTCTGATTCTTCAAGTATTCAGTTGGTTAATGAAACTGCCGCAATGACAATTAATAATCAAACAATTTTTAGTAATCATACGGACAGTAGCGGTGATCTGCATACCTTGACCAACTCAGTGCAATTTGATCTTGGCTTGCAGGAGAGACAAGTAAATGATTGCTTATCAACAACATCACAAGCTCACCATGACAATATAGGTAAAAATAACATAATTTACAAAATATACCATTAATTTTTGTTTTACTTTTTAATTAAATGCTCGACAGGATGTGCTGAAATAAGTTCAAATCTTTCCGAAGTTACGGTGGCCTATGCAAATGATAAAAAAATAGCTTGCCCTCATAAGGGCTGTCATAAGCACTTCAGAGATTCATCTGCGATGCGAAAACATTTGCACACTCACGGTCCTCGAGTCCATGTTTGTGCAGAATGTGGTAAAGCTTTCGTAGAAAGCTCTAAGCTTAAAAGACATCAGTTGGTTCACACCGGTGAGAAACCATTCCAGTGTACATTCGAGGGATGTGGAAAACGATTTTCTCTGGATTTTAACTTGAGGTACAGTAAGGAAGAGGGTAGATTAAAAATAAAACCCAAATACGGGGTAATATATCATTTATGCCATATACTAATGTATGATTAAATTACATTTTTTAAGATAATGTATTCCAATATTCAGGAGGTAATTTCATGTTTTTTTGATCATTTGGCCTGCCTAATCTTACTATTACTTAAGGGGAGGCCTTTAGAGGCCGAAAGAAAGCTATTTTTCCAGTCGCTTTGTTGGGATATGAAGACTATTCTTTTTATATCGATGTATATAATATATTTTTTTTTCAAAAGTGTTGTATTTATTCAAATTTTACAAGGGTCTTATAAGTCTTATCACCGCTGACATCATAATTTGTGTAAGTGATGCTTTAGTCTGAAGTCAACAAACCAAACATTTTTTTACTCGCGATAGTTATTTTCATCGATGATCTGAAATCTTTTCAAAATTTAGCCATGTCAAACAGATTCCGCATATCGAAATTCGTGATTTTCTAAAAATGTTTTCTTTTTTAATTTTTGCTCATTAAATTGAATGGTAGATAATAAGAATCCATTCAGTAATTTTTTTGTTATCACTTATGATGTTATCACTTAAATGTAAACAAGAGAGAACGCCATAGTAGAGTACCCCGACTATCTGATACCCGTTACTCACCTAGTGGAAGCGCGAGGGAGAAATTTCCAGTGACAGTTTTTGGCGGTTTGTGGGCAGTGGGCGTGGCAAAAAGATTTTTGGCAAATCGAGAGAAATTTACAAGAGAAACAATAATGTCAAAATCGAGAGAAATTTACAAGAGAAACAATAATGTCAAAAAATATCAAACTATTTTTCAAAAGTGTGGGGGGCAGCTTTGGGCTTGTAGGCTTTACGGGGGACGTGGCAAATCAATAGAAATTTTCAATACTAATTAAAAAATTAAAACATATTAAAACCTATTTCAAAAGTGTGGGCGTGACAGTTTTGTGGGCGTTAGAGTGGACGTGGCAAAATGGGTCAACTAACTTGTCTTTGGAATTTGCATGCTTAATCTCAGCTTACTAGCTTTTATAGTTTTTAAGATCGCTGCGATCATACGGACAGACGTACTTGTCCAAATCGACTCGGCTATTAGTCCTAATCATATTTGGATACATGTTTTATGGTCGGAAATACTTCCTTCTGCTCCTCCTCCTTCTGTTATATACTTTTCATCGAATGAAACATGGTTTGGAGAAAATAACATTGTAAGTTTGCGGTTATGAAGAGACTTTATCAGTGATTAATTGATTAATTTGTGATTACCAGGAAAGCTCTAAAAGCTTTTTAACGAGATATATATTTTCCCAATGACCACGTACTATTAATTGTTTTAATTGCAGAACACACGTAAGAATACATACTGGAGATCGGCCTTTTGTTTGTCCATTTGATGCCTGTAATAAAAAATTTGCTCAATCCACGAATTTAAAATCTCACATATTAACTCATGCGAAAGCAAAGTAAGTTTTAATAAAATAGTAGACTCAATTTTTTTTAAATTGGTTTATTTTAAGGAGAAATACTAGCATTTCCGGGAAAAGTGGTTGTTCAAACGCTGACTCAAACAGCCAGAGTGAAGATAACTCTACAAATAATGTTAAGATTGAGCTAAAGGAAAGTGTTACAGAAAACCAAGTACCGTTTGTGGTATATGCAGACTGAATGTGTATGTCGATCCGATTTCCAAGTCCATCTCGATCAAATTTGTAATGATTGCAATAATATTAATATTATTTAAACGCCTTTTTTATAGAGCCCAAATGAAAATAATAATTGATTTTAAATTTAATAAAAAGAGTTAATAATTATATATGATTTCGACCAAAATGATTGAGATTTAAAAACTGATTAATGGTATGTAAATTATATTTATAATCGAATTTTAATGTAGTACATAGAAATAAATATAATTTTGTCCTAACTGTTCTTTAAAAACAACAATTTATGCCGATTTATTTCCTGTATGCTCTTTGCCAAACAGGTTAAATGATAGTTCTTAAATCTATTTTTAGGATTATGCAATATCAATAGTAAATAAAAGTACGTTAACAGCACTAGTAGTTAAGTCTACCCCCGGTTTTGTACACATTAAAGTGACTTGTTTATTTAAGTTATGTTGAATAATAAATTAAATAACCCCATGGGTTAGTTTGCGAAGGCGACTTACCAGAATCTGCAGTGATCGTCCTATCCCAAACCATTCGAAATATATAGAAAAATCTAGTTCAAGAAGTGTAAAGCTCTCAGAATACTAAAATAATGTTTCAATTTAAACTTTGTGTAAAGGTTCCAAATAAGAAGACTTTTCTTGTGAGTTGATAATTTCAAACTGAATCTTTATTTTCTAAGTCCTAGCTTAGGTAGCTAACATCAAATTTACATATTCTAATCTTATCTCTAACTAGACCAACGCTGTGGCCATCTGTTCCCCAGATGTGGAAAACTGTATCAAGTGCAGGAATTTTCCACTGCAAGATATCCCTTATCTTCAAGGAAATGCTACGTGATCGCTTGCATCTTTATTTTAAGGGATGAAACCCACGCAGGAGTTCTTTGGTTATCCCAGATGTCTATATCCTAACGCTCAGGCGTTGTTTATTATACCCGTTACTCGTAGAGTAAAAGCAAAGACATTATAATACCAAGATGCGTAATGGCCATACATTGGTTTTGCACTATGCAGCCACTTTTTTGGTGACGACCAACATTGCTCTCTTTTCGCTCGCCTAAAATCGAGAGCGTTAAAATCTAAAAATAGAATTGTCTTGCTTGTATGAGTAAAAACAATAAAGGAAGGAGATCGTATGCATGTGTGCGTGCTTATGCTAGAAGACGATTTTAGGGCCGAAATCAATTTTGATCTAAGAAACGTATTTGATTAATGTTTTGGTTTGAAAAAATTTTTTTATACCCGTTACTCGTAGATCATTTCTTACCACACATAATTGCGCGCTTTTTTAAAAATATCAAAATAATATATAAAAAAATTTTTTAAGTTAATCTTATTTGCATTTTAAATACTGAAAATTGGTAATTTTTATACTAGTAATTTGACTAAATAATTATAGTAAATAATTAAAACGTATTACTTTGTATATAAATAAAAAAAAATAAAATTATTAAAAATACTGTAATTTAAAACAAAGAATTTTCAAAAAAAAATAAATTACATTTAAAATATGAAATATAAAAACTATTCTAATATAAAATCATATTTGAAAATTATTATGCATTATAAGGTACATAGATTGTGCTATTATTATTTCTATGTTGAATTTAAATAATTGTTATGTTAAGGCAATGCAAAACTACAGTTTTTAAGTGGTGGCAATTTATAAAAAATAATATAGATTTAAAGTCTAAGAACTTCTAAAATGAAATGCATAATTTGTCATTTTTACAATGCATGTGCATACGTGTGCACCAATACAGTGGTCAGCTGTCGCTGTATGCGTACAAGAGAGCTGCTGGCTCTAGAGCTCTCCGCTCTCTGGCTTTTGAACAAAATTCCCAGAGAGCCTGGAGCCACTTGAAAAGCCACCATGGCGTTACGCAAATTGTTATTCTAATGTCTTTGGTAAAAGAGTATACTAGATTCGTTGAAAAGTATGTAACAGGCAGAAGGAAGCGTTTCCGACCATATAAAGTATATATATTCTGATCAGGATCAATAGCCGAGTTGATCTGGCCATGTCCGTCCGTCCGTATGAACGTCGAGATCTCAGGAACTACAAAAGCTAGAAAGTTGAGATTAAGCATACATAGAAGCAGCGCAAGTTTGTCGATTCATGTTGCCAAGCCCACTCTAACACCCACAAACCGCCCAAAACTGCCACGCACACTTTTGAAAAATGTTTTAATATTTTTTAATTTTTGTATTGGTTTTGTAAATTTCTAACGATTTGCAAAAACTTATTAGCGTTCCCTCTTGTTTTTCTATTTTTAAAGGATTGACTCTACTTTTGCTAGATTTTACAGTTACAGCATCTCCTACTTTAGCATACACTACTGCAGCATATGCTTTTTCTGAGGCATCAGCAAATCCATGTAGCTGAATACTTATCCCATTTCTAGAATTAATCCATCATTGGATTCGAATATTTTCTAAATATAATAAATTTGCCTTATATGCTTCCCAGTATTTCAAATCTTCTGCTGCTAATTCCTAATCCCATTCAATTTTGCTTATCCAAAGTTTTTGAATGAAAAGCTTTCCTAAAATAGTCACGGGAGCCAACCATCCTAAGGGATCATATATTTTAGATAATATCGATAGTATTTTCCTTTTGTTTGTCAATTTGGATGACCCGCAGCTTACTTTAAACTTGAATAAATCCTATTGATGTCCAAGTGTTTTAACACTCTCATTTTCAATAATACTAAGAACCTTGTTATCCCCAGTATCCTCTACTGTTGATATTATTTCTGAATTATTAGATATCCATTTTCTTAAATTTTGTCCTACTTTTTGTAATTCGTTTGAAACTAGTTGGACAACATTTTTGGCGTCTTCTACAGAATCGGCTCCAGTTATTAGGTCGTCCATGTAAAAATCGTTCCTTATTATTTCACTTACATTTTTATTTTGACATTTATCTGCTATGTCCACCAGAACCCTAGTAGCTAAGTATGGTGCAGATGCCGTACCATAAGTGACTGTTGTTAGTTTATAATTTTTAATTTTTTCTTCCGGAGACTTTCTCCATAAAATATATTGATATTTTTTGTCATTTTCATTTATTTTAATCTGACGGTACATTTTTTCAATGTCCGCAGAAACAACAAATTCCCATTTTCTCCATTTAACAATAATGTCAAAAATATCCTTTTGAACTCGTGGTCCAACCCACATTATGTCGTTCAAACTTTTGTTATTAGTGGTTTTTGCTGAAGCGTCGTTGGGCTTGAATCTCTAATTACAGCCTGGTGCGGCAAGAAATATTTGTCTTCATTATTCACCTCAACCATGTGTCCTAAATCCATGTATTCTTTCATGAATTTAGTGTAGTCAACCTTAAGTTTTTCATTTCTTTGTAGTTTTTTCTCCAGATTGATGTAACGAGCTATGGTTTGTTTCTTTGAATCTCCTAAGGTGACATCCTCCTTGAATGGAATTGACACAATTTATTGCCCATCTGAATCCTTTTTTGTAGTTTTAATAAATTTATTTTCACAGATTTCAGACTCGATATCATTTTTTTCCTCTTCTTCAATCTCCCAGTAGCGATCTAAATCTTTTAATTCTATTGTTTTAGCTACAATGGTTTCTTTTCCTTTGGATTTTTTACATCCAGAAACTATTCACCCGAAATCAGTTTTTTGTCCAAGGAGCCCGTCTGTTTTTATACCCGTTACTCGTAGAGTAAAAGGGTATACTAGATTCGTTGAAAAGTATGTAACAGGCAGAAGGAAGCGTTTCCGACCATATAAAGTATATATATTCTTGATCAGGATCAGTAGCCGAGTCGATCTGACCATGTCCGTCTGTCCGTCCGTCTGTCTGTCCGTCTGTCCGTATGAACGTCGAGATCTCAGGAACTACAAAAGCTAGAAAGTTGAGAATAAGTATACAGACTCCAGGGACATAGACGCAGCGCAAGTTTGTCGATTCAGGTTGCCACGCCCACTCTAACGCCCACAAACCGCCCAAAACTGCCACGCCCACATTTTTGATAAATGTTTTAATATTTTTTCATTTTTGTATTGGTCTTGTAAATTTCTATCGATTTGCAAAAATCTTTTTGCCACGCCCACTCTAATGCCCACAAACCGCCCAAAGCTGCCACGCCCACACTTTTGAAAAATGTTTTGATATTTTTGTATTAGTCTTGTAAATTTCTATCGATTTGCCAAAAAACTTTTGGCCACGCCCACAAACCGCCAAAAACTGTCCTTCGCACTTACACTAGCTGAGTAACGGGTATCAGATAGTCGGGGAACTCGACTATAGCGTTCTCTCTTGTTTTAACTCCATTTTGCAAAATGTGAGTATATACGTCTGCTCCAATGATTAGATCAATACGACCTGGTTTATTAAATTCGGGGTCGGCTAATTTAAAGCCCTTCCATTTTTTCTGATCAACATTAATTGTGTTGACTGGAAGTGCTTTCATTAGCTTTGGAAGAACAAGTGCTTCAATTTCTAAATTTTTTGGAGAATTTCTGATCGAAATAATTGCCTTGTACATTTTTTATTAAAAGGATGCCTTAGACATCTTAGGCAAACCCGATTTTTTCTTACCCAGTCAGACCGTTCTGGATTCATTATTTTAAATGTATGGCATTGAATTAAATAATGCCCTGGTAGTCTGCAATATGCACAATTATCATTTTTATTCATGCTAGTATTACTAATTTTCTTTACAGGTTTAACTTCCTGTGAAAATGACGAAATAGAATTGAGCCCTTGCTCTAAAAAGTCCATGACTGTCATGACATGACAGTCCATGACAAAGTCCCTGGATTTCTTTAGTTTTTTTGACTTGGCTTTCAAATAAACTGAGCGACTCATTGTTAAATTTTCGAAGAAATTTGTGAGCAAAAATTGCATCCACTTCTTCTGGCAACTGTGCCTTTAATTTGGCAATGTAAATTGACTCGTTAATTTTTTTTTTTTTTTATAAATTCGCGCGAGTCCGACGGCCACACCTCCCGCCCAACCGACCGAGGGGCGCTGCCGTGTATCGTACGGCTCGAATCGCGGGAAGATAGACGCGATATAGAAGACAGTAAAGGACGAGGAAATATATGTATATAGTAGTAAGATCTAAGAATTCGTTAAGTATGTTAGTATTGATCGCTTTAAAAACGGCAGAGAGTCAGAATTAGAGATAATAGGATACAATCTATTATAGTCAGAACATAATACTCTGTAGGGATCATGCAACTCATAATTAGATCTACAATGATTTAAAATTAGAGGTACGTAATTTCTAGTAAATCTGTTCGGAACAGTGAAGTTTAGCCGACTAACCAAGTCGGGAATATCCACTTCACCACGAATAAGGTTAAAAATAAAGACTGTTCCAAGCATCGTTCTACGGTTAGCTTAGGAGGGTAAGTTAATTAACATTTATCTACTTGAATAGGGAGGTAATCTAAGGTTTGCATCCCAATTAATGCGCCGTAAGGCAAAAAGTAAGAAGTTCCTTTGAACCGATTCGATGCGGTCCGAGTAAACTTCATATTGTGGACTCCAAACAGGTGATCCATACATAATTTCTAGTAAATCTGTTCGGAACAGTGAAGTTTAGCCGACTAACCAAGTCGGGACTATCCACTTCACCACGAATAAGGTTAAAAATAAAGACTGTTCCAAGCATCGTTCTACGGTTAGCTTAGGAGGGTAAGTTAATTAACATTTATCTACTTGAATAGGGAGGTAATCTAAGGTTTGCATCCCAATTAAGGCGCCGTAAGGCAAAAAGTAAGAAGTTCCTTTGAACCGATTCGATGCGGTCCGAGTAAACTTCATATTGTGGACTCCAAACAGGTGATCCATACTCGAGGATCGGACGGACTAGAGAAATAAATAAGGTTTTGGTCATGTAAGGATCATCAAATTCCTTTGACCACCGTTTTATAAAACCAAGCACACCTCTGGCCTTATTGACAATAGACGAAATATGGTCTGAAAATTTAAGTTTAGGGTCCAGAAGAACACCAAGATCATCAACATGTGTTATTCTGTCCAAAGAGCATCCACTTAAAGTGTAAGTTGCGTGCATTGAGTTGGCACGATAAAAGGTCATAACTTTACATTTAGACCCATTTAAGTTTAATACGTTATCACGGTACCAGGTTTGAAAGCAATCTAGATCGGATTGTAAGTCCAAATGGCGAGAAATGTCCTTATATTGCAAGCATAATTTTTCATCATCAGCGTACATTAGTACAAGCGAATGATTTATTATTAAGGGAAGGTCGTTAATAAATAAGGTAAAAAGGAGTGGACCTAGGTGGCTCCCTTGTGCGACGCCGGATGTGACTCGGAGAATACAAGAAAGAGAATTTTTAAAGAGGACCCGTTGCGTCCTGCCATTCAGATAACTTAGAATCCAATTTAGGAGATCAACAGGGAAACCTAATAAATCAAGTTTTTTTTATTAAAAGTGAATGATTAACAGAGTCGAATGCTTTACTAAAATCCGTATAAATGACATCTGTTTGAAGATTATTTTTGAAGCCCTGTACTACGAACGAGGTTAGCTCCAGAAGGTTTGTAGTTGTTGATCTGCGTTTCATGAACCCATGCTGACATGGTGATATAATTGACCTACAAAGGTGCTGCAAATGAGGAGTGATAACGTTTTCATAAAGCTTAGGGATAGCAGACAATTTGGAGATTCCTCTGTAATTGCTTGCATCCGATTTGCTACCTTTTTTATGGAGAGGGATCGCTAAGGACTCCTTCCATATTTGGGGGAACTGTGTAGATTCCAGAGATAAGTTAAACAGTTTTAGTAGAGGCTTGCACAAGGCTTCCGCACAGAATCTAAGGACACAGCCAGGAATTCCGTCGGGACCTGGCAAATAGACAGGCTTAACTCACTGAAGATCATAAAGCAGTGAGCTTTCGTTTAAAGAGGGACAGAATATTAAATTTGACTTTGATACCGCGTAAGAGTAAGGCCGTTCAGAATGAGGTAACGTAGAATATGTGGTTTGAAAAAAACTTGGCAAATAGATCGGCTATTGCCTGTTCCGATGTTACCGAAGTATTTTCAAAAAATAGCGAGGAAGGGTAACTGGTTGTTTTGCGCTTAGTGTTAACGAAATTATAAAACTGTTTGGGATCCTGTGCGAACTGGAACTTACAACGGTTTAAATAATTCTTATATTACTGAGCGTTAAGCACGGTAAAATTTAACCGAGCACTTACATATTTAGAAAATATAGATTGAGAACCGGTATTTTTAAATTTTATATAAAGTCTGGACTTAACATTTCTTAGATGTGTCAAGTCTTTATTAAACCAAGGAGGTTTGTTAGAGGTAGACGAATAGTACATCGGAACACAAGAGTTGAAAAATGATTTAATTGCAGTATAAAAAATATCTATGGCATCGGCCATTATGCTGCAAGAATATAGATCGGACCAATTAAAGCCAGATATAAAAAGATTTAGCCTCCGAAAGTTTGCCTTACGAAAACAATGAATTCGTTTGGTTGACTTATCTGGCCTCTCTATTATTACGGTACCTGTGTCGATTGCCACATCGAAAGTTGGATGGTATGGATTTTCTGGTTGACTAAGAGGTGCTACTCTAGTCAGAAACACTCTTTCAGGACTTGTAACAAAACATATTTCCAATAAACGACCAAGAGAATTTCGAATATAATTAACTTGCGACAACGATATGTCAAGCAAGCCGTCAATAAAGTCATGCTGTGCTATAGGCAGGAGAATATTCGACTGTTCTTCAGTGGACCACTTAGTGCCTGGTATATTAAAGTCACCTAGAACAACTAGTTGGTCCCTATCGGCCAGTCTGTTTGAAACGGATTGGATAGCGGACAAATGGTTAATATATTCAAGAAATTCAGAAGACGGCGGAATGTACGAGCACGTAATATAAACATAGCTATCAGAAAATGACAGCTTTACGCACAAGAATTCTAAGTTACGGAACTCATCAAAAAGTACCTCCTCTGACGTGAGGGTAGACCTAACAGCAATTAGGACACCCCCTCCCCGCCTGGAGGGACGATCATGCCTGTATACTGTGTACATACCTGGGAAAACTTCGGAGTTAAGTATCCCCGGTTTTAACCAAGTCTCTGTGTCTAAAGATGTGTTTAGACATGATAAGTAGACAAACTATAAATATGTTCTATTTATGGGCTGCAATAAACATGGCAGGGGACAACATAAGTGGCAACTACAGATAAGTACGATTGCAGTGGTCTATTGCCGAAGTGTTAAGAGATATGATCACGCGGGAGGTGATTAGCGCGGTCATAGGTCACAAATATAGATTTAAGATAAATCTCAGCTGCATTGACCAACGCAGACTGCAGCGTCTTACAAGCGCTGCATTATATAAATAGATGATAAGAACCTATGTAAGAATGAATAAAAGGCGATGCCCTCGCAGTAGCGAGTCAGTTAGATTCAAACACCCGAATTGAACTCATTAAGTGTACGCATTAGTTTATAGTGTGAACACTCTGTAAACACAATAATATGGGATGCAAAGGAAAGGCTATTAGAATACAAATTAGTTAGCTTACTACACAAGCCTCTTACATTTTGATAACAGATAGTGAGACTAGATTTTAGTTTTTTGAAGATAAAGAAGTATAAGTAGTAAAGGAGGATGGGGCAGTGATCTGGCCACTTGTGGGAAGTTTAATTCCCACGGTCCCTTTATTTCTATTTTTAATCTTAGCTTCAAACTCTTTCACAATCATACTTTCCGGCCAAAAATCACCAGAACATATGGTTGAGAATAGCTCATTTGGGACAGTTATCTTGAAAGATGAGATGTCCCTAGCATAAGAAAAGTTAAATTTTTCCACTTTTATGTTGTCGGCTTTTGTTTTGTCTTGTATATAAGACAGTACATCAGATGATGTTTGATCAGGGGAAAGCCGAGAAACAAAAATTTGTTTCTTTAGTGGAACCACCGAAAGGGGTTTTAGCACTGCAGATTGTATTTCTGAAGTGCCAACTTGAGCCGGTAGTCCGGACTCAATATTTCTTTGTGGTGGTAAACAATTCGGGACGGGTGGAATCACCGGTTGAGAAACCAGTATTGTGTCAATAAATGTTTTAATTTGTTTATTCGATTCCAAATTTAAACTTGGCATATCGATTAGCCTATTCATGTGCTCTGAGAAAATGTTCCTTTTATTTTCAAACCGCTTGGTCAAAAACTCTCAAGTGGCTTCGTAATTCTCTCCAGAGCCAAGCAATAAATGAGTCACCATATTCCTGGCTTCTTCTTTTAATGCTGACTTCAGAAAATTAAGTTTGAGTGAAGGACTAAGATCCTCCCTCGTATGAATGAGCTCTGTGAAGAGCTCATTAAAAAGATTGTTTTTCCTTATTTGAAGGAAATCTGGATTACTGTCTATCATTTTTGACGTATCTTCTAGGTATACCCTAAATTGACCAACATTAGTACTGAACGCCTGCTCTATTTTTAAAGTGTTTTCATTTGGCTCTTTTGTTTGATGATTTTGTTTTTGGCACTTTTTATTTTAGTAGTCCAGTCAGAAGAGGCATTTATTTAGCACTCTTTTTCTCCACTAATGCTCTAATGACATTTACACAATTAAAGAGCTGCTCATTTATATTGCTCTATGGCATTTATTTGGCACTTTTTCTTTTTATTTTTATGCACTTTTTATTTTCACGGTTGCTGATGTATGGCGTCAAGCACGCCTTACCACAAATTATTATGGTAAACACAACAACCTTTAGTTATTAAAACACTATAAGGTGTTTGTTTTAATTTAAAACATAAAAGATTCTTTTGTATCTTTTTGCTTTTTTTTTTATATTTTATTATTTTTGCTACCTTTAGCTGCAAGATAAATTTGGCAATGCTTAAAGGAGCTGGCCTTTCCCTGAGTCCCTTACCATATAGGGGGAAACTGCAGAGTTTTACGAAGTTCAATTTCTTCGAATGCTCGATTGACCAAATGTAAATGTTCCAAATAAGAAGACTTTACTTGTGAGTTGATTATTTCAAACTGAATCTTTATTTTCTAAGTCCTAGCTTAGGTAGCTAACATCAAATTTACATATTCTAATCTTATCTCTAACTAGACCAACGCTGTGGCCATCTGTTCCCCAGATGTGGAAAACTGTATCAAGTGCAGGAATTTTCCACTGCAAGATATCCCTTATCTTCAAGGAAATGCTACGTGATCGCTTGCATCTTTATTAAACGGATGAAACCCACGCAGGAGTTCGTTGTTTATCCCAGATATCTATATCCTAACGCTCAGGCGTTGTTTATTTTCAGATAAGGCATTGCTGCAGCGTTTCACTAGCTATACATACATTTCTTATGTAAATTCTTTTATATATTTGTCGCAGTGTTGTTGTTTTCTTGAGTCTGATCTGCCATGTTGGCACATAAACTTTTTGAGTGAAGCGAATTCCAACCGGCGTGTGCAGTAGTCTGCATACAACTGCTCGCATTTTCTACGCATCGATCTATCCTTTACACACGCTAGCTGGACTACACTAGGCGACAACGCGACAACGTCGTCGCCCCACTCGTTGCGGTACTTTGGCGCCAGTCATATTATGCGTCTTAGTCAAATTCTAAGAATTATTTCACAATGTACCAAACTCATTGCGCAGCTGCGACTTGCATGCGCAGTGGTCAAACTTTGTTAATAATGTGACAGACACGTACAGTGGTCAAAATACATTCATGATGCGACATATTCATGTTCGTCTGAATACTTTGGTTTAACATATTATCCAGTTTTTTTAATTCTATAATTTTCCATAAGTGACATGAACGCTATAGTCGAGTTCCCCGACTATCTGATACCCGTTACTCAGCTAGTGGAAGGGAGAAGGAGAGTCTTAAACACAGTTTTTGGCGGTTTGTAGGCGTTATAGTGGGCGTGGCAGAACGTTTTTTGGCAAATCGATAGAAATTTACAAGACTAATACAAAAATGAAAAAATATCGAAAAATTTTTCAAAAGTGTGGGCGTAGCAGCTTTCGGCGGTTTGTGGGCGTTAGAGTGGGCGTGGCAAAAAGTTTTTTTGGCAAATCGATAGAAATTTACAAGACCAATACAAAAATGAAAAAATATCAAAACATTTTTCAAAAGTGTGGGCGTAGCAGCTTTGGGCGGTTTGTGGGCGTTAGAGTGGGCGTGGCAAAAAGTTGTTTGGCAAATCGATAGAAATTTACAAGACCAATACAAAAATGAAAAAATATCAAAACATTTTTCAAAAGTGTGGGCGTGGCAGTTTTGGGCGGTTTGTGGGCGTTAGAGTGGGCGTGGCAACATGAATCGACAAACTTGCGCTGCGTCTATGTCTCTGGAGTCTGTATGCTTAATCTCAACTTTCTAGCTTTTGTAGTTCCTGAGATCTCGACGTTCATACGGACAGACGGACAGACAGACGGACGGACAGACGGAAATGGCCAGATCGACTCGGCTACTGATCCTGATCAAGAATATATATACTTTATATGGTCGGAAACGCTTCCTTCTGCCTGTTACATACTTTTCAACGAATCTAGTATACCCTTTTACTCTACGAGTAACGGGTATAATAATAAATTGAATTGGGGAATGTTATAGATATACAAGATGACTGATACTTTTTTGGGCAAGTACTTACACTGTCGCTCTATAAGTTTGACTTTTTTTATACCCGTTACTCGAAGTCTTGTAAATTTTGATGGATTTGGCAAAAAACTTTTGGCACGCATACCCTAAGGCTCACAAACCGCAAAAACTTCCACGCCCACACTTTTAAAAAATGTTTTGGTATTTATATTTTTGGCGAATCAATAGAAATTTGCATAACTAATAAAAATATGAAAAAAGTTCAGAATATTTTTAAGGTATGCGTGGCAACATGGATTAACCAAGTTGCGCTGCGTCCACGTCTCTAGAATCTGCATGCTTAGTCTCAGCTTACTAGTTTTCCAGACCGAGGCGATTATACGGACAGACGTACTTGTCCAAATCAAAAAGGAAATAGGTTCTGATCTAGAATGGATATTGTATGTTTTATGTTTGGAACGCTTTATTCTATCTGTTACATGCTTTTCTACGAATATAGTATTCCCTTTTTCTCTACGACTAACGCGTATAATTAAATAGAAGAACAGAAAAAAATTCAATTGACACAATGTGAGAGAAAAAAATGTAAAATAGGTTTTTCAGATCTATTTAGTTGAGCGGCCCTCATGCATTGTGTTACAGAATTTGTGTGTTCTTTTATTGCGACAAAATTATAACATAAATAAAGCCTCTAATTAAATAGATGCGACTTCTATTCACTGCCTGTTGTATTATTTACTTCAACAGATGTAATGAGTTTCTGATGTCTCCAAAATTTCTATTTTTATGACGGCTTGTATGAAAGTAATTCTTTTGTACAATTGTGTTGTATTTTTCCTTAGAGATGTTTGAGGTTTCCTCCTTTAAGAAAACAATAAAATATATTATTAGTCATTAATATCTTATAAATAAATGTTCATTATTAACTTGTTTAAGGCTAAGGTTTTAATTTGTGCACGCAGATGTTACCACATTGATTGGCCTAGTGATCCTAATTAAGAATATATACCCAGGGTCGGAAACTCATTATTTTGATTAAATTCGAACGACATAGGAGTATAGAAAAATTATAAGCTAATGGAAGCACTCGTTGTATTCGATGTTCCTCCACAGAGCTTATAACAAACAGCGAACCAGTCATTTGCGAATGTTGTCATCAGCTCCGTATAAATACATTTGTGGTCGGTACAAGTTGTTTTTAGAAGGGTGTATCGAAGGTGGTTCGAAGAAACTTATTTTAATTGTGGAGTATGAAATGTTGCTTGCCGGTGGAATTGTGCTTTGTCTTTTAACTTTATTAAGAAATTGATTGCAAAAATAAATAAATTTAAAAAAATATATAGGAACATTGTAAAGCAATTATACCCTTTAAAAGTAAAGTAAAAGGGTATACTAGATTCGTTGAAAAGTATGTAACAGGCAGAAGGAAGCGTTTCCGACCATATAAAGTATTTACATTCTTGATCAGAATCAATGGCCGAGTCGATCAGGCCATGTCCGCCTGTTCGTATGAACGTCGAGTTCTTAGGAACTACAAACGCTAGAAAGTTGAGATTCAGCATGTAGACTCCAGAAATATAGACGCAGCGCAAGTTTGTTGACCCATGTTGCCACGTCCACTCTAACGCTCAAAAATCGCACAAAGCTGCCACGCCCACACTTTCGTAAAATGTTTTGATATTTTTTGTACATGTTTACGCAGATAATTGTCTAACACCGCTTATGGCACCTTTATATTGTTTTCGGTTTTATTAAGAAGGACAGAGTTTCTTAATTCCCTCAATAGTTCGGTTTCGGCACCGCAGAAGACTTAACTAAGAACTTAAACTTTCCCAAATGTCTTCTTTCTACCTTCTTGCAGGTAGAATAAGTCGGAACAGGCCGGATTCGACCGCTATATCATATAGCTGCCAAATACTTAAAAACAAGGGAGAACGCTGTAGTTCTGTTCCGTGACTACGGACTATTCGTTACATTGGAATGCATGCTTTTTCTAAATTTTTAAGCTTTTGAGGATCCGGAGATATAAATGTTCATTCAGACAGTCTGACAGACTGTCGGACATGACCAGATGTTTTTTATATAGTCGAAAACTTTTTTTCTTTTCAACGCATCTAATACAATATAATAAACAAATATATATACGATATATATATATATATACATTTTTTTCTTTTAACCACACACACAATAATCTATAAATAACAATATAAGTATAAAAGTAGCAAACTTGAAATACTTACTTTTTCTCCAACTACAATTTCCTTTTGGTTGCCGTGCTGATTTACATGAATACATTTATTACTATTGGTCACTGAAGTATGAATACAGTGATTTCCTGTTTTTTGTGTAGCCGGAGGTAGTTTTATTGAATCGGACTTTGGGATTATCCACATTTTAAGATCATCATTCCATGTAGAATTTAGCAAAATAGTATCTGAAGTCCTGGATTAAAAACAAAATATGGCTTTTTTAAAAACAACACTACCAATATCATGCATTGAAAAATGATAGAAAATAAACTTGTCATTATTGTCAGTTTTTGACACGCTTTTGACCCTTAAAAGTATGTATTAAGATTTATTTATTTTCAATATTATACCCGTTACTGGTAGAGTAAAAGGGTATACTAGATTCGTTGAAAAGTATGTAACAGGCAGAAGAAACCATTTCAGACCATTCAGACCATATATATTCTTGATCAGGATCAGTAGCTGAGTCGATCTGGCCATGTCTGTCTGTCCGTCCGTCTGTCTGTCCGTCCGTATGAACGTCGAGATCTCAGGAACTATAAAAGCTAGAAAGTTGAGATTAAGCAAACAGACTCCAGGGCCATAGACGCAGCGCAAGTTTGTCGATTCATGTTGCACGCCCACTCTAGCGCCCACAAATCGCCCAAAACTGCCATGCCCACACTTTTGAAAAATTTTTTGATATTTTTATACCCGTTACTCGTAGAGTAAAAGGGTATACTAGATTCGTTGAAAAGTATGTAACAGGCAGAAGGAAGGGTTTCCGACCATATAAAGTATACATATTCTTGATCAGGACCAATAGCCGAGTCGATATGACCATGTCCGTCTGTCCGTCTGTCTGTCCGTCCGTATGAACGCTGTGATCTCAGGAACTACAAAAGCTAGAAAGTTGAGATTAAGCATACAGACTCCAGAGACATAGACGCAGCGCAAGTGTGTCGATTCATGTTGCCACGCCCACTCTAACGCCCACAAACCGCCCAAAACTGCCACGCCCACACTTTTGAAAAATGTTTTGATATTTTTTCATTTTTATTTTGGTCTTGTAAATTTCTATTGATTTGCCAAAAAACTTTTTGCCACGCCCACTCTAACGCCCACAAACCGCCCAAAGCTGCTACGCCCACACTTTTGAAAAATGTTTTGAAAGTTTTTCATTTTTGTATTGGTCTTGTAAATTTCTATCGATTTGCCAAAAAATATTTTGCCACGCCCACTCTAACGCCCACAAACCGCTCAAAGCTGCTACGCCCACACTTTTGAAAAATGTTTTGATATTTTTTCATTTTTGTATTGGTCTTGTAAATTTCTATCGATTTGCCAAAAAACTTTCTGCCACGCCCACCCACTATAACGCCTACAAGCCGCCAAAAACTGTGTTTAAGACTCTCCTTCTCCCTTCCACTAGCTGAGTAACGGGTATCAGATAGTTGGGGAACTCGACTATAGCGTTCTCTCTTGTTTAATTATACCCGTTACTCGTAGAGTAAAAGGGTATACTAGATTCCTTGAAAAGTATGTAACAGGCAGAAGGAAGCGTTTCCGACCATATAAAGTATATATATTCTTGATCAGGATCAATAGCCGAGTCGATTTGGCCATGTCCGTCTGTCCGTCTGTCCGTCTGTCTGTCCGTATGAACGTCGAGATATCAGGAACTACAAAAGCTAGAAAGTTGAGATTAGGCATACAGACTCCAGGGACATAGACGCAGCGCAAGTTTGTCGAATCATGCTGCCACGCCCACTCTAACGCCCACAAACCGCCCAAAACTGCGACGCCCACACTTTTAAAAAATGTTTTAATATTTTTTCATTTTTGTATTGGTCTTGTAATTTTCTATCGATTTGCAAAAAAACTTTTTGCCACGCCCACTCTAACGCCCACAAACCGCCCAAAACTGCCACGCCCACACTTTTGAAAAATGTTTTAATATTTTTTCATTTTTGTATTGGTCTTGAAAATTTCTATCGATTTGCAAAAAAACTTTTTGCCACGCCCACTTTAACGCCCACAAACCGCCCAAAGCTGCCACGCCCACACTTTTGAAAAATGTTTTGATATTTTTTCATTTTTGTATTAGTCTTGTAAATTTCTATCAATTCGCCAAAAAAAAATTTGGCCACGCCCACTCTAACGCCCACAAACCGCCAAAAACTGTCCTTCGCACTTACACTAGCTGAGTAACGGGTATCAGATAGTCGGGGAACTCGAAAGTTAGGTCTTACCAATTCAGGTCAAATTTTCGGAGATTTGAAGGAAATTTATAAAGAAGTTGTTGGTGAAACTTTACTTGACGTCCAAGATTGCGAATTTCCTCCAAATAATCCTCTCTATCAAGCTGGAACTCTGAATTTAAATCGGAAACTTCCATTTCAAGCATTTTAATTTTTTCTTTGCATTTTTTAATATACTCATTTTTTATATTAATTTCTTGTGTAACAGTGGCATAATGCCCCTGCAAAAGGTCGCGATCTTCACATTTGACTCTACTTAAGGCAATAGCTATTGCACTCAAGTGGCGTTGGGCTGCATATTTTCGGGCCTTGTGCTGTTCCTTAAGCTTAAAATCATCTATACGTTCACCGCCAATTAATGTGCGCTTTATTAGATCGATGCGACTACGTGCTTGCAGTTGTATCTCTTCTTCCGATTGAATAGAGGGGAATTGTGGTTTTGTTGATGTTGAGTAATTTGTTTTAAAGAATACGCTACAATCTTGGCCGGATTCGAATTTTTGAACATTTTTTGTTGAATTCAAATTTGTAAATTGTAGAATTTTTAGTGGTGATTCATTTTTTTTAATTGTATCACTATTTTTATAATGGGTTTGTTGACTCTCTTCAAGCATTTTTTTCAAATATAGTATTTCATTTTGGTACTGCCGAAGTCTTGCATCCTTTGGATCTTCATTAATTGTAGGTTTATTTGAAATATTCTTTGCTCTACTTGCATACCGAAGGGTAGATATGGTTTCATTATAATTTATGTCTATTGGTGATATACAAGATATCATAAGAGTTTTTGTATTCCCTCCCAAGGAATCCTAGTTAAAAATAACTTCAAGAGTATATAAATAGGCACAGATTCGTTTTGTGTTTCCAATTACCTGGAGCAGGCGTGTGAGTTTTGAGTCTCTAAACGGTACATGCTTGGCTTTACCATCAACCAACGATGAAATAACATTTCCTAATGCAGAAAGTGATAAGTTTATTTTAGACGCTTCCTTAAGTCGGTCTCCTTGAGCACCAGTCTTATGCTGCCTCTCGGATCCTGCTAGGTCTACTAAGCTAAGTTTCCCTCTACGCATTCCTCCAAATTCATCCTCCGATGCCATACTATTAAAAAATGGAGATTGTTCCAAAGTGATAGTAAATATAGTGTGGGATCGTGAGCTATGCTTATTCATTAATGTAGATGCAGTAACACGATTTTTATTTCCAAAATGTAGCCAATCGTAACATTGGTTTGCATTGACGACAGGTTGTGTAGTAAGCGTTGGAACTGAAACACCAATACCTGGTATTTCTTTAAGGGAATGATTTATCAAACTCGTATTTTCATGTTTATTAAGTAAGTCTCGAATACATTCGTTGTAAATTTCCAAATACGTTACTAATACCAAATATCTGACATTTGTTGCCATTGATATTGTTTCAAATATGTGATCAAAACATTTGGGAATTATTCCACTGTTGTTGCTGAAATTTTCATCGCCCTATATTAAAAGAAGAAGAAAATATACAGAAAATTAAAAGAGTTGCTATTCCTGTAACTAAACGTGTTGTAACCCATTTAAATAATATTACAAATGCCAATGTTTTTCGACCATGTTCAAGATTACTAAGATTACTTTAAAAAATTTTTTTAACTCTTTAATTACGCTCTTTTAACATCAATGCTAGGCTTATCGGATCATATAAATATATTTTTGTACTTTAGTTCGTGTACATATGTGTACATTAGAATATTGTCTCAAACGAATAGCCTTCGGTATCTATACATACAAACATATATTGGTTATAAAAAAAAAATGAATTTTTTGAAACTTTAGACAATTTGAGTTAATTAAACCGCGATTCGCGTGGATGCATTGCAAACAAATTCTACGTTGCCTATGCAAACGATGTAAATGGAACAAGTGAGAACGCTATAGTCGAGTTTCCCGACTATCTGATACCCATTACTCAGCTAGTGAAAGTGCAAAGGAGAAATTTCCACACTGGTAGTTTTTGGTGGTTTGTGGGCGTAAGACTGGGCGTGACAAAAAGATATTTGGCAAATCAAGACAAATTTACAAGACAAATACAAAATATAGCGAGTTTTACTGAAAATAATACAAACATATATATGTAAATAGGGTATCTTGTACCAAATTAATTTGATTTTCTACATTTGTGCTTTAGATACCGTAAACTGTGTAAACTAAACTAAGACTGTATTTTTACGCACGATACTCATGGGGCGTAAATGGGTAAACTGGATTCGTAAAAAAACATGTAACTTCGGCTATGACCGTAGTTAAATTGGATTAGAGCTTGTGCTCTTTATTTTTCGGATCTTCAAAACGAACTAAAGTACAAAAATATATTAAAGCATACCGTAGCTCTAATGCATCACGCCATAAAGTCGTGGTCGGCAAGTCGACTCAGCATTCCCATGCACCGCAATGCGGTACTCCGGATAGGCACTCCGGATCCGTGTGAGCTACTTAGTTGCTAGGGTATTGTTTATGTAAAACTACTTAGTTGCTGAATCAAATATGTATATCGAGTGCTCTCTTTAGTTATTAACTTATATTGTTTGAGTCTTTTTGACCGTATAAAAAATATTAAGTATACATGTATGTAGTGTGTTTAAGTGTAGTGTGTTTAAGAAATGCAGTTTTCACGTACAAGTTTTGTTTTATAAAAAATTTTGAATCAGTCGTACCTCTGGTACCTGTGTACTGATAGTCGGGTAACTCGACTATAGCGTTCTCTCTTGTTAAAACTTGTTGTTCCCTTGATAGCCAAAACATTTATACCACGCCATTATGCCCACCAATCTCCCAAAACCTATCACGCCGTAAATTTTGAATATTTATAAAAATTTTTTATGATATGCAACAAAAACTTTAAACTATATTCTTAAAACTCCAACTCCAACTCCATTATTTTTCCTGTTCGTTGCATGACCGACATGACTGCCCCGATTCGGTTGTTTAAGAGTATAATATAATTTATATGATTGCAAATGTCTTAGAAATCAATATACTTACTTTTAATAAAAAAAAATTAGTTTTGTTTTGGTGTTCGATGAACTTATCCTTATTATGCGTGTTGTGAGCAACAATATTTTTATAAAATCTTAAGGCTTATTATTAAATACAGCAATCAGTAACGAATAAGTGCATAGAGTTTTGTTTATTAAAACCTGTTTCTTTGTTTTTTAATCAGTATAACCAATCAATCATTAGATGTTTTTAAAGTAATATCCTAAAATTTACAATGAATATCAGTTTAAAAAATGTTTTGGCACTTTCTAAACGATAAGCAATATATAATACAGTTTGCTTAAAAACCTTTATCGTTTTACACTTTAGTTGTTGGCAACGTTTTAAAACAAACATGATTTTAAAAGGGTCTGCATAAAATGCAGTCGGACATAGCCTCTCGTCTGGTGATCCTTTTAAAGAATGTGTATATTATAGGATCGGAAGCTCTTACTCTTACATCTTACATGCTTTTTAACGATAACATTTTACCCTTTACTTAAAAATTAACGGGTATAAATATACTAACACAAAGTGTGTTGCTTTTACCGTCTACATACATATGTATGTACATATTTTGACACTGTACCTGCATTGTGTGAGTTTTTCCACAACCTGTCTGGCCGTAAGCAAATATGGTTCCATTATATCCTTCGATAGTACTCTCTACTAATGAATAACACATTTCGTCGTAAATCACTTCCGTACTGGTTTTCATATCATAAGCACTATCAAAGGTGAAATTTTTTTTTTGAGATATTCGAGCTGATGGATTAGTCACGGAAACTGCAAAATCATTTATTTCAACAATGTTCTGAAATAAAAAAAGTTTATAATTGGTCGTTTTGCTTTGAAACGAAATTCAATTAATTGAAAAGCGAAGTTACATACAGTTGTGTTCAAAAAAATAGCAATGCTCATGAGCTGCAACTTTAAACTTAATTTTATATATCAAAAAGTAAGTGAATGTTGACAAATTTAATTTTGTTTTAACTTTGTGATTATTTTAAACAAAAACAAAGAAATTTATTATTCAA
The DNA here is from genome assembly GCF_016746365.2 of Drosophila yakuba. NCBI lineage: Eukaryota > Metazoa > Arthropoda > Insecta > Diptera > Drosophilidae > Drosophila > Drosophila yakuba. Next base: position 1,304,202 of record NC_052531.2, on the reverse strand, counting down.
AATGCTCTTAATATTTTTATACCCGTTACTCGTAGAGTAAAAGGGTATACTAGATTCGTTGAAAAGTATGTAACAGGCAGAAGGAAGCGTTTCCGACCATATAAAGTATATATATTCTTGATCAGGATCAATAGCCGAGTCGATCTGGCCATGTCCGTCTGTCCGTCCGTCTGTCCGTCCGTCTGTCCGTCTGTCCGTCCGTATGAACGTCGAGATCTCAGGAACTACAAAAGCTAGAAAGTTGAGATTAAGCATACAGACTCCAGGGACATGGAAGCAGCGCAAGTTTGTCGATTCATGTTGCCACGCCCACTCTAACGCCCACAAACCGCCCAAAACTGCCACGCCCACACTTTTGAAAAATGTTTTGAAATTTTTTCATTTTTGTATTAGTCTTGTAATTTTCTATCGATTTACCAAAAAACTTTTTGCCACGCCCACTCTAACGCCCTCAAACCGCCCAAAGCTGCTACGCCCACACTTTTGAAAAATGTTTTGATATTTTGTCATTTTTATATTGGTCTTGTAAATTTTTATCGATTTGCCAAAAAACTTTCTGCCACGCCCACTATAACGCCTACAAACCGCCAAAAACTGCGTTTAAGACTCTCCTTCTCTATTCCACTAGCTGAGTAACGGGTATCAGATAGTCGGGGAACTCGACTATAGCGTTCTCTCTTGTTTACATTATTAATTTAAACAAAAAGGTGCTGTTTACAGCTGTTCATAAAAATAGCAATGAGTAATGAAAACAGTGAAATTAGTTGAAAAAAAACATTGTTGAACTCCAAGAACTATTTTAGTTTGTTTGTATGGGTTAGTACTACGACTAAGTACCCTTTATTATATCCGTTACTGGTAGAGTAAAAGGGAATACTAGATTCGTTGAAAAGTATGTAACAGGCAGAAGGAAGCGTTTCCGACCATATAAAGTATATATATTCTTGATCAGGATCAATAGCCGAGTCGATCTGGCCATGTCCGTCTGTCCGTCCGTATGAACGTCGAGATCTCAGGAACTACAAAAGCTAGAAAGTTGATTAAGCATACAGACTCTAGAGACATAGAAGCAGCGCAAGTTTGTCGGTTCAAGTTGCCACGCACACTCTAACGCCCACAAACCGCCCAAAACTGCAGCGCCCACACTTTTAAAAAATGTTTTGATATTTTTTCATTTTTGTATTGCTCTTGTAAATTTCTATCGATTTGCCAAAAAACTTTTTGCTACGCCCACTCTAACGCCCACAAACCGCAAAAGGTTGCCACGCCTACACTTTTAAAAAATGTTTTGATATTTTTTATTGGTCTTGTAAATTTCTATCGATTTGCAAAAAACTTTTTGCCACGCCCGCTCTAACGCCCACAAACCGCCAAAAACTGTCAGTGTTGAAGACTCTCCTTCGCACTTCCACTAGCTGAGTAACGGGTATCAGATAGTCGGGGATCTCGACTATAGCGTTCTCTCTTGTTTTTTATTACGGCCTGGCATCTGCGAGGCATAGAATACACCAAGTCCTGGCAGCGCTTGACAGGGATCCGCTCCCATGATTTTTGAACAACCTCCCAAAGCTGTGATCGAGATGTTGGGTTTGCATTTGCAACATATCGTTAACCATCTCCCCATAGGTTTTCAATTGGATTTAAATCCGGAGACTGCGCAGCCCATGACATAAGATCGATCTGCTTAACTGTCTTCAAAGTGTACCTAGGATCGTACTCTTGGTTAGGTGGACGTCTGACATATTGTCTGGAGCCCTTTCCACCATATAAGAGAATTTTACTTTCGTCACTCCATAAAATATTTCGCCACTTTGTAATGCGCCAAATAAGGTGACTTTTGGCGAACTCCAAACGTGCTTTGACATGTCTGGTGGCTAAAAGTGGTACTTTTCGTGGATGGGACGCTTTGAGATTTTGTTCTTTAAGACGTCTCCGAATAGTAACGCCACTAACATTCAAGCTTAAGTCCTTTTCAATCTTGCTGGACGATGCAAAAGGCTGCGCCCTGCTATATCGTACGTCGGATACCACGATTTTCGGGCATTTCTTTAAAGTTTAATGCATTATGAATCATTTTAGCAGAACATCCACATATTTCTTGGATGTCTTTATATGTTTTTCCCTGTTTTCTTAGTTGCACTATAATATTTCTTTTTTCAGGAGTACAATGTTTGCCCCTGCCCACTAAGTTAAAAAATGTAAATTTATTTTAGTGTTTTCTAATGTTAATTATAGTCACTAACACAAAAAAACTTACTTTTTATCAATTAAACGTCTTAACAAAATTTTTTTTGGGTAACAAGATACGCACTGCTATTTTAATGAACAGCAAAAGACTGGTGCATCTAGCAAAAAGAGTTGTTCATTTGCTTAAATTTGACAAATCTAACGGGATTCTTTCGTTTCTTCCTTATACACATTCCATTCTAGAAGAACAATGCGTTTTTGTTGGAATAGTCATAACGGTTGCATTTCTCGCTCTGCTATTTTTGTGAACACAGCTGTATATATTATAAAGTTGTATATTAAATAAACAGTGTTTTTATCGCACTTTAGAAATAAAAACAAGAGACAACAACGCTACTGTTGTTTTCGAAGGAAGGGCGAAGGAGAATCATTCTTCTGCAGATCGATAGAAAATTTACATTACTAACAATAAAATGAAAAAATATAAACACATTTTACAAAAGTGTGGGCGTGGCAGCTTTCGGCGATTTGTGAGCGTTAGAGTGGGCGTGGCAACATGGGTCAGCAAACTTGCGTCTATATCTCTGAAGTTTATATGCTGAATCTCAACTTTCTAGCTTTTATAGTTCCTGAGATTGCGATGTTCATATGGACGAACATGGCCAGTTGATTCGGCTATTGATCCTGATCAAAAATATATGTATTTTACATATTATTTTATACACGTACATATTATTTTATAAAAATAAAATCGAATTGGGCTAACAGGTATTTGATAGTCGAGGACAATGGAGTCAAATGGACAATAGCGTTGTCTCTACTTATTATAAAAAATTATTCTTTGACTAAAATTTATTTAAAGCTGCATTATACAAACAAGGTTTTTAGTAACTATGGAATCGTTTTAAAAATCATTTTAAAGATTGTGTATGAATCGTTTTAGGCAGTACAAAGAAACGGTTATATAAGGTTTATAGTATTGTACAAATGTTTTATGGATATAATTAAATGTAAATCAATGTATTTGATTTCCCTTAAATAATCGGTGTAGTTTGGAATTACAGCCAATTTTGTTCCATTACCTGTTACAATCTTTTAACGAATTACAATATTTAGAATATTAATAGTAAAAGTTTGCGACTCGACATACAAAGTTTCAATGCAAGCCTCGATTTGTGAAATCGATATAATAAATAAAAAGACATACTTGGCGGTTTTGTTCTTTTTCGCTTTGGTTCATTGGACGACATCGAACAACAACTTTAATATTTTCACTCATTTTCCTTCGTTGGTCGAAATATGTCTAATAGTCTAACAAATTCAACTAAAAATATTTATAATTGTTTTCAAAAGAAAAGCCATATATTAAATGAAAGCTACTTTCAAATACATTCTCGTAAAGCTCCGAATTCAAATCGTTTTCATACCACGCTTTTGGTGGGGGACCCAATGAAAGCCTTTTGTGACTCATACGTACATATCTTTAATAGCTTGTTTAATTTAAGTGGAATAATATAATAAAATAATAATTTAAAAGCCAAATTTGTTAACATATGCATTTACTTAAGCATTTAAAAAAACTATTTTTATTAATGGTAATAATACATATTTTTAAAGAAAAATGTACAAAAATACCAATATACAAAAATGAGCAAAACTTTAGCCAAATTTTGATACCGCTTGGTCTTGTCTATAGGCATGGCGAAATCATTTCAGGTAGTGATCCTTATTAAAAAATGATTTAGGATCGGTAACGTTCTCTTTTAGTCGCGAAATAAGAGTAACGAAACTAACTAACGCACTTTGAATGAATTGAAATGGCGTTCTCTCTTGTTTTTTTAGTATTGTAAATTTCTATAAATTTGCCAAAAAACTTTTTGCCCCGTCCAATCTAACGCCCACAAATCGCCAAAAACGGTCAGTGTTGTAATTTCACTATCAGAGTAACGGGGAACTCGACTATAGCGTTCTCTCTTGTTTATTTTATATAGTGCATAAGTTGGCAGTGAGATGAAAATTTAGCGTGCGACATAACACCTTATGGGCGATTACTTTGCAAACGGTAAATTACGGAATTTTTCATTATAGCTCGCCCATAATGGTTAACTTAAGTTTAAAACACAAAAACGGAATTTTAATCCGAAACCAGGTGAATAGTTTTCAATAGTTAATTCGTGCTTAGGCTTAGTATTAAGGTCACAAAACCGGTGTCCAAAACAAAGAACTTCGTATAAAAAGCGATACAAAATATTTGGTGGGAAAATTTTTGTCGAAGTCTTTTTAGTCAGTTTTAGTCAGTTTTAGTTTTTCAGGCGGCCAAAAAAATACTAAATACCGCCCAAGAAATATAGAATTTTATATATTTATATATACATATATAATTTTTTATATTTTTTGAGCTATCGAACGCTTATGATACACCGTCGCGTCTGCTAAGAAATGAACCTTAATATTAAAAAATTTGCCTCTTTTCTTTGCTGTTGGTTTGTAAAGAAGGAAAAGCTTACAAAACGTCATAACTCGAGTTAAGTGTGAAAAAACATTGGTGGTTTTTTTCAGAATCGATAGGAAGCTGACCTGCTACCTTTGTGTTGTAATAAAATAATATCGTAAAGCTTTAAGCTTTTTGTTAAGTCTTTAAGGTTCTTTTCCGGCCACTGAAAACTGAAAAGAGGTCTACAAAACTTGCGCACGCGTGATTTTAGGATGCAAATCGCATTCGACATAAGCCAACTCTTACTTAGTCACATTTCCGCGGAGTGTTGTAGACATCATAGAAAAAAGTATTTATTACAGGTGCACGGTATAATTTCTCAAGCAAAGTGCGTTTGCAAGGCATTACGGTCCATTATTTAAGATTTATATTTTTAATTTGTGAATAAATATTCCAAAATCCTAACTATTAATTAAACTTTTTGTTAATTTATTTTATATAAAGGAACAAATTATATAATTAATATTTATTTTTGATATTTCTTGTTTAAAATACATTTTTAAACAGTCGAGTTTCTCAAATAATAATATGTAAGTTCTTTATAGAGCTTTAGCGCCGTAGTGAATATCTTCCTGCGCATGACTTAAATTTATATACATGTATTTTTTAAAGAAAACTGTGTATATAGGAACGAAAGCATATACGATTCATTCATAAAATACTTATACAGTTTTCTATAACTTCTCAAAACACAAAAAAAACTTTATAAACTTAAAAAATTTTATATACAGGTAAAATATACATATGTATAATTATTTGAATGTTGTAACAAACCGGGATTTGACGATTTGTTACTATCTACATATCTTCATATTCATATCTTTAAACAAAATTTCTTTTTTTTGGGTTGTATGCAGTTTTCTGTAGTTTTTAATAATAATAAAGTGTACAAAATTATTGCAAAGATTTACTCCATATACTGTTTAATAATGAATGATTAATATTATAATATTCATAGAGGTATTTGTAAAAGGTAAAATAAATAATAAAAAAGTCAATTTTGTGATCAGAAATCCGAGCTTTAAAGATTTCTGAATTACCTCAACTTCGTATCTATCTAAGTTATTTTCGAAATACGCTATTTTTCAGCAGGATGACACTTGACTTGTGGATATTCTATAAAACATGCAGGCATCTAAAGTGCATTCGTTTTTTTTGTTCTGGGACGAAGAAACACATCTTTCTAAAAATGCATAATTGCCCAATTGGAAATGATCAAAAATGCCGGAAAAAGTAAATTAAACATTTATGCGAAAGCACGAGCAATTGCACATTTTTAAAGCTAGTTGCACCATTAAATAAGTTTTTACAGAGCACCATGCACTTTAAATTGCACATAAATAACATTTGTTTCCAAAAAGTTGCGTTGCTATTGTATGTAAATAAATTAATGACATAATTATTAAGTCTACCTATAAACCTATAATCTTGATTATTAGGTAGATAATTTTAAACAATTTCAACTGTTATAAGGGATTAAATGCGTTGCATAAGAAATATATAGTTCATTTGAATATTTAAGTTTAGATTTAACTTCCAAAGTGCACCAGACGTAAGCGGGCATCATGTGAAAAGACTTTTAGTTTAAGACTTCAAATTGGCAGTAAATGATTTCAATGCCATGATGTACCGTAATAGTAGTTTTCAGTCTTTATTTACATTTAATTAAAAAGCTATAACTTTCTACGTCAATCTATAAAAATGTTTAATATAAAAGTAACAAAAAAACAAGCAAGCGTTAATCATTCCTAAAAAGATTTTATACATTTGCACCCGGTAAGAATATGTAGGTTTTTTATTTTCTTGCGACAGTTAGTTTTTAGTTTCTCAAATAGAAAAGAATATCGATTAGAGCGCTAAAACCATAGACATAATTGTGATTCGATAGTTACCTCTGGTAGCAAAATTATGATTTGTAAACGCGCGGATTCAATGCTAAAAAAAAAAATCTACTTTCCTTATAATACTCCGAAATAAAAGAACAAAAGGGCTTACTAGATTCGTTCAAAAGTAAATACAAAGAAGAGTTTCCGGTTACGCTGTGCAAGCTTTAGTTAGACGGCTGAATCAAATTTCTATTTATTATACCCGTTACTCGTAGAGTGAGAGCGTATACTAGATTCGTTGAAAAGTATAACAGGCAGAAAGATGCGTTTCCGATCATATAAAGTATACATATATTCTTGATCAGGATCAATAGCCGAGTCGATCTGGCCATGTCCGTCCCGCAAACTGCTCAAAACTGCTACGCCCACACTTTTGAAAAATGTTTTGATATTTTTTCTTTTTTTATTAATCTTGCAAATTTCTATTGATTTGCAAAAAAAAACCACACTTTTAAAAAATGTATAGGTTTTTTTTATAAGTATTGTAACTGCGACGCCCACAGGACCAATAAAAAAAATAACAAATTTCTTCAGAGTTGTGCTTGGTGAAAGTTTTGCGCGGATTGTGGGCTTCAAATTGGCAGTGCCAACATTTGGGAAGAAATGAAATCGAGGCCTTCATACAGACAGACTGTCATGACGAGATCGACTAGTGATCCTGATCGAGAGTATATACGTATATTTTATATTGCCGGAAACGCTTCTTTCTACCTTTCATATTTTTCAACGAATTTAGTATAGCCTTTTTCTCTACGAGAAAAAGGGTTCTTAAAAGTAAGCCACGTAGGTTATGCAGATAATAAAAAAAAAAAGATGAAATGAATTATTTTAGTTTATCTACGATTTTTTCCTTCTGCATGACTTTCAATTAAATAAAAAATATAATCAAAAAATACATTATTTCTTTTCAAAAGTCTCTTCAAACTAGCAGAAACGATCCCACATCTTAATACATATCACTTGGATGCATTAAAATTAGACTATAATATATGGTGCCGGAATTCTAATATAGCAACACCAAAATGCATTGCGGTCGCATATTGGTACGTATATATATATCAGCAAATAATAAACAACATATATACATATTTTATTTCGAATACACCAGGTTTTTCCCCTGCAGAGATTATATCGATTTCAGTCAGAAACACAGTTTAGAGAACAAATATATACACAAGTATATTTAGAAAAATACATCTTAGGATTAAAACAGAGAAAGAGCCCCTTGCAAAAAAAATTACTATTTCAGTAACGAACTATATTTAAAAAACTTATGTATACGAATTCGAATCGATTTATGACCAAAAACAATCAAACTATGCCTTTTTTTCTAATATATTCAATTTATTTTCAAACTGTGCCAATGGCATATAAAAATATTGATCAAATTAACTCCGACAGGTTATATTGTCGCAAAACATATATATTATATGTAGTTTATACGCCCACAAACCGCCGAAAACGGTCAAGCCCAGACGTTGGTAATATATTTTTTTATTTCTCCATTTCTACCGATATTCCAGAATATGTTGATATTGCTTGTTCGCACTTTCACTAGCCGAGCAACGAGTAGTCGGGGAACTCGACATAAAAGAATAAGCGTAATTTTGGATTCACTTATATAATTGCAGATCAAATATTTACAATTTGATATATTGGTAATTTTGGCCACTATAAGGCTTGGAAACGCAAATTATCATGGATCACGCAGTCGGGAAAGAAATTTAAGTAATAGCAACGGAGTAAAAACTGAAGAAGCATCACATATCGTAAATTCCGGTGGCGTAAGAACAGTTGGTGAAGTGTTTGTGCCAAAAACCTTTTCACTTAACTCACAGGAACCAACATGCGAACAGCTTCGCGCCATGTGGATGTAAGTTTTTTTTTTTTATTATCTTTCGAAAAATAACCATTTTTCCATGTGTAGTTTTTCAAAAAGGCAATCCCGAGCTGCAGAAATAACTAATGAAATACCAACATATAGGGATCCCTTTACTTATAATGTCTGGGAACCTCTTTTGTTGAACTCTCGAATCCTGGGATCGTAAGTGTTTTTCTTCCTTATACATCTGTTATTTTTAAATTAAGGCAAATCCCATATATCTCATAAATTCTTGCATAATTTATCATAATAGCTCTTTTTTAAATGGAACCAACCAGCACTAAAGCAAAACATTCCAATATTCTGAAGTGTCGACCCTTAAAATGCAATCTATTTTTTATTTCAAAGTCAAAAAGTGCAAAAGCATCTGACAGAATAAAATGAGATCCAATGCTCCGATCAAAACTTATTCCCAAGACAAAATTTTTAAGTCTTTTTCCAAATACATGGGCGATTTTTATGCGTTAGAGTGGTAAAGACATTTTTCGCATACCGATAGAATCAAGTATCGTATTTTACTCTACGACTAACGCGTATAATAACTAGACGAAATATGTTTAATTTTATTTTCTTACTAGTGGGCCCTACGCGCTTCGCCACATGCAGTCTTAAAATTCAATGAAAAATTCCTAGAATTTGTTTTATGAAAGTCATTTATTTTTTTGGAAAATTGTTATTTTCAATCCAAAACATTTGGATTAACTATATTTTTCGTTTGTCCATTTGGAGCGAATACAAATAAAGAGTTTGGAATGCCATAGCTGCCCATGAGAAAAACACGGCTCTTCCAAATTTAACCCGCATACTTGAAGCGTTGGTCCTTGTGCCTTATTGATGGACGTGGCAAATGATAGACGCACTGGGAATTGCAGTCGCTTAAATTTATACGGCATGTCTGTTGGTATCAACGGAATACGCGGTATGAGCACCATTCCTCCTTTCGCTATTCCAGTCAATATCGTGGCTTCAATTAAATTCGGCATCAATTTTTTTACAACCAATCTTGCCATTGCACAATTTTAGTGCATTTAAATTCCGTAGTAAAATAATTGATGAGCCGATTTTTAAGTACAAAAAATGCGGTGGCATACCAGGCGGTTCTAGGGAATTTGAAAATTCAACTGGATAATTCACTGCATCATCTTTCATTGCGCTATTTAAAGATTTATATGATGTCAGTGTGCCTGGCATTTTTTCTTGAATGTGAAAATTGATTTAATTGACATGTACATTTTTTGGTGACAATATTGCTCGTTCTGTCAACCAATCGTGATTTCTGTGATTTTGAATTATATTTGGAAAAACGCTTTCTATTAATTCGCCTTTAGATTGTAGAATTGTACACAAATTTTTTGGCAAAGTGATCAAGCCATTTGTATTTGGAACTTTGCCACTTTCGATTTCTAATTATTGCTTCGAAAACCGTTCTGCAGATTGATCATTGGACATATAGCCACAGGAAATAATACTTCAAGCACGCATTGACCTGATCCGCTAACGTTGCACGTGGAATGACGGGCAATGTTTGTCGGAAATCTCTTGACAAAAATATTAGTGCACCACCAAAAATTTGTTGATTGCGACGTAGATCTTGCATTGTTCATTGCATTGTACATTCATCCAATAGAATAATTGCTGCTTGCTGCAAAACTTTTGGCATTGCAGAATTTCTTGATATGTTGCATGTGGGATTGTCAATCACCTGAACGTTCAAAAATAATATAGTAATTACCACTAATGTATTTTAAATAGATCAATCAATGAATACAAACAAACCTGCACATTTAACGACAATTTTAATGCTGAGTGTGCTGTTCGTCCACCATCCAATAAAGTAGCAGCAATTCCTGACGAAGCACGTGCCAATGCAATTTTTTGTTGTGACCGAATGGCTGCCAAAATCAATAATACCACAAATGTTTTACCCGTACCTCCAGGCGCATCCAAAAAATACAATCCACCAACATCATTTTGTACTCCTTGCATAATGGTATCGTAAAAATGTTTTTGTTGGTCGTTCAATTTGGGTAAATTCCAATTCACAATTCATTGATATTGTACTGTTGTTCACGTTGCAATTCTCGATCAAACAAATCATGAATTGGACGATTCGGTGAAGGCATACCTAATTGACCCAATGCTTTATCTGCCATCGCAAGGCACATATCTTCAATGAGATCAGCAAATCGTGATTTCTGGTGTGATGACGCATTCGATTTAAAAAGTCTTCGGCCATTAATCCTTTATATTTATTCCACAAATCAAGTGGATTCGATGGAAAGCATGTCGATAATATTATGGCATATAGCATACGAATTTGGTGTGGAGAAGAAAAAATCGATGCATCGTTAAGTGTCAAAGCCCAATGTGCATCATTTCCAACAAATGTAAGTGGTCACATGCTTCGCGATATGTCTGACATGAAATGACCATTAACTGTTCGCAAATGTTGAAATGAGCGTGGTCCTACAACGTTTACCAACAACAGTCGCAAAAAAAGCACTTTGCGTTGTTTGGATGAACTGTGTACAACCTTTCCGTAGTGTCTTCATATAAAACGCCTGGATGACCATCAACTGGGGCTCCTCTCTTACGTCGTTGCCATTTTTTTGCAGTCTAAATGAAATAGTGTGGTACGTCCGAATACAGCAATGTTCCTGCAAATTCACTTTCACACAATTGGAAGAATGCAGTTAATGTTGTTGCTGGTGGCTGTGCCGTGCTGTATTTTAAATTTGACAATCAAATCTATCAATGCCTTTAATTTCTATTGAAATACACGCGTAGTTATATCGTGCCGATCAATTGGTTTTCGACCAACAAATAAATTATCATTTATATACGCCCACTGTGGATTGCATGTAAATGTTAGTCTGGTCGACCATATTTGCGAACGTATGACATTGTGTGTATTCATGCATGTGGTGCCGACTGCCGACAAACATATGTGGATGGTAATATTGTTAAACGTCCGATATCATTTGCATTACCATCATTCACTGTTGCATCTCGCAAATATATATATTCTTCCGATCGTAAATTTGCTTGATTGAATCAAAGGTAATTCAGACGTTCTGTTTCTATTTTTGCGTACATGTCAACAGCGTATTGATTGAAAAGTTTGCCACCACATCTCAAAATGAAATTGTCTTCTTGTTGGCGAATCATGAATCTGTACGAATAATAGTTCATCGCACTAACTTTTTTTTGAATGTCACGACCTGTAATGAATGCATTATCAAAAAATGAAAATGTCTTCTTGGGTTAAAATGAATTCATATTGAATTTATTCCTCTATTCCTCTCGGGTACTTAGGGCTTCTACGAGAGCTGAATTTCTCGTATTAGTTTCAGTAATCGTTGAAAGTTTTTCGACCGATCTGGTGATTGGCCAGATGCGGCTTATCCCAGTGGTGGGGCTGCCACCTGTCGCCATCGGGGATTGGCGTCTACGGTGTTGTGTTTTTCTTCGTAGAAAAGCGAACAGTCTGGTAACGCGCTCGCCCTGCTGGGTGTTGTTGCTGTTCGCAGATAAACACAGGGTGGGCTTGGTACTATGTGGGTGCCCCCGTTTTTTAGCAGGTAGTTGCGCTATCCACTACACCACGAGGCCCACGGTTTGTGGATGTATCATTGGTATATTGATATTATAGACGGTATCACCTTTCCAGTACAATAATGGATATTGTAATGCATCATAGCTGCGGTGAAGCTCTGAAACACGCTGTAATTTCTTCGATGTAGCACGATGTCGCGAGATTGGAACTGGTCCCCAACAATTACAATAGCCACATCATCGATTGTCGGTGCATTAAATCGTCTTGCATGCTCTCCGATGGGTGTTCTATCGGCTTTTATGATGATTTCGTGGTTATCCGATGGCATACGAACGAGAGCGATTTTAAATAATCGAACTAATTCATTGTGTTGAAGAAAAAATGTTTGAAGCTCAGAAACAATTTGTCGCCTTGCCCTCGAAGCAATTGTACATCGCCGATCCAATTCGCGATTTTCATTTCCAACGAAATAGATTTGTTAGAATTGATGGTCGGTATTAGGAAATGGTAATAATGAGCCAGCGCGGTGGTAAATCTGACCCAGAATCTTCTTCTTTCTCCTTCTCCGTCTTCCTCCTCTTCCTTTTTCTTCTTCATCCTTTTTTTCTTCTTCATCCTTTTTTTCTTCTTCATCCTCTTTCTCCTTCCTCTACCTTTTTCTTCTTCTTCGTCTTCCTCCTCCTCCTTCTTCTGAAAACCTGCGTGATTGTTGATGCTTTAGCCTTCTTACATTATTGCGTTCGGCTCGTCTATCTTCTAATTGATGAAGAAAAAGGAGTATGAGGAAGTCGAAGAAGGTGGAAGTGGTGAGTTTAACCTCAAATGCACGATACACATAATTAACACAGTTCAACTTACCACCTCAAAAACAAATGCCTGCTGTTAAAATTTATTTTTGAACCAAATAAAGTTTGTCTCATGAATAAAATAAAACGAAATGAACAGAGAGTTTTAGAAATGGCGCTGCATGTAAAAAACGGGTTTCCGCTTTTCTTTTGAAATCGTTGAAATCGGCTCATCCGTTTTGGAGTTATAATCATTGGTGAAATTGGTGATTGTTCTCAATTTTTATATATATAGAATATAGATAGATGAATGACCGGATTTTGAGTCTTTAAACATAAATTTAATTGTATGAAACTTAATAGATTTTGGCAGAGTTATCTTCTATTACAGAGTGGTGGATGTCCAGGACAACCGACGAGAGCCACTCCTCTCTAGTGGTATTCCTTGCTGCCTTCTTGCCATCTTGCTGCTTCTATTGCCTTCAAGGCGATCTCCTTTGCCATTGCGGTTGCATCCAAGGTAGATCTCGCTTTTCTATAGCCAAAGGAAAGCATTGAAAAGAGGTATCCCGCAGTGGAGTCTTGCCCATGGGCCCAGCCTTGGTATTTTTAAACGCTTTGGAAAAATACCTTTCATGAGGCACTGAATAATGCTTTTTCGTCGCCATGTCCCTGGCGACCTTGCAGCAAAATTATCGGCGATGCGGCTACTGGAGCCGCGTGCACAAGCTGCGTACCTAAAGGCTCTAATGGAAACAAATTATGCACTTTCGCCGTCATCTTCATTATGATATCGTTATGTTAATTTTTTAACGACCATATTGTAGACTGAACCGTATTGGTCCTGCTCACATGAATCACACAGTTCCTGGAATTATATCCTCTTTGACACCATAATGAGTCTTTTATTTTCCGCGTATTCTTGTCTCAAGAGTTCGTTATAGGGGAGGCCTTGTTCCCTTTGTTGTCGCCGTCTTGACCGTAGGCCAGTAGTCTAGTTCCCTATGGCGATGGGAAATGCTCGAGTGACACTCTTCGCGCTGTCCGCTGCGTTAAAGCGTCTTTGCGGTGGTGGGAGTGTGGTTGCTTATGATATCGCAAGATTTTCGTGATCCCTTGCCGTGTACATATCGCTGCAAGACAACTGGGCTTACTGGAATAACGAGCCGCTGCAGGAGGGGAGTGACCAGCTGTACTAAAAGTAGGCTCCGATCCCGTATTTAGAAGAGCGAGTTCAAGCTACGCAAAGACTTCTTGGAGGGTTCGCCATCTTGCGTTCGTGTGGACTAAACCTCATTCTTCTATCCAGTCGTTAAAGTCCCTAGCTATGACTACGTTCCGGTTTCCCTTTTCTTCATTTGCCAGCTCATCTAAGATTGCTAAAAATTCCTGGAATGAAAGGCGCGGTGGTAGGTAGCAACTGTGAAAGCACAAGCCACCAACCACCCCCCAAACGAAGAAGGAGCCAATGTGCATGTTTCCTGAAAAGACTAACCCATTCGTCAGGTTAAGTGGTTAAGGTTTATCGACAGGAATAGCAAAATTTTTATTATCGGGTAGTTTTTGAAGTTCATCAGGGATTTTTGTTTTAGTACTTATAAGTCTCTTCTATCTTCTAGCTGGTCTGGGCGTGCTTCGTAAAGGATATTGTCGATAGGTAAAGTTCTGTTTATTGTTTGTTTGTTTGTGGTTAATATCCGTTGGTTGGGCTAGAGAGGAATTTTATTAATTGAATGTTTGAGGCTGTGTGTGAGTAGTTTAATTTGCGGTGTAGTATTTGTAGTTGAAATGTCCCTCCGCATGAGCGTCAGATTTTATCAAGTTTGTTTTTTTTTTTGATTTTTTTTTCTCTTTATTATTTGCTTTGCCAATTTCTATCTATATCCTAAAAGAAAAATGTAAATTTCTCGTCCGCACTCCCACTATCCGAGTGACGAGTTTCAGATAACCGAGGAACTCGACAATAACTCTTCCTATAGTTATACCCGTTACTAGTAGAGTAAAAGGGTATACTAGAATCGTTGAAAAGTATGTAACAGGCAGAAGGAAGCGTTTCCGACCATATTAAGTATATATATTCTTGATCAGATCCAATAGCGGGGTCGAACTGGCCTCGATCTCAGGAACTTTTTAAGCTAGAATGTTGAGAGTAAGCATACAGCTTCCAGAGACATAGACGCAGCGCCAGTTTTTTCCACGAACACAAGCCGCCCAAAACTGCCACGCCTACACACTTGGGGAATCTTTTGATTTTTTTAATATTTTTTGTATATGTCTTGTAAATTTCTATCGACTTGCCATAATGTGTTTGCTTTTTAAATTTTTTCTAATTTTTTACTAATTTATGCGTTCCCCAGTTTCTACCGATATTCCAGAAAATGCTCATATTTCTCGTTCGCACATTACCTGAGTAAGGGGTATCTGACTCGACTATTGAATTTTCTCTTGTTTTAACGGACTGAAAATGCATGTAATTCTTAGTGTGTTGATTAAGCGTCAGATGCTACTTCAGAATGTTTTGTTTTTGTGTTAGTCTGAATGAAGCGTTTGCTTTTTTGTACTTAACGTATTTTTAGTAGATATTTATATATTTTTGGCTCGTTCCATTTATTTATTTTGTCATTTCTCAACTAGTCAAGACTGTGAGTTTTTTTTTGTAAAATCTGTTTGGAGTATTGACATAAGACCGCTAGGGACGATAATTTTGTAAATTGTTGCAGCTTGATTATGCTTGGTGGTCTTTGTGAGAAGTATTCTTCGGCAAGTTTGCTGAATTTTTCGATGTTTTCTTTATTAGTTATGAATATGGGTTAGTGTGTGGCAGGTTGTGGATTATGGGAGATGGATCGCAGCCAAAGAATTTCACTTCTGCGTCCTATGTACTGGCTAAGTGTAGTATTGGGCTGCTGAAAGTAAGATGATCATAAGTCGCGTTCACTACCATGCCCAGTTTTTACTATTTTTTGATAACTTACAGATTTCACAAAAAAGTCCGAGCAACGATGCCCAACTAATATTTTGAGCACGAATATTAAAATTTATTAATTATTCTATATAATTTATTATTATTTTATTAAATTCGTTTTAGATTAAGGATGAGCGCAAGGGAAAGAGCCAGGTCGCCTGTTTTTGGCCGTGTTCTCAATCGAGAGCCAACTGCACCACATCGTATTCCATTTGAGAATCATCAAAGATTGGGTGAATTTGGATCAAGCGCTTCTGGTTTAAGTCACTCTCGTTATTATGGCGCGGAAACGCGACCACAATCAGGAACTTCTTCCTCAATTCGTAGGTCTAGCAAAAATCGGTATATGGGAATCCCAAATATTAACGGAAATAATCCAAAAGAAAGTAAAAATTCAGTTGCTATACAAGGCAGCTTTCAGAAGCTTAAAGAGCTCATTTGGACTGAAAGAGCAAAAGAATTAATAGAGCAACGTCGAGACGAGGAAATGGCAGCGCGTTCTGCTGCCCTTAAAGAAATTGCAAACGGAAAAAAGTATGTACACTAATAAAAATAAATAGATACTTTTCATTAACACATTCCAAAAAAACAGCTTACTTTCAGATTATCACCATCAAGCTGGCAGCTTATCTGATTCTCCATTAATGGATGAAAATCGAAGTCCTGAAGAAAATAGATACCACGATAGTGACGTCAATCAGAAGTCAATTCTAAATGAGCAAAATTTTCAAAGTAATAAAAATAGTCATAGATCTGGATTCAGAGCAACTTCACGTCACATTGGAAATTCCCCTTCTTACAATAATAAAGAGATTCAAGCTAATAAGGAACTTAAAAGCTTGTTTTCTGGAAGTAATAGAGCTGCCCGCCTGAAAATTCCAGCAACTGAGTTTATATCAGATGATTCCACCGAAAGTGATCCTTCCGTTGTTGGAATCCCACGAACATACCCAATACGAAAATCACACTTCAGAGAGAGAAATCGATCACTTCTAAAAGAGGTAAGCCGTTAGAGTTATGATTTTATGTATAATAAAAAAGAAAGCGACGAAAGCTAAAATGCTTTAGTGGAGTTACTCGACTTCCCTTTACTCCTAAAGCAAATGGGTACTAGAAAAGACAAAAAGTATGTATCAAATAGAAGGAACCGTTTCAAATCTATGTCGTAGATTTATGTACCTAATATCAGGATCACTTGCCGAGGTAACTGGGTAGCTGGCCGAGTATACGCCAACAAAGAAAAGTAAATAAAACTAAACAAAATCCAATTCACATGTTTACGAAATCTGTAAGCACTGGGCCACCCTTATAAATTTATCCCATAGACTAGCATGCCTAAATAAAATCTAATCATGATACTTTTTACATTAAAGCCGCAAATAAATGGTAATTTTCATCGCTTTTTGAGAGAATTACCACCGACATGGCCATCCAACATGTCTACACCAGAAACAGAAAGCAGTAACTTTTTATCTAACGAAAACTTGTTAGCAAACCAACTGGATATATTTGAACATCAAAATAAACCGAAAGATTATAGCTATTTGACATCTTTACAAAACAACGATCAATTAAAACTGTTAAGTGAACAAAAAAGAGCAGCTGATAGATTTGATCTTGGATTATATGAGTACGATAATTATTAAAGAGTCTGTGGTACATCCCTAGTCGCTAAATGTTTGTGAAATAAATCAGTCTCATTATTAAACATTTAAATTACACCTTAAAAAAATCTGAATTGTAAATACGGGCAATTGTTAATGTAAATGCCTACAAGACATTATATAAATTTTTAATCCTTTTGAAAAGTACTAATTTGCAAGGAATTTAAATACCTTTAAATTGGTTCTAGCATGGTATTAAAAGTGGAGTATTTAATAAATATAATAAGCTACAAGTATACAATATATACAATATATTGTCAAGAAGTTAATTTGTGTCTCCCTAATTTGAAATAAGCATTGAGCGAATTTAATTTTGGTCGACTATTTCGTGTTATATCTAAATGGAAAAACTTTTAAAAGTCAAAATTATTTTTTTTTAAACAATAGGAAATGGTAATATAAACAATTTTGGCGAACAAGACGATAATTCGATTAAAAGGGCAACTGACTGTCAACAGTGTAGAAACTTTAGTCATTAGCCATGCATATATTTTTCGAGATCAAGCATGTTGACGAATCAAGTAATGTTACGTTTGGAATTCACAAAACAAAATGCTTCCAATCAATAACAATCAAATGCAAAAAGCATATTATCGGCGTAGTCACTCAATATCTACTCCGAATTTTGAAAAACACATTTAACAAATAAAATTAAAAAAACACCTGCACGGAAGTACCTACTTTAAAATTATGTAAAACAAGAGTTTACTATTCATTAACTATAAACATATCACGATCAATAAGTAGGTTTTACTTTTGAAATACATATTTAAATAAATAATATATGTATTACCGACCTGAAGCTCAATCCAGATGCCATTTGAATTCCTGTTCGCGAACTTAAAACGTATTGATAAACTAACGATCTGTATTCAAGTGCACTATTGTAACCAAGAAATCATTAATACGGCATTATGCGCAAAACATAAATGCACATCCATACCTGTCGTTATATACATATAATTAATATAAAATATAATATAATAATAATTATTATACTCAATTTTTAATCTCGTGCCAACAATCGTTAATAATAATGTAGAAAACAGATAACTTATCTAGTATGATGCTCATTAAATTATTTAATCAACAGTTTTAGAATATTGATTTTAGTTTGGCTGGTAAAAAATTCAAAAATACATGTAAAATGTAACATATCGAACTATGTATTATACAACCTATTAATAACTAAACATGTACTTTATTGGTCAGACAGTGCTTAGATCAAAGCACGTATCAGAGCTATTCATTCCGTTATTCCACTCATAGTATTTGAAAGAATGCCTGCGTTCACAAGCACAACCTACATAATATGAGTTATTAAGGCTAACACTGTTTAATTCATATGAATCATTTTAAAACATCATGGCTAACAAAATGGTTAATAGAATGGTAAAAAGAACGGTGATTTTATTTTTAAGGTATTTTTTTTAATTCAGAAATTTTAAATTCATTTTAGATGTTTCAAAAATTATACCAAAGTAAAAAGGTTCTGATTTTCTGATACAGTTTGACCCCCTGAATTAGGAAATTACATTTTAAAAATTTACTTTATGATTTGTATTTTAATGTTTATATATTTTGTAAACTAAGCATTATGAATTCTGTATGCCATAAAAAATATCGTCGCTAAACATTGATTGAATGGAGGTGGTAAACGCATGATGTATTAAACTAAACATCTACGTGCTTGTAGTGATTTTATATAATACATAGAAAATTTAATTTTAAGTTCCTTTGACAATAAATTAGAATATTGTAATATACAATATTAGGAAATCAGACAATAGGATGCTTTTTATCAGTAAAAGAAAAATTGACAAGTATAAGTCCGAAATGAAATATCATCAAAAAGTCCTAAAGTTGTCTACGCATGGTTGGGGTTTTTTATATTAAAATCAAAATATAAAGAAACAATAAAGAAATAATTAATTTAGGAAACACGTTTATTGTAAAATATGATGTACATTATAAAATGTAACAATATAATAAAAATTATATAGTAATTCAAGATGTATCATGTTTTTCTGGAAACTTTTTTTGTTATGAAAGAGGGTCATTTAAATTCGGTCAGAAGTCACGCTTACTACGCTGCTCATCTATTTCCATGCGCATTAGGAAAAAAATATAATTTATGGTTGATTTTACTAAATTAGTTTGTTTACTAATTATTATTATCGGTCCCTGGTCTTAGTCTGGTTGAAAGAAATAACTATCCTTTAATATAACAGAGCTATTAAATTCTTTCTGTACTAAGATACAAAGTTGTTATAGGCTTCAGTGATAGACTAGGGTCCTGTATTTCCACAATTCAACAATGTTTAAAACCATTATAGAGCAAAATCATTTAGCAGTTCTCAGCACAGATAGCTGATTTCTTTCACATTGTTTTATTAAGTATCAAGAACCTAGCGGTGCCATATTGTTCGAATCCAATTTGCGTGAATTGGCTTGCCGATTTCTAACGATACGCCAAAACAGTTTGGCTTCGCGCACTTTATTTTGATCTATATATAAAATTTTGGACATTCTGTAACGCCCACAAACAGAAAGATCTGTTCCGCCAACAATGATTAATAATTTTTTAAATTTTGTTTTAATATTTGTATATTTTTCCACACTGTTATAGAAATTCAACAAAGAATTACAATCACAATAAACGCAAACGTCCTCAGTTTGCGCTTGTACGTAATCCTGAAATATGTCAAAGTCCCATTGGTCCCGAATGCGCTGACCAGAGAACTGCAAGAGTAGCATTCTTTGCCCAAAAAAAGGATGAGTGGGAAAAAGACTCATTTATGTCTCGTAAACACCCGGGTGTCTGGTAGACAATTGAGTGTCTGTGGTAACATAATTACTGAAAAACGAAATACATAGATTATACCAAATTCTGAAGATAGCCACCTTTTTTGCCTTAATTTTACAAAAATTTAAACAACACGAAGTAGACATTTCTTTTTTATATATTATATTATTTGCTTTGTTAAAATTTTTAATATTTGCTTCCCATATTTAACTTTATAAATGTATAATTTTTCTTTTTTAAAATGATAAAAAAAAAGCAGCCTCAGGAGCTGCAGCCAAAAGTCAGAATGTTAAGCGTCCCTCTCCATTTCGCCCCAGGTACTTACCCCTTTCCTCAAGCTCAGAAGATTACTCTTTGGTGAGGTTGGTCAAGGGTTTGGCAAGCCTTCTGATGTAACGACATAGCCCAAGAATTTCACGTGAGTGGACAATAATTTTGTTTTCTTAAGGTTTGCCATGACGAATTAGGTTAATTGTAGTTAGAGCGAAGGTTTTTTCAATGGTTTTTCGAATGTTATTATAGAGTCTTAAGAGAGTCTTAGTAGTCTTAAGACTATAATGTCGTCGATTTAGACGTAACAAAGCTAAAAAATGGAAGTCGAAGAAATGCATACTTCTCATTCAAGGTCGAGAAAGCGGATGTGGGCGTATCTCCATCTTTCATGTAAATTTGACGGAAAGTCAAGAGTGGTAAAGTATTTGTTATTGCCAGGGCCTTACCAGTATGGAGTTTATGTGATGTGGTAGGTGTCTGAGATTATGACAGCATTTAGATTGAAAAATGGGTCTCCGGTTTTCGAATTCGTAAGAATTTTTCGATTTGTAAAACGGTCACTTTTGTCTGGCCGAAATAAAAATTATTGACACTTTCTATATCAAATCAGATCTTATTTACATTTATTTATAAAAAAATAGTTTACTTAGTGGTATATTGATGTTTTTTCCACATCACCACAAGATCATTCTGCCACTTACTTATTTGATAACAAATTTATTTCTGACCCCATCTCAGATTTGATTAGATTTTCGATTTGGCCAAGGGGTCGTGAAGTACGTCGCCAAAAGCTATCGCGAAGGTTGCCATACTGTTTGTGAAACGACACAGGCAGGTAAAAATACTTATAAAATATAAAAGAATTTATTAATTAATTATGTGGAAGGCTAAAAATAGTGTTTGTAAATAATACAATTTAATTCAATTACCTAAAAGGCAAAACTCTTTTTAAAAAGTAATTGCGATCATCAGAATTAAAACTGTGAAAGAAGTGGCAGCTCATGATTTTAACAAATAAAATAAAACAGGTGTTTGAGCAGCAAGAAGCGAGTAAAGCAAGAAAACATTCCAATAGCAAACATTTTGCGAAAAGCAGAGCACCGAAATCGAAATATTTGGCCCAAATTGAATTCGAAAAAAAATACGATTACCGGAGCATGCCTGATTATCCGGTATTAATTCCCCCGTTAGGTTTGGGTTTCTTCGGACTATCCAAGAGGAAGAGGTTAGGGTTTAAAAGGGTTTTATTATACCATCGCGCAAAAGTTATATTACCTGCCTCTCTATTTCACCTCTCAATTAGTGGAATATGGGCAAACTCGCGTTACACCTAGTCTTGCGTGCTTGTCCAAATCTCTGCTCTAGCTTTTTGACACTGAGTTCGTTTACGCGAATCGCTGAAAAACCCGATTTGATTGGTCTAGACAATATCGGAGTGTAAGGGTCAACCTATTTTGCATAGAAGGGACACCATATATGGTTTTTCTTGCAGGCGGCTGGTATGTCGATGGGAACCAAGGGAAACTACTTGGCCGGAATTGTTAAGAGAAGTGTGTGAACCTACCCGAGTACTGCTGGTAAACTGGACATTACTTGCCACATTTTGTAGTGCCAAACAGAAGGAATATGCTTTCCAAAGGTTTCTGGTCCTCCGTATTCTTGTTCCATGAGTCAACTGGAAAAGCTTATATTTAATGATACGAATATTTCGCATATCAGCATAGTGGAAAAGGGTTAAGACCCTTTTGATTTCCGTCCAGTAGATACCCTACACGTTATAAGAGGAGAGTGTTAAACCTGAACTAGTTAATTTTTGTCAAATATTCAATATTATGGACCCGTTATATAGATTCGTTTATATTCGTTGAAACATATTTTTCTAGCTGTGTTACACTGTGTTACGGTCACTCGTGATCGGATTCTTAAGTGGTCACTCTACCACTTACCTTTAGGACATCGTAAATATTCAAAAAGTTAGAAAAAAAATTTAAAAAGGACAGACTTTTTAAGTAAGTATAAATTTCGAGATCTCGGAAACTATAAGAACTAGAAAATGGGTCTTGTGACGCCTACAATCGTCCAAAAACTGTCACCTTTAAAAAATATTTTCATATATTTTTATTTTAATATTTATATTAATTAATAATAAGATTAATTAATTTTTTAGAACACATTACAGAATGAATCTTATAATTTTTTAAGTTGAGGGATGCAAAAGGCATCCGCCTTTCTTTTACCTCGTGGCATTCTTATTATGTGATATTTTCGGTGATCAGTGCACCGATCAAGATTTTTACGGTAACGGCGAAATGGTGGTTCAGAATGTGGTAACAGATCTAATGTTGCCTTCGTATTTTCAAAAAATAGTCGTTTTACGCTTAGTATTAACATAAGGTGTAAGGGTGGGGTTGGCAAAAAATTTTTGAGCAAAGCGAAAAAAAATGTACTAGACTAATAAAAAAATTAAAAAATATCAAAACATTTTTCAAAAGTGGGCGTGGCAGCTTTGCGTGGCAACATGGGTCAACAAACTTACGCAGCGTCTATGTTTCTGAAGTCTACATGCTCAACTCAACGTTCTAACCTTCCATATTTTCATGCCGAAACTAGCTTTCTTTCAAATAAAAAATTAAACATTTTTTAAATTACATATTAGTTTTATAGTATTACTTTATTTTAAATTGTAGAAAAAAACTATATTTTTCTATTTGATTGAATTAACGTGCATAAGCACGATCAAATTAATTAAAATAATTATAGTGAACGCCCACATTTGATGTGCTTATATTACTCGGAACGTATGTTGGTCCAGAAGAACATTTAAGGCATTTTCGTTTTCGCGGCCTGTGTTTTGATTTTGATCCATGGCAGTGCATCGCAAAACGAAGTTCCTCTGCCATTTCTGAACACAGAGATTGATTTTCTGTATTTAAATTTTTTCTGGAGTTCCAGCAAAACTCAAATATGGCCACAACAACTGCAAGCGCAAGTCCACAAAGGAGAACAACAAATACGCCACCTGGAATACGGTATTGAGCACTTTTTATATATAAAATAAAATATTATTATACCAATATTTTCTACTCCAAGTGCATTCGCTTTGGACTCCTTGCTCTTATCATCTCTGTTGCAAACGTCACCTGTATTTTTCCACCATTTGTCATATAATATTTGAATTATGCCCTTTTCTTGTAGCTCTAAAATAGCGAGTGAAATTTTATCTCTCCAAGGAGAGCCCTTAGGCGTGGCAATACCATAACCTTTAGAATCAAGCAGTCCTCCTATTTGGGTTAAATTACAATCACGTTGAACAGCATAGTCCAGCATTGTAGATTCCATCAAAAAAGCATAGCTTCCTTCCATTACCCGTCTAATTCCGTCTTCATAAGTTTTAACAAATACAGCTGTTTTTCGGTTTTCCATATAACGCCACATTTTTTGATAAATACCAATTTTGGAATCCTTAAATAGAAATAATATTGTATTTAACAAATATTAAAATGACTTAACAATCGTATGATTTAAATAAAATGTTGCCACGCCCAATATAAAATTCACAAATCGCCCAAAACTGCCGCGCCCACACTTTTGAAAAATGTTTTGATATTTTTTCACATTCTTGTTAGTCTTGTAAAATTCTCTCTATTTGTCAAAAATCTGTTTGCCACACCCACTCTAACGCCCACGAAATTTCTCCTTCGCACTTTCACCAGCTGAGTAACAGGTATCAGATAGTCATTCGATTATAGCATTCTCTCTTGTTAATTTGTTCATTCGTTACTATTACAGCTAGGCGGTCAAAATGTATTTGACTGACTTGAATATATACACCCGATTTTTAACATTATATAATCAAAAAAATATTTTAATGTTTGGCATGGCAGTTTGGGCAATATAATGTTTGGCATACCGATAGAATATGGCAAATAATAAAACGAAAAATTAAAACTTTTTAAAATTGTGGGCGTGGTAGCTTTGGGCGGTAGTAGTAACCCATACTGGGTTACTAAACGTAAACAAAACATATTGAATTTAAAACACTAATACAATAAACAGAGTCTTCCTAGTGAACGGTAGTGTTTTTTTCCAGTTTTGGCGTAGCTAGAGCTAGTTTTCGTAGAGGTGATTACCTCCGCGGCAGATTCGCAGTTAAATAGCCTTAAGCTATTAGAAGAATCTCCAAGGAAGCCGCTGTTGGTAGGTTTCCCAAGGGCAGCCACTGGCAAGTGATCAGCAGGACTTTATAGCGCATTAGCTGTTAATCGCAGGAGGCAAGATCGGGAGCTAAAAAAGATTCGGAGCAATCCGATCAATCCGTTGTGGAGGGAGTCCAGCCTAGGACTGCTAGAGATTCCGATTTGTCCGCACTGGTTTCTCGACCAGTGATTACACCTGTCCCGGATAAATTTACCACCACAAATGAATACTGAGCCCGGATTACCGGCACAATTTGTGCATTCAGAAATACAATCTGCAAACACCTCACGGTGGTTCCACTTAAGAAAATAATTTTCGTTTCTCGGCTTTCCCCGGATCAAACATCATCTAACGTATTGTCTTATATACAAGACAAAACAAAAGCCGATAATATAAAAGTGGAATAACTTAACTTTTCTTAAACTAATGAACTATATTCGACCATATGTTCTGGTGATTTTGGCCGGATAGTACGGTGGTAAAAGAGTTCGAAACTAAGATTAAAAATAAGAAAAATGGGCCCATGGGAATTAAACTTCTCTCACGTGGCCAGACCACCGCACCACTCGCTTCTTCTACTTAATCCTCTTCTTTTTCTTCAAAAAACGTTTGTCTTACAATCTCCTATCAAAGTGCAAGGGGCTTGCGTAGCAAGCTATCTAAATGCCTTTCCTTTGCATCCGATATTATTGTGCGTACAAACCTTGGTTAAAGCCTGAGATACTTAAGTGTGAAGTTTTCCCAGGTATATACACAATATACAGGCATGATGGTTCCTCCAGACGGAGAGATGTAGTCCTAATTGCGGTTTGGCGAACCCTTACGTCAGAGGAAATAATTTTTGACGCATCCCGTAACGTCAAATTCATATGCGTAAAGCTAGCTCTGTTATATGACGTGTTCTTACACTCCGCCGTCTTCTGAATTCCCAGAATATCTAATCAACTTGTCCGCTATCCAAACCGTCTTAATAGACTGTCCGACAGGGTCCAATTGGTAGTTCTAGGTGACTTTAATATATATACCTGACACTATGTGGTCTCCAGAAGAAAAACGAGTTCCCCGACTATCTGATACCCGTTACTCAGCTAGTGGAAATGCGAAGGAGAAATTTCGATACTGACCGTTTTTGGCGGTTTGTGGCCGGTAGAGTGGGCGTGGCAAAGTTATTTTGGGAAATCGATATATATTTACAAGACCAACCAAAATGTAAAAAATATCAAAACATTTTTCAAAAGTGTGGGCGTGGCACCTTTGGGCGGTTTATGGGCGTTAAAGTGGGCGTGCCAAAAATTCCCTATACGCCATTTTTCTACCAATTTCACAATTCTACATTATGCGCTACGGGTATAGTAAGTATAAAATTACGTGGCTTAAGAAATTATGATGTTATGCAAATTACATTAAAATGATTAGTCCTTCGTTCAAATTATTTACCCTAAAAAATGTCATTGTAGATCCACCTTCCAAAGTTCCATATGATATTTCTGTTTGCTCTGCCAAATCAGAAGCGCTTTCTATGGGTGAAATCATCCGTTCAACAGTTAGAAATGCAGCTAGGTTGGCAGTATATGAAGATATAATTATAAGGCAAAAAAAGAACCAGCATCCACCAACAATACGCGTCGAGGTTGCCTAAAAGGACAAAAAAGTACTTGGATTGAAAGAGTGTGTAATTTTAGATAGTTACAGGAGCGAACGGTATATTTGAGTATCGCGACTAGTTTACCCTTTTACTCTACGAGCAACTGGTATACATATATCATTATGGCTATCTGATATTTCAACCCCATTTAACTAAGCAAATTACATACATATTCATATTGATTTTTTATACCCATTACTAGTATAGAAAAAGGGTATACAATATTTGTTAAAAAGTATATAACATGTAGAAGGAAGAGTTTCCAACCCTAGAAAGTTTCACTTTTGATGTGATATATTCTGGATCAGGAATACTATCCAAGTCGATCGGGATATCCGTCAGTTCGCCCGTCTGTCCGTATGTACGCCTCGATCTCAGGAACTATGAAAGCTAGAAAATTGAGGTAGTGTTTTAGGCCCGATCTTTACTCGCTGTATACTTCTGATATGGCGGAGTCCAGGTGCTGTACAGAAGTTGAAGACAAAAACGTACTTATTGCAACCTACGCGGATGACACCGCGGTAATGGTTAGGAGTACAAGAATGAGTGTCGCAAACAGGGGCCTACAGGACTATGTGACTGCCTTCGAGAAGTGGGCAACGGAATGGAATATCGGCATTAAATGCAGCAAATGTTTACATTTACTAAAAGGCCTTTGAACTGCTCAGGAATTTCCATGCTCGGCTCCACACTTCGACATATTCCGCATATTCCAAAGATAAGCGATGTATGCAGGAGCCATGCGGAAAGATTTCTGAGGCAGCTCGGTTCCCACTCCAACAGCCTGGCGAAAAGGCCAGCCCCCACGAAAAAGAAGGCTAAAGAGATTCCACCCATATGGTCTCCCATCAAGATTGATTTAAATATTTTTTCAATGAAAACAAATCAATTAATTATTGTTAGAGTAGTTTCATTTGTAAAGAGAAGCATATATTGTTATGCCTACGCTGTAAAACTATATATATAACCTGGTAAAGCTGCCACATGGGTAGCAGTAAACTTGTTTAACACCAATTTATAAAACACAAAAAAATATCATATGCAATTTTTATCTAAATGCCTAAAAACTGTTTGTTTGGCCACGCTCAATTTCTATGAATATGCCAAACAATTTAAAAACTCTCTCTCTAACGGGTATCTGATAGTCGAGGAACTGGAGTATAGCGTACACTCTTTTATTTTATTTTATCATTTGCCTTTGAAATTTATATAGACATGCCACACTCACTCTAAAGCCCAAAAACTTTTCTTCGGGTCCTATGATTAAAGTGTATAGGCCTGTTTCAAATGGAAATAATATCGAATAAGTATATTAAAAGGGGTATTAAAGTGGCATACCCTTCCAGATGGTATTATAATTCAAAAGTTTGAACTAAACCTGAAAGAGCCAATTCCGATCTCATATCAATCACAGTATCCGTAATCTAGTCTCTCACTTGTAAAGATTTCTGTTTATTTTCTTCCAAAAAAATGTTCTCTTGCACCACCATATCATTAGCACAATGCGTTAGCACCCATGTCTTATTGAAATGTTTGAAAAACGAATAAAAAAGTGACCGCCGTCAACCAATTTTCCGTTGTTGAACTTATAAATTTAAAAATGAAAAATTTTATAGATACATATGCACGAATTTATAAAATAACAATGACGTCATTGGCCATTGTATGTTCTATGTGGGCGTTGCAATAGGCAAAGTCAAAATTTGATAATAAACTAGTTCTGTGTAAATTTCTACTGCGTGTTGATGGTCAAATTTACTACTTCTTGACAGATCTCAGCAGTCGAACAAACGGGCATGGTAGATCAACTTGGAAACACTCTCTCGTACATGTTAAATAACTTATAACTAATATAACCCAAATAAAACCATTACACTGTGCGAGCAACAGCTTTAAAAATGTAATCATCAAAAATAGATAGCAACCAAAATGTAACTTTTGTCTTCAAAGTAAGAATAGTTTCTTTTTCTGTTTTGTAATGTTTTACAAAGGTGTTCAAAATGATTTACATAATAGATCAAATGCATTTTGTGTAAATAATTTAGCCACCCCTGGTATAAACTTTTCTGTTTGTTTTTCAATTATGGTTACTCTTTGGTAGTCTTTATGGAGTGATTTTTAGATGTAAGTGAATGGTCGTACCCTAGGATATAAGTCAGAACCTTGTTGCATAAGGGCGCCAATGGCAAACCAAAAACTATTTTTTAAAGTAAAATTGTTTTGGATTCGAACTAAATCCACTGTATTATCATCCGAGGATTCTTCATTAACATCATTAGGTAGTGGTAAAGGTACAGTACCGTGATCGCAAGTAGTATCATCATATTCAACATAATTGTTGGAATTTTGTATTTTGCAGTCTGTACTTAAATATACTTCATCGTTTTCTGACATTTTTTGTTTGTTCGTTAACTCCAGTTGTTCGTCAAAGCAATTTACTTTTTGAATTTCGCCCAATATATGGTCACAAGCCATTGAACATGGTGGCTTTGAATTAACCCATTCGATCGGTGATAATCGAGCGACAATCCAAATGGAGATTGATACAAAAATGTATCCAAAAACAATATAAAACCAAATTTCAACAGCAAATGGAGCAATGAATGAGAAAAATTTTGTTTGAGCACGGTCTGAAATCTGAAATATAGCAAATATTAATTATATTAATTTTTTAAGTCGCGATCAATTTAAACAGACTTTTAAAGTAACTAATTTTAATCTTATACTAGAGGACGTCTTATACATAAGACGTATTTATGTATACCTTCGGATTAAGTCCAGATCCTTGGCGTAAGAATGTTCCTGTTATAAACCAAAAACTGTTTGATATGGTAAACTGATTTTCCACTATATCCGTTTCCTTGTAGCATGGATGCGGGTTTTTCCACTCATATGGAGAAAATCGAGCCATTACAAAGAGCGCGAAAGATACTAATATGTATGCAGCTAGCACATAAAGCCATATCTCGATTGCCAAAGGGTTCATAAAGGAGAACAGTCGTGTGGGTTGACTTGTCGGCACCTATTAATTTTGTCCACATATATGGAGGGAATTTATATATTTGATACTACAATTTTTAAATTTACGTAACTACACTTACAAAAGTGAAACAAAGCATACACATTTTTGTATTGCTTACCTTGAATAATATGCCAATGCCCAAATTCATAAATGGTTTTGTAAAGTCAATAACACTTTCCCGAGCGTAATTAATTGTCATTGAGGCTACGGCAAGATCAGCACGCTAAGAAGAATTCATCAAATTATTAAATATTTTTAAAAGGTAAATAATGTCATTTGTGTAATAATTATAATTTAAGTTTATACTTGCCCTTTCCATTAATTCCTGCACTATTCCATTCCATGAATTAGTCTCTGGTATATAAACACCGTACATATTATCGGGAACTAATTCAATTTTATATTGAAACCCAACTTGTGTCGCGATCGCTTTCAAAAGGTCAATACAAAATCCTTCAAACCTTATATTTCCAGTAAGATTTTGATCTTCTTTAACCATAACATACGGGCGCTCCTAAAAAATGTTAACAATTACTACGGCAATTGGTACAACTGTCTTACATATTTAGATCTGTATACTTTCTGATTTGAAAGAGCATACACAAAACTTCAATATTAAAAGGTTAGCACGGAAGACTGCACTCCAGCAGGAGAGAGTGCGACGGGACTATATATACAGGAAAAAACAAAATAGAGAACGCTGTAGTCGAGTTCCCCGACTATCTGATACCCGTTACTCAGCTATTGGAATTGCGAAGGACAGATTTCAACACTGACAGTTTGTGGGCGTTAGAGTGGGCGTAGCACTCTGTCAGAACATTTTTAAAAAGTGTGGACGTGGAAGCTTGGGGGGAACTGCAACGCCCCCGCTTTTTAAACATTTTTTACTCTTTTTTCAGTAATACTTTTTTTTTTCCAATTTTTATCAATATTTCAGAAAAATGTCATAATTTCTTGTTCGTACTTCCACTAGCTGAATAACGGATATCTAATAGTCGGGGAACGCGACTATAGCGTACTCTCTTGTTTTATTTTACAGAATATTAACTAAATCAATTCACATTTTGATAATACATTTCCTTATGATATAAATTAATTAAGTATCAATAAAAGTTGTCGTTGTTAAAGCTTACCTCTCTAGTCATAACAACCAATGTTATATTTGCGATATTTGAATCGTAGAAAGCCGTTGGATCCGAAATGTTTACACCGCCGTCGGGCTGCCAATATCCAACTTTTTGTATTTTTTCTTGCTTTAGTTTAAGAATATCAAGTTTAAATATGCTTCGCCGACCTTCCACAAAATTGACATTGCCGGTTAAACCGTCTGTAATAGCCTAAAGCATATATTTTAGTTTTAATAAACAATAAATAAACAATATAACAATAAACAAATAAAAACTTTGTCTTTACTTGTGTCCACTTTAAAAATTAGATCGTCGTATGTATTATGACGGTAGTACTCGAGAAGACGGCTATCTGTCTGTCCGTCCGTCTGTCTGCCGTATGAACGTCGAGAGCTCAGTAACTATAAACGCTAGAAAGTTGAGATTAAGCATCCAGATTCCAGAGACATAGACACAGCGCAAGTTTGTTGACCCATGTTGCCGCGCCCAATATAACGCCCTCAAACCGCCCAAAACTGCATGCCCACACTTTTGAAAAATGTTTAGATTTTTTTAAATTTTTTTATTAGTTAGTGGTAGCACACAGCGCTCACCCCTACTCACTTGCCGCCAGAATTAAGAAAATACATTCTTTATGGGGTCGAAAAGCTTGAAGCCTGAAATTCGGGTGCGGGATTCCCCACGCCAGAAATTACGAAAGAATCGGTCATTAATCATGGTGTTATATGTTATATAAATGAAACAGAATAGAAATCCTCAACATAGATCTGGAAAATACAGAACTGAGCATAATCGAATCGTGCAAAAAAATTGAAGCAGTTAACCTTGTTTTGCAAAATGCGCGGGATTCTAAATTTGAAATGATTTGGCAAAAAAGTGTTTAAGCAAATTTATTCCCCACCCCAAATGAAACTGTGTCGCCCTGAACCAGTATTAAATCATATTTGTTAATGAGTAATAAATTTATAAGCTTCATATACGTACTCCATTTATTTGGTTATACAATGAAATTCCATCATTCCAGGTTTGGTCGGAGGTGCAGGAGAGGTTTTTGATATAAAGATTTTGACGATTATCTAAATGTAGAAAGTGTAATCCAGTCGCAAACGCGTACACCGAATCAAACATTAAAGCGGACTCTGTCTAAAAATAAGTACAAATAGGTACATTGTTGAAGTAGTAGGTTTTTTGCGCGACTGTCATAACACCCAGTGTCATAAGACCCACGGGCGCTGTTACTTTTAAACGGGTGATAATGTTCGGTTCAAATATGTTTTAGCGCCCGAGGGTCTCATGAGAATTTTGCACTGCATTATAACGCCAATGACATGTTATCAGGAACGGGTATCTGCATTCTCCCTTTTTTCAAATTGATATATGATGTACACCCAATGATATACACCCAATTATAATAAATGTTCAAGAAGTATATGTTTCAAGCGTAATTACACAAATGTTCGTGTGTAGGCGTCATTACAGTGAGTGTTATGATACTTGGCTTTATGTCATGCACCCCTTTCTTACCTGTATATAAGGAATTCCGTTTATAATATCCAATCCATTGTTTTGTAATTTCTGCATTTGATTTATTACTTCAAGATATCTTTTGCTATCGACATCCACAAGGCGAAATGCCGTTATATTTACGCTGTTATATCTGAAATCTTCCAGATCATATGTCTCCAAGTCCTGTACAAAATTATTAACCATGTTAAAATTAAAAGGTTTTTATGGGTCTAGCATTTAATTTACTGTTTTACTTACGAATGTTGTAAACATATAATGGTAACGATGGTCATTCATTTGTAGTTGTAAAATCTAGAAATAGGAATTGTTTAGGTGATAAAATATATTATTTAAGTCAGTTATGGATACTTCATTTTTTTGCTAATATCTCCTTTACAAAAATTGTAAAAAGTATTAAAAATATGCATTTGAAAACTTTAACAGGTTAAAAAACTAATCACTATATGATTAAGTACTTTTGGCGTTAAAAATTAAGAAAATTAGGATTTCTTTGAATCCTTGCTTTAGGGAACATTTTCGTGGGAGCATTCAGAGTATCTTTTTCATGTAGCACAGTAAATTAATCTCTAATTGATCTGCCTTTTTTACAGACAAATAGTAGGTAGTCATTTCAAAATGTTTTACTAAAATCGGGTATACTTTACCACCGAAAAAATATTTTGTTTGTGGTGCCTAAATTAGTATCCCACTATACATATATGTATCTGAACTCGCATTACTAAGGGGATATCCTTATAATATAAATACTTTGATTTTTCTCACAATTTTAAAGTGTGACTGTCACAGTTTTAAGTAGTGATTCTACTTGTTACATTCTTTTCAACTAATCTCGAAACGCCTTTAACTGTTCTTGTAACGTTTAAAACGATTAGGTAAGGTTTTTAAACGCAATAATAATTAAACGTATAATGCCTTCCAGAATTAGCATCAAAAACTGTTCTTACGGATCTAAAAAATGTTTTTATGTGAGATGGATTTGTATCCACTATAATTTTGTAAATTTCCTTTTGACGTATCGCTCGTAGAACTTGACGATAGGAATCCGGACTTGCTTGCCTTATATACATTTCCGCTTTCGCCTCAGTAGATGAGTGCATCAAATTAAATAGACCTACAAGTAAAAATATAAAAATATTTGCGATAAATAGTTTTCTTTTTTAAGAAAATGTAGCCCAAATATGATAAGTGTAGTTGTCAGGTACCAGAGATGAATAAAATGAAAATAAATAACAAGAGAGAACGCTATAGTCGAGTTCCTCGACTATCTGATACCCGTTATCAGCTAGTGAAAGTGCGAAGGAGAAATTTCAACTCTCACCGTTTTTGGCGGTTTGTGGGCGTTAGACTGGGCGTGGCAAAAAGATTTTTGGCAAATCAAGGGAAATTTACTAGACTAACAAAAATGTAAAAAAAAATCTCAAGACATTTTAATACCCGTTACTCGTAGAGTAAAAGGGTATAAAGGTATGTAACAGGCAGAAGGAAGCGTTTCCGACCATATAAAGTATATATATTCTTGATCAGGATCAATAGCCGAGTCGATCTGGCCATGTCCGTCTGTCCGTCCGTCTGTCTGTCCGTATGAACGTGAAGATCTCAGGAACTATAAAAGCTAGAAAGTTGAGATTAGGCATACAGACTCCAGAGGCATAGACGCAGCGCAAGTTTGTCGATTCATGTTGCCACGCCCACTATAACGCCCACAAACCGCACAAAACTGTCACGCCTACACTTTTGAAAAATAATTTAATATTTTTTCATTTTTGAATTGGTCTTGTAAATTTCTCTCGATTTGCAAAAAAACTTTTTGCACGCCCACTTTAACGCCCACAAACCGCCCAAAGCTGCCACTCCCACACTTTTGAAAAATGTTTTGATATTTTTCATTTTTGTATTAGTCTTGTAAATTTCTATCGATTTGCCAAAAAACTTTTTGCCACGACCACTCTAACGCCCACAAGCCGCCAAAAACTGTCAGAGTTGAAGACTCTCCTTCGCACCAGAGAACTGCAAGAGTGGCATTTTTGCCACCCTGATTTTGAGTGCGGGTGCCACTCACACCGGTCATCGCGGGTACATACAAGCACCCGCTCAAAATATTCGGGTGTCTGCAAACACCCTGGAGCCTGCGCACCCGAATCAATACGGCACACTATGTCGCGGGTGCCGATCACACTCGCCACTTATAACGAAGGGTAGAGAAGGCAAACATGCAGAAAAAGGCAAGTGCCTTTTTTCTCGGAAACACCCGGGTGTCTTGGTAAGCACCCGGGTGTTTTGGTAAACACCCGGGTGCCTGGTAGACATTCGAGTGCCTGTGGTAGGTAACATACGAAAAAGAAAAGTACAGTAAGTACTGAAAAACGAAATATATTATGCCCAAAATCTGTAGGTTTATGCATTCTTTTTACAGAAATTTAACCAACACGAAAAAGACATTTCTTTTTTATATCTTATATTATTTGCTTTGTTAAAATTTGTAATATTTAATTCCCATATTTAATTTTGTATGTATAATTTTTCTTTTTAAAATGATAAAAAAGAACAATAGAAATAGAATTGTGTTAATTAAGTATAAATATTATTTAATAATATATATAATATATTATTTAATAATACATAAGTTTGGTTTTTGTTAAGACATTAGATACATCAAAACGCAAAAACATCTGCACGACTTTTTTCTTGGGTGTTTCCATTCACCCTAAATTTTTTGGACCGTGTCTCGCTTCCACCCATACAATTTTTATGCATACAGAAAAGTACCTGCGGCCGATCGTTGCTTGCGCGTCACCCACCCTAAAATTCTTTGCACAGCAGACACCCGGGTGTTTTTGTGCAAGTACAAAAAAACACCCTGGTGGCAAAACACCCGGGTGTTTGTCATTGCTAAAAATAGGGTGTCTCCAAACACCCGGGTGCGGAGACTCCCGGTGTTTAGCGGATACACTTAGGGTGCCGGTGGCTTGCTGCAGTTCTCTGCTTCGCACTTCCACTAGCTAAGTAACGGGTATCAGATAGTCGGGGAACTCGACTATAGCGTTCTCTCTTGTTTAGAAGTGTGGACGTAGCAGCTTTGGACGGTCTGTGGGCGTAAAAGTGGGCGTGGCAAAAAGATTTTTGGCAAATCGAGGGAAAATTTACTAGACTAACAAAAATGTGAAAAAAATATCAAGACATTTTTTAGAAGTGTGGACGTAGCAGCTTTGGACGGTCTGTGGGGGTTGCGTCTATGTCTCTGGAGTCTGTATATTTAATCTCAACTTTCAAGCTTTTGTAGTTCCTGAGGTTTCGACGTTAATACGGACAGCCAGACATGGCCGGATCGACCCTGCTATTGATCCTGAAAAATAATATATATACTTTATATGGTCGGAAAAGCTTCCTTCTGCCTGTTACATACTTTTCAACGAATCAAGTGTACTCTTTTACTCTACGAGTAATTGCAGAAGTGTGCGAGTAGGGTTGGGCATTTTGTGCGCGTGGCCGAAAGATTTGGCATATCGATAATCATTGGCCATACGAAAAATTTTAAAACGAAAATAATTTTCTACAAAAGTGTGGGCGTGCCATTTTAGGGTTGGTCCTGGGCGGTAAAATATATTCTTATTTTAAATTTAAATTTCTTGTTTTAGAATTGATTAGCTAAGCAATGGGTATTTTTCTCGACGAGTTTATTATTATCTAAACTACATTGAACATCAAATGTTTGCATTTTTTATAATGAAATTATGGAAAAACTAGGCAATTTGTGTACAATACTTTGGTAGACGCCTAATTTTTGGGCAAAAACTTTCTAATTCAGCTACTTCCTTCGAAGGCTTTAATAAAAAACTAGATTTTTTGCAGTAGAGTGCCTAATTTATTGGCTATTAATTATTTGTAAATGTTACTATTTGACAAGGTGATTAAAATATTTCCAGTTCCTTTCAATAAAAATATACATATCTGAAATATATTTTTATTATTAGTTGAATCAAATATTATTACCGACCAAGCGTTTAAATAAATGAGGGTCTATATAATCCAATGTCAAGAATATCATATATGTCATATGAATAAACCCGGCAGAATAAATATATAAAATATAGTTACCATAATCTTCTTCATAAATTATTGCCACCTTTGTCCAGTTCAAGTAGACCATTATATCTCTATATGCTAGCGTTAAGAGCGTATGCGACGGATATAAATTAATAGAAAATTCTTTAGAATTATATTCAAGATCAATTCGACCTTCAATATGGGGTATATCATAAGCTTCGCATATGGATTGTACATGACTAGCTAGAAGAGCATCAGTTGGGCCAAAAATGGCTTGAACACCGGCCTCCAACTGGCTGCAAACCTTTTTAGTAGTGCGAAACGAGTCATCTCGGGGCACATACTCAATATCGTATACCAATTGGGTATTGGGAAGAAGATTCTTTTCCTTATTTATACGGTAAATTGCGTATTTAAATGCCGATTCAATACTGCTTTCACGTTCATCGTCGGTAAATATAGCACCTGGTGATTTATCAAGACCATATAATTGTCGAAATAAATGAATAATTCACTTAAAACTTACCCACGCGTATTACTGGGGGCAAGGCATTAGCAATAACGAGTATGGAAAATATTATATACGAAAAACATATTTCTTTAAGATAACTTCGGCCTCGTACATTTATATTTATTATGGTTTGCCGTTTTTTTCGTACCTAATAAGGACACAAATGTTATTTTTATTAAAGGTACGAGTATCGTGTTTACCATTATTCTATGTGGATAATTCTGCTTAATTGCATTCCGAAACTCTTAGTTATAATTTATAAGCCTATAGAAATACAGACATTTCTTCAACACCGAGAATCGAATATAATTTGAAGGTAAAGGAAAAAGCACCACTAATAAGAAAACGCACGAAAACACACCCCAAAGTTTTGAGCTTTAAGCTTTAAGAAGCCAACAAAAAGGTACACTTTGTGCATGTGTTTTTTTGTAATTTCCTTTGTGTTGACCAAAAATGCGAGAGTACTTCAAAATGTAATAATAATGCAAAAACTATTATATAATGCCGTATTGAGCAAAACTTATCACTCTAATGCATTACTTACGGAAACATAGAACATTGTCTAGCTTCTTACAAATGTACAATACGCTTTTATAAACCATAATTTACAAAACCTTATTTAAATTAAGCGTATTAGCTCCCTAACTAAAGAGAATGCTTGCAGGAAGAGAGTTAAATAATCGCAGGGCCCTATAGATGGGTTCATTTCGCGCAAAAATGAACGCCGATGGACGGGGATCAAAAAATTGCAGGAGCTGGAGTGCACATTTCATGCATTTTTACCGAAGCCGTTTAAGTCTGTTGACATGCACACAGTGGGGCTCCAAGTATTGGAAGTATATTCCACCCAAGAACGGACGTAGGCAGACGTGAGTCTATCCCAAGCCCATTCATTGCATACGCCTTCAGAAGAATATAATTCAAATGCGCAGAAAACTGGAATTTTTTATAAAAAGCAACTCCCAGGTCCAAAGTCTCATCTAGCAAGGGCAAAGGTTCATTATCTATGAAGTAAGAAGATGCAATCATTGACAAGCATTTGCTATATGTAACAACATTTGTTTATATTTAAGGCAGGTTTATATATACAAAGTGAAACCCTTTATACAGTTAAAAGCAAAATGATTCCTGAGGACTGGATATACGTACGTACGTAACCTATGCTGAAAACCAAATTTGGATGGTCCCATTTGAAGGTGGAATTAATATATAAGATGTTGGTTTTTTTATTTTAACAGAAGCAAATAAGTTAAGACTGAGTTATTACGCAAGGAAATTTAATATTTAGGGTACATTGTTGCGAATCAGAAATAGATCGCCAAAACCAATGACTTATGAAAAGGATAAGCTATAGTATAAGTTCTTTAAATACTTTAAGAGTTTGCTTAGTAATTAATTTTATTAAAGTATCCGCCCTTTAATAACCATTTATATTTTAATTAAAGTAAAAAGTAAATTTCAAAAAACATGTAAAAAGTAAACATTGGTAAGATAGAAACTGCACCTATTGAATTACGATTATGAGACAATGTAGGATGATATACAAAAGGAAGTGTCCCATACCAAGTTTTTCCTTCTTTTTATATCCGCTAATCAAACAGTAAAAGGTTATACTACTTATTTATATTAGTAATATAAAACAGGAGAGTTCAGAGTTACTTGGGCAGTGTAACTGCCAACGAGTAATTTCTACATTTTTCTAGCATATCGATAGAAATTTTACCTGAAAAGGTCATAAAACCCAGACTTTAAAAGGGTTTTCTCCAAAATGAATAGACAAATTTCTACATTTTAATGCACCATACAATTACAAATACAGATTACAATAAATGTACTAAAAATTTTATTTAAACTGGTTACATTGACTATTAAACATAAAAATAAAGTATTAAATGATATGTACTTTGCATTTTTATATAGTACGATGAATGGTATTTTACCTAATTTTGTAGTTTTAAAACAAGAGAGAACGCTATAGTCGAGTTCCCCGACTATCTGATACCCGTTACTCAGCTAGTGGAAATGCGAAGGAGATTCTTGGCGGTTTGTGGGCGTTGGAGTGGGCGTGGCAAATAGTTTTTTGGCAAATCGATAGAAATTTACGACACTAATACAAAAATGAAAAAATATGAAAACATTTTTCAAAAGTGTGGGCGGTTTGAGCTTTGGGCGGTCTGTGGGCGTTAGAGTGGGCGTCGCAAAAAGTTTTTTTTGGCAAATCGATAAAAATTTACAAAACCAATACAAAAATGAAAAAATATCAAAACTTTTTCAAAAGTGTGGGCGTGGCCTGAATTCTAAGAACTCAAAAAATGTCT
Organism: Drosophila yakuba; assembly: GCF_016746365.2. Taxonomy (NCBI): domain Eukaryota; kingdom Metazoa; phylum Arthropoda; class Insecta; order Diptera; family Drosophilidae; genus Drosophila; species Drosophila yakuba. The sequence continues at coordinate 1,265,313 of NC_052531.2, read as the reverse complement.
CAGAATTCAATGTCGGTCCAAGATATTTATATATTCATGACGTAGTAAGCAAGTAATATAAATATACTCTTTCAAAACAGAATCACTTTGATTGACGAACCGCGGTTTGCTTTAAAAACTAAAGGCGACGATAACTTAACGAACGACCACTTTTTGTGGAATTAATTAATAACTCGAGAACAAAGCAACATATTAAAGTTCTGTTTTTTTTTTTATTTATGTTCATGATAAAAATAGTAATATATTTGAGGAAAAATGGGCATGGTCCTGCCTTCAAACAAAAAAAAAACAACCTAAATATTTTTTCAGTGTACAAAAAAAAACTTTTTTGATCGAAAAAATGTAAAATATAATCTTAAATTAAACCAATAAAGTAAAAAATGGGGGTTGCTTACCTTGTTTTTAAAAAATATCGAAGTTTTACTTCTTGCTTCACAGCTTTTTTTCTTAAATGCTATATAAATATGTTTGTAAAACTAATGTTTCCCAAAAAATATAAAATTCAAGGAACTATAATTTTATTGTAATAAATATATTTATGTTTCACACGTATTGTTCATCGTCATACACGAATTGAAGCTTTAAAACAATTAAAACTGGCGTTATTTTTTGCATTACTCGTCTGTTATCCATTTCTCATACAATTTGCTGTTTTTCACTATGAGGTTAGACCCTTTAAAGTTAAATTTTGGAGAATGTGTGCAATAGTGTGCATTTATACTAATAGCATATACTAAGAATTGATACCTCTACAACATATAACAGGTTCTAGAGACGGAGTGATTCGCACTCACTTTGTTGCTCTATTTAAAAAAAGGACTTTTAAAAAATGGGTTTTTCCACATAAGGTGGTCGTTTGCCCCATAGTGCGACGGTTGCAATACACATACATATGTAATACAGTTGCGAAAAAAATAATAGCACTGCCATACCTTTTTTTGTTATCGATCAAATAAATTAAGGTTGAGGTACCGATAGAACCAAATACTGATTTTTCGCATAATGCTTTTTATTTTTCCCATCCAAAATGAAAAAAAAAATTTGAATTGTTCATACCTTTATTTTTTATAGTTTTTTTTGGGCGGCAAGGTCTAAAATGAGGCGAAACCAAAAATAGCACCACTATCGATTTTTTCAAATAATCAATAATTATCGAAGGGTTGCTTTGGTAAAAAGCATGTGGTTATGAAACTTGACACTTGTTCTATTATTTCGAAAACAGTTTTTTAAAAATTTCCTTTAAAAAATCATTAAAATGGGACGTGGAAAGCACTGCACTGAAGAAAAACATGACTTGATCAAAAAACTCATTTCTGAAGGAAAATCTTTTAGAAATATTCGTCAAATCCTTCAATGCTCAAACAAAATGATACGCAATGCAATAACATTTAATGAGAAGCCCGAAAAACGTGGGAGAAAACGATCCCTGAGCACACGTCACGTCAACAGGCTAGGCGGCGAGAGCAAGAAGGATCCGTTCAAACTGCTACAGAACTTAAAAAGGAGCTTATAATATCCGAAACAGTTCAAACTGTTCGTACATGTCTCAAGGAACATGGCTTAAAAGCCTGCAGTCCAAGAAAGGTCCCCCTTTTAAATGCGAGACACCTAGCAAAGCGTATTAAGTTCGCCAAAGATCATTTAAATGGCCATGCGAAAAATGGAGAAACATTTTATGGTCAGATGAGAGCTAGGTTGACATGTTTTGTGGCAAAGGATCGCAATCATATGTAAGGCGTCCTAGGAACACCGAATATAATCCAAATTACACAATAAAACAATTAAACACGGCGGATCCAGTGTAATGGTATGGACATGTTTTTCATACTATGGAGTTGGACCAATACATTGATTAAAAACCATAATGGGTCAGCATTTGTATGTGGATATTTTGGAGACGGTGATGCTACCCTTAGCTGAATATGATATGCCGCTAAAATGGGTCTTCCAACAAGACAATGACCCCAAGCATACCAGCAGGAAAGCCAAGGAATGGTTCCAAAATAAATCAGTTCATGTTTTGAAGTTGCCTGCGCAGTCGCCAGACCTCAATCCCATCGAAAACCTTTGGTCGGATATTAAAAAGGCAGTTGCAGCTTTTAAGCCAACTAATAACGAAAGCCTATGGATCGTGATTAAGGAGTCCTGGAGCAATATAACCCCAAAACGGTGCCAGGACCTGCTTGACTCCATGCCAAAGCGTTGCACAGCTGTTATTGCTAATAAAGGATACACTACCAAATACTAAATTAATGGGATCGGCGTAGTTTTAATATACAATCACTGGTTATTAATGAATTTGTTACTGTTAAATTTATATTTTATGTTTAAAGCATTTTTTATGAAGTGGTGCTATTATTTTTATACCCGTTACTCGTAGAGTAAGGGGGTATACTAGATTCGTTGAAAAGTATGTAACAGGCAGAAGGAAGGGTTTCCGACCATATAAAGTATATATATTCTTGATCAGGATCAATAGCCGAGTCGATCTGGCCATGTCCGTCTGTCCGTCCGTCTGTCTGTCCGTATGAACGTCGAGATCTCAGGAACTACAAATGCTAGAAAGTTGAGATTAGGAATACGGACTCCACGGACTCCATTTGTCGAATCATGCTGCCACGCCCACTCTAACGCCCACAAACCGCCCAAAACTGCCACGCCCACACTTTTGAAAAATGTTTTAATATTTTTTCATTTTATAGGTTTAACTTAATTTATTTATTGACTATTATTTAATTTAAGACTATTATTTATTATAAGGCTAAATAAACAAAAGTTGTTATTAATTTTCAGGCTGCAGCTCAGTTGGGCCCGGCTCAGATTACGCCTACAATCCTGCATATACACAATATGGCGGAGCTTACGGATCCTATGGTTATGGCACTGGCAGTGGCTTGATAATTAATTAATTTTATTTATTGCTTCTTAGAGAAGTGGTCGTGCTGATGATGGGTATTGACATAGAAGCCCAAGGAGGCTGTTTTTTTTTTTTATTAGTGATATATCCTTTTCCTTGAATATGTGATTTTTGATCCTCGCGTGTTAATAAAGTTTATAATTATTCCAGATTCGTCCTACTACTACGAGAGCGGTCAAACTCAGTTACCATTAACACAAGATCTGCGTTCACCTTTAGCTGCAACGCGCGCTAACTCTCTAGCATCAGCTGCATCACCTGGAAGCGGAAGTGCGTGCACAAAATCCGAATCGTCGGACATTTTTCTTGCTTAATTAAGCTTAATATATATATATGGTAATTAAGTTTAAAGTACTCACATCACAGATACTTCATTTAATTTACATAAATAAAACATAACATTTACATAAATAATTGATCTTTGAAATGTTTAGTTATTGTTAAATTATTTCTCAGTGTTTCTTTTTACTGTAAATACTCAGCACCAGTATGATTTACAATGAATCAAATTATACAAAAACTTAATAACAACATAGTTTGAAAATGCTAGATTAAATGAGAAGAATCTCTAATTTTTCTCTAAAAATGCATTTATAGGAATTTTAATTAGAATAATTTTTAAACTTTATAACCCTTATTTTTCCTCTCTGCCCAATAAGAACGGGACTTTTTAAGCATATACAAGCATACAAACATCACAATATTTAAAAAAAAAATTCAAAAGGAAAACTAAAAGATTATTGTTTATTTATTATAAAAACTTGCATTTTTTGATAAATTTAGGTTACAATTTAAGAAGGTATATTTATAAGAGAAGAATATAAAATATTACAAAAATAGTAAACAACTGACTACTCACTTACATATGAAACCAAAATTAACCAAAAACGTTAGAACGAAAGTTTAAAAAACTTCCGAAATATCTTTAAATAAAATATTGTTTAAGCAACAAAATTAAATTTAATGTAAAAATGTAAATATTTAAATGACTATTATAAAATAAAAGCGTAAATATAAAAGTCTTTGCACAATTATACCTCGGTGCGCATCTTATTCAAAAAACTATAATGTTATTAACTATAATATAACATTTATTTCACGTTAACTAATCTACAATCTGCAATAATATTTTTTACATTATTTGTACCATTATTATTAAAAAATTTTGGTTTACTGAACGATCAAGGAAAGATGCTTTGATTGGTGAACTAAAAAAATGAGTTACTTTGGCAAAAAGAAATTTTGTGCAAACCTAATAACACACTTCTTTATTAAAAGCATTTCTACAGTTTTAAAATAACAATTAACGTTGAAAACGTTTATATATATTTTACTTGAAATTTTATTTTTGTTTAGAAAAAAAACGGCAAAGGATCGCAATCATATGTAAGGCGTCCTAGGAACACCGAATATAATCCAAATTACACAATAAAACAATTAAACACGGCGGATCCAGTGTAATGGTATGGACATGTTTTTCATACTATGGAGTTGGACCAATACATTGATTAAAAACCATAATGGGTCAGCATTTGTATGTGGATATTTTGGAGACGGTGATGCTACCCTTAGCTGAATATGATATGCCGCTAAAATGGGTCTTCCAACAAGACAATGACCCCAAGCATACCAGCAGGAAAGCCAAGGAATGGTTCCAAAATAAATCAGTTCATGTTTTGAAGTTGCCTGCGCAGTCGCCAGACCTCAATCCCATCGAAAACCTTTGGTCGGATATTAAAAAGGCAGTTGCAGCTTTTAAGCCAACTAATAACGAAAGCCTATGGATCGTGATTAAGGAGTCCTGGAGCAATATAACCCCAAAACGGTGCCAGGACCTGCTTGACTCCATGCCAAAGCGTTGCACAGCTGTTATTGCTAATAAAGGATACACTACCAAATACTAAATTAATGGGATCGGCGTAGTTTTAATATACAATCACTGGTTATTAATGAATTTGTTACTGTTAAATTTATATTTTATGTTTAAAGCATTTTTTATGAAGTGGTGCTATTATTTTTATACCCGTTACTCGTAGAGTAAGGGGTATACTAGATTCGTTGAAAAGTATGTAACAGGCAGAAGGAAGGGTTTCCGACCATATAAAGTATATATATTCTTGATCAGGATCAATAGCCGAGTCGATCTGGCCATGTCCGTCTGTCCGTCCGTCTGTCTGTCCGTATGAACGTCGAGATCTCAGGAACTACAAATGCTAGAAAGTTGAGATTAGGAATACGGACTCCACGGACTCCATTTGTCGAATCATGCTGCCACGCCCACTCTAACGCCCACAAACCGCCCAAAACTGCCACGCCCACACTTTTGAAAAATGTTTTAATATTTTTTCATTTTATAGGTTTAACTTAATTTATTTATTGACTATTATTTAATTTAAGACTATTATTTATTATAAGGCTAAATAAACAAAAGTTGTTATTAATTTTCAGGCTGCAGCTCAGTTGGGCCCGGCTCAGATTACGCCTACAATCCTGCATATACACAATATGGCGGAGCTTACGGATCCTATGGTTATGGCACTGGCAGTGGCTTGATAATTAATTAATTTTATTTATTGCTTCTTAGAGAAGTGGTCGTGCTGATGATGGGTATTGACATAGAAGCCCAAGGAGGCTGTTTTTTTTTTTTATTAGTGATATATCCTTTTCCTTGAATATGTGATTTTTGATCCTCGCGTGTTAATAAAGTTTATAATTATTCCAGATTCGTCCTACTACTACGAGAGCGGTCAAACTCAGTTACCATTAACACAAGATCTGCGTTCACCTTTAGCTGCAACGCGCGCTAACTCTCTAGCATCAGCTGCATCACCTGGAAGCGGAAGTGCGTGCACAAAATCCGAATCGTCGGACATTTTTCTTGCTTAATTAAGCTTAATATATATATATGGTAATTAAGTTTAAAGTACTCACATCACAGATACTTCATTTAATTTACATAAATAAAACATAACATTTACATAAATAATTGATCTTTGAAATGTTTAGTTATTGTTAAATTATTTCTCAGTGTTTCTTTTTACTGTAAATACTCAGCACCAGTATGATTTACAATGAATCAAATTATACAAAAACTTAATAACAACATAGTTTGAAAATGCTAGATTAAATGAGAAGAATCTCTAATTTTTCTCTAAAAATGCATTTATAGGAATTTTAATTAGAATAATTTTTAAACTTTATAACCCTTATTTTTCCTCTCTGCCCAATAAGAACGGGACTTTTTAAGCATATACAAGCATACAAACATCACAATATTTAAAAAAAAAATTCAAAAGGAAAACTAAAAGATTATTGTTTATTTATTATAAAAACTTGCATTTTTTGATAAATTTAGGTTACAATTTAAGAAGGTATATTTATAAGAGAAGAATATAAAATATTACAAAAATAGTAAACAACTGACTACTCACTTACATATGAAACCAAAATTAACCAAAAACGTTAGAACGAAAGTTTAAAAAACTTCCGAAATATCTTTAAATAAAATATTGTTTAAGCAACAAAATTAAATTTAATGTAAAAATGTAAATATTTAAATGACTATTATAAAATAAAAGCGTAAATATAAAAGTCTTTGCACAATTATACCTCGGTGCGCATCTTATTCAAAAAACTATAATGTTATTAACTATAATATAACATTTATTTCACGTTAACTAATCTACAATCTGCAATAATATTTTTTACATTATTTGTACCATTATTATTAAAAAATTTTGGTTTACTGAACGATCAAGGAAAGATGCTTTGATTGGTGAACTAAAAAAATGAGTTACTTTGGCAAAAAGAAATTTTGTGCAAACCTAATAACACACTTCTTTATTAAAAGCATTTCTACAGTTTTAAAATAACAATTAACGTTGAAAACGTTTATATATATTTTACTTGAAATTTTATTTTTGTTTAGAAAAAAAACGGCTACCACGCACAAGGTTCTCTTGGCCTTTGTAATATACACGTCTAAAATTAAAAACTTGGAACATTAGTTCATGAAAGAATGGCCCATTAATTTAAAATTATATTAATGCTTTCAAATTAGTGTTTATATTCTGTATTAAAATACTCTAGTAGACTTTGAACACAATTTTTAATTTAAGTTCTATTCGTTGTTTAATAGATTTAGACTTAAGCTAGTTTTAACAACAAGTTATAATAGGAAAGCACAAACCAAATTTAAATGTATTTAGACATAAACATTTATGTATCTTAATAAATTGACAAGTTAAGCAAATAATATAAACATTTCGTATTTCAATTTTTATATTGTATAGCGACTCCGTATCTCAATTGTTATATTATACAGCGACTCCGTAACTAAGTTCTTATATTATACAGCAACCAGAGCAGCGCTTTTACGATATAGTCGAGTTCCCCAACTATCTGATACTCGTTACCCAGCTAGTGGAATTGCGAAGGAGAGACTTCAACACTGACAGTATTTGGTGGTTTAAGTTTTTTTTTTTAGCAAATTGATAGAAAATTTTTAAGACTAATAAAAAAATTTTAAAAAAATATTAAAACCTTTTTCAAAAGTGTGGCGTGGCAGCTTTGGACGGCTTGTGGGCGTTATAGTGGGCGTATACATGAATCGACCAATTTGCGCTGCGTCTATGTCTCTGGTTCCTAAGATATTGACGTTCATACAGACGGACATGGCCAAATCGTATCGGATATTATCGAAATACTATAAATATATCGATTTTTTTTATTCCCTTTGGCCCAAAAGGGAAGGCAGGCGCTGACTGCCGTTAGCGCGCCTTGAACAAAAACGTTTTCATTTTCTAAGGCTTACCTTAGAAAGCTATGGGTTAGGTGCTTGAATATTAACATTTAATACTCTGCCGTTTGTGGACATAGCAGTGGTGGAATAAAGTTTTTATTGGGAAGTGAATAAAGTAACAGTTAACAAACATATCACCAAAATGGCCTTATTGCTAGAGACATTTTTATACCCGTTACTCGTAGAGTAAAAGGGTATACTAGATTCGTTGAAAAGTATGTAACAGGCAGAACGAAGCGTTTCCGACCATATAAAGTATATATATTCTTGATCAGGATCAATAGCCGAGTCGATTTGGCCATGTCGGTCTGTCTGTCCGTATGAACGTCGAGATCTCAGGAACTAAAAAAGCTAGAAAGTTGAGACTAAGCATACAGACTCCAGGGACATAGACGCAGCGCAAGTTTGTCGAGTCATGCTGCCACGCCCACTCTAACGCCCACAAACCGCCAAAAACTGCCACGCCCACACTTTTGAAAAATGTTTTAATATTTTTTCATTTTTGTATTGGTGTTGTAAATTTGTATCGATTTGTCAAAAAACTTTTTGCCACGCCCACAAACCGCCAAAAACTGTCAGTGTTGAAGACCTCCTTCGCACTTCCACTAGCTGAGTAACGGGTATCATAAGTCGGGGAACTCGACTATAGCGTTCTCTCTTGTTTTCCTTATTTTGTCATTTTTAATAAAGTTCCTTAAATAAGTTAAGAATTCATAGAACAATTGTGATTTTTTTTTATTTCCCAAAAAGTGAATTGTTTAACCTTTCTAAAAAGGTATTTCAGATCTTTTTAAACCCAAAATTGTAGGTAGGAGACTTATTCAAAGTTTTACTGGACAAGTGGAGCTATTTTTTTTTCGCAGCTGTATATAAAAATTTTTGTTAAACTAAGCGTTTTTAAAATTTTGAATTAATAATTTTAAGAATACAACACAAAAATAAATAAATGAAATTTTTAATTATTAGGTTTAGTCTGTATAAAATAAATTTTGTATTCAATACAGTAATAGTATTTGATGCACATCCAGAAAAAATTTACTTTTTTGTAGGTCCATCGGGGATAGTTTTTAAAGCAATCTCAATGCACTATTGCATACATATTTTAACGTAACAACACAATTCCATCGATTTTATATACATATACAAGTTTATTTAGAGCCTACTTTTTAGCATAGGAATACTAATTCCTATCTTACAATTTAAGTAATATTTTTATTTCTTAGCCAGTTCCGCAGATAGCCAATCAAGTCCTTCATATAGTCCGCGACCTTGGGTAGCACATGTAGGTTGAATGAACCACTAAAAATATTTATATATAAGTAGATGTTTGCGGAAAACAATTCTTACTTATACATACGTGGCGATTCCTTAATTGGTTAAGGCGTAACTTGTCCGTAAGCTCGGCAGCTGTCATTGCATTTGGTAGGTCCTGTTTATTAGCAAAAATTAAAAGTACTGCATCCCTAAGCTCATCCTCCTGGAGCTGTGGCAAAAATAAAATATGGGATTGATTGACACGTATGAACCTAAATTTCCTTAAATAAAATAGGTACCATGTTCTGTAGTTCTCTTTCAGCTTCAGTTATACGATCACGATCGTTGGAATCCACTACAAATATTAGACCCTGTGTATTTTGGAAATAGTGCCTCCACAGGGGACGAATTTTGTCTTGGCCACCAACATCCCAAACGGTGAAACATATATTTTTATATTCCACAGTTTCAACATTGAAGCCTATGGTTGGTATGGTGGTTACAATTTCACCCAGTTTTAATTTGTATAGAATAGTCGTTTTTCCCGCAGCATCTAAACCAACTGCGTGTAAAAATATTTTATGTTATGTGCACGTTGATTGCAAGTACTTAAAAATTTAGAGTGAACTAAAGGTTAATATTTACATGTTGGAAATGCTAAATGTAGTAAAATATCGGATATTAACAACATACCCATAAGAATACGCATTTGTTTCTTTCCAAACAAACGTGTCAAAAGACTAGATATGGTTAATCCCATGTTTAATAAAAAAATACTTTATTTCGTGTTGGGCAGAATTTGTCTTCAGTAAATTGACGTGTAAACTAGTCATTCGATTAGTAATGCTGCACTTTCAAGAAAAATGGAACGATGATAAAAATGCCAATAAAATATAAATACTGCAAACAGTATATTGATAAATACAATTTGAGCATGACCAGTTGAAACCACTGAAAAGAAACACAAAACTGCACCGACATTTAATGTGTTCTGTCTTTGTATGCGCCATTAGACGAATGCTTTTTGCTAAGAGTAGGAAAGGGATAAGCAATTACATTTTTTTGAAGCAAAGGGGTGTTTACACTGGGCTTTTTCTTAGAGCTTTTAGTTTCATAAACCCTGATGCCATAAAATTGTTTTCCGGATGCTTACATCATTGCTACTACGGCTTCATCCACACTATGTTTTATTGCCAATATAATAGCTATTTTATGTTATTGTCTAACTAAAGTTAGGCTAAGTAAATTACAGACCATTTATTTAGGGTGGTATTGACTATAAATATTTGATTTTTAATATTTTTCTAAATAAACCATATATGTTGAGTCCAATAAGAAAATAAATAGTACAGTCAAGGTGTTGTGGAATATCCAGAAATTTGAATACCTATAGATAACAAAAACCCACCCATAAACAACCCCAGGACCTATGGTAAGCATAAAAAACAGTTTAAGCATTCCCTAACTCATTACGTTAATAAAATATGGTCTGGACTTAATGTCGCTTAAATCGGTGGAGCGTAGTCTGCACAGGGCCTTATATGGTGTTTCTTTTTATCGCATTTCAAGTATTAATCTCTACTACACAAGAATCTAAAAATGTCGGATAAACATTTCCAGGGTATTGACTACTGTATTTAAACTTACAACTGGTTTCTCAAACGCCATAAGTAATCATTTTGCTGACAGAAGTAAGAAACTAAGTAAACAAATAAAAGAATTAAATTTTTTCGGTCCTTTCATTAAAGTGCACAGTTAATTAATTTGTATCATTTTTTAATGAACTTAATTTAAATCTATGTAGTTTTTTGTTATGTAAAATGTATACTTAGAGTATTAACGCTCTATGTGCCTTCCTGCGAAAAGGTTCCATATATGTCCAGTTGGAAATTCGAAATCTGGTCTAATCCGTTAAAGAATGTGTATCTCTTGGATACAACCACATACACAAATAGATTTTTTTCATGCATATGCATGTACATCTATATGCCAATACATTTTTGTAATCCAACAATCAGTTTTACAAACTTATGTACATTTTGTAGTGGTAACCTTTTTGCAATCACGGAAACAATAGATTAAAAAAGTTTTACACTGTCTTGAATAAAATGTATTTTGGTGCTTTAACAAAAATCAGCTTAACTAAAAAAAATGACCTAAACAATAAAAAAAAAACGTTTTTTTTTTTAATTTTTGTCCTTTATTACGCTGCAGGAATCATTTAAATTCATTTGTTGGGGGACTAAGTAATTTATTCTAAAATTTGTTCCCATACAAAATTCCCCGTGTTTGTTGTTGCATTTGCCAAATGCCTATTGTTGTAGTCAGTTTACAAAAAAAAATATAGTGCCGCTTAAACTTGATTATCGTTGATAAATAGACGAACAAGTAGTCAGAAGTGTCCCAAATATTTAATTATTGTCCACTTGGACAAATCTTAAATTAATAAAACGTACGCTACAAAAAAAAAATGCTTGAAGGGTTAGAAAGATATTTTAGTTTAAATTTTTTTAAATTTAGTGCCGCTTAAACTTGATTATCGTTGATAAATAGACGAACAAGTAGTCAGAAGTGTGTTACAGTTAGGCAGATCCAGAAGTTACTCTTCCGATTGAAGTGTCCCAAATATTTAATTATTGTCCACTTGGACAGATCTTAAATTAATAAAACGTACGCTACAAAAAAAAATGCTTGAAGTGTTAGAAAGATATTTTAGTTGTTGCTGGCATAAACATAGTATTATTAATGCCATTTCCATAACAATAAAATGGAAAAAAAAAGTGGAATAATTTTTCCTAAATTGTTGGCGTAGTAAATTTTAATTTTTATCGCTGTATAACTTGTTAAAGTACATTAAATAAATTTTATTAATATTTAATCATTAATTCTTAAATATACTGAATTAAAAAGAAAATTCATATTTTCGAATTATGTAGTGTAGTGGCTTGCAATTTGGACGGTTTTTTTTTTGTTGCCAAAAGATATTTCATGCAAACTATCACCACATAAATTATATGTACAATAACGAAGACAAGGATGTCAAATAAGAATGATTTGTTTTCTTTTTCAAGATTTTCTTCGCTATAAAGCAATTTTCGGTCGAGAGTATGTAGTCTTAAAATCCGTTCCAAAATAATTTCTGTTGTATGTTCCGGCAAAAAATGTACTATTAAGCAACGAAACAATTTGTCGAAGCCATTGATTAATTTTACTTTTGGCGACCCTCATTATTATTAAAACATAAAATAATTTTTTTTCGAGAATTCGTCCTTTATTAAACGACTGTTCTTGTTTGGGCTGTGTAAAGCGATATATTATATAAAAATATATTGGGAATAATTTTTCTAAATCAATAACATATAGTTGATTAAAATAATCACTAGCACTTTAACAAACTCTACCGTATATCCCAAAATAGAAAACCATGCTAAAACTTTCAACATTTTTTTTAGCATGTACCGTTGCGCAGGGTATTGACATGTTAACCACTAACACTTTTAAAAACTCTTCCGTATAACCCGAAACAGAAAACTATGCTAAAACTAGCAAAATATTTTAGCATGTACCGTTGCGCCGGGTATTGACATGTTAACTACACTCCGTCTAGGCGAACCGTTACTTAAAACATGCTGTTATAGATTTATGTTATAAAACTGCAGGGTCCACAAACTTCAAAAGCTTTCAAATCTGTCTTAGTTAATTTCACTACATATGAGGTAGACAACTATCTGTGTTAATAATTAATTTCGGAACTTTTAGAAACAAGATCTCAGTGAATTAATTAATTGAAATAAATTTTTGTTCCAGTGATATTGATATATTATTATTATTTATGTCCTGGAGAAGGAAAAAAAAATTTATTAGGATTTATTAATAACTGTTCAGCATTAGGATGTGTGTTGCTTTGAAATGTTTATTGCTTTTAAATTAAAATATTGAAAGAAGAAGAAACTTAAAAAATGGGGATATTTATGGTATTTTCGTTTAAGTTTGCCTTTTAATTTGAAATCCATTTTCTTTTTCAGCAAAATAAAGATATTAAGGCTTGGTATTCAAAGAACTTCGTTCAGAACCATGACGTTTCACAAATGCTTTGGTTTAGTCTGCATTGTAGTAATGTTGGGCGAACTCCTGGTCGCTGGAGTCGTAACGTCCAGCGAAATTGATGATGAATATTTAACACAAAAAGGTATTGTATACAGCTTTACCTTACTACAATAACATTTTTTTTAATCCCCTTCCCGCACTTCGTTTGTAAATAAAGCAAAATAGAAGGCTACAGTCAAGTTTTTTACTTATCAGATACTTGTTATCTACTTGGCATATCAAAAAAATTTAAACAGTTAAAACTGTATTATGATAGCTTTATTAAAAATCAAGTTGTAAAAGGAATGTATACAATTACTTGTTATATTTCAGAAATCATATTAGAAAAGTCATATCACGGTTTAATTCGAGAAAACGAAACACTTGTAGAAATAACTCCTCTTATTAAAGTGAACGAAGAGAAAATTTGCAACTTTCATATTCTCAAAAAGCCGTATCATGAAATTCCGTTTGAGGTGAGTTTTACCTACTTTTTATTAACATAATAACTTGCACTTTATATTTTAGATTGAATTGGTTAATAACCTAGGTATTTTAAAAGCACGTCGACTGTTGAATTGCGAGAATCGCAAAAGTTATCATTTCGAAATCGTTGCGGTTTACTGTGATGGAACACCCTCGAATACAGCCAATGTTCATATTACTGTTATCGATGTAAATGAGTATGCTCCAACATTCTTAGAACCGTCTTATGTAACTGAAGTAGACGAGGGAAGACTTTACAACGAGATCTTAAGAGTCGAAGCTTCCGATAAAGATTGCACTCCACTATTTGGTGATGTTTGCAAATATGAGATTCTTAACAATGATGAGCCATTCTCAATAGATAACGAAGGTTCAATTAAAAACACTGAACCACTTTCTCACAAGGCTTCTCATAACCATATTCTATCTGTTGTGGCCTATGATTGTGCAATGAAGGAATCTGCAGCTATTATGGTCAGTATTAAAGTTCGACGCGTTTGTGAAACAAAGTATTCAGGCATGCCAGAACGTATTGATTACACGGTATGTATACATAGCCAAATTGAATGCAACAAAATTTGAATTATTGTTATTTGTGTTTTCAGTCTGGGAGCACTGAAAGTCTTCAATTGTTTCCTAATGCTCGTCTTGATTTATGTGACATTTCTTGCAAGAATGAAGACCTTAGGATTCACTCTTCTATAGCTCTTAAGGTAAGCCTATCAATATTAATTTCAAATAACGATTGGTCCGATTACTTTTGCGAACTCAAATTCAAATTAAAGTCCACATGACTAAACCTTATAAGACCATTATATAAATAAGCATTTTTTGCATATTTCTATGATAATATAGTTTTTGTTATGCACGGTCATAAAAATTCTTGCTTAAAGAGTAAAAGGGTAATGTAAATGTTTTAACTTTTTTCTTTATATTTGTTCTAAAATATATTAAAAGTAATTGAGTAATAGTTTAAAAAATTGTTTTTTGTCAAATTAAACATCAGAAATAAAAGGCAAATTTGGTTTTTCATATATTTTCATATATTTCAAAAGTGTGGGCATGGCGGTTTTATGCAAGTTGTGGGCGTTGGAGTGGGCGTGGCAACCATCAGAATTAAACTTGCACAGAATAAGCTCACAGCGTTCATATGAAACGACAGACAGATCGGGTACTGATCCAGAGCACGAATATATATACTTTGTACGTTTAATACTTTAAACGCTTTTCAACTAATTTAGCGTAGCATTATTTTCGTGACCGTATTCGAGATCTGAGCATCGTAACCAAACAAATATTATATAGGGCCCAATGATTATATTTTATTCATGTTATTTATATTTTCAGACAAAGCACATCTCATTTGGGTGCGATCGGGACATATCGAATTGCACTCTAAGCCAAAAAGTGAAAGACCTTTTGCCACATGGGGCAGAATGGACTAAAGAGTTAAGCTATGACGAAGGTGTAGAACCCATATTTCACTTTGATGGGTCTACTGGAGTAGTAGTTCCTGCCACTGTTATTGAACATTACGATTTTTCATCACAAGCTTTCAGCATTCTAACCTTGTTTAGACACAATAGTCAGGGTGTGAATAATAAACATGTGAAGGAGCATATTGTCTGCAGTGCGGACGACCACAAAATGAACCGTCATCATATGGCACTATTCGTTCGCAATTGTCGGCTAATTTTTTTATTAAGAAAAAATTTTAACGAAGGTGATTTAAATATCTTTAGTCCTGCTGAATGGCGTTGGAAAATACCGGAGGTCTGTGACAATGAATGGCATCACTATGTTCTTAGTGTTGAAGATCCGTCCAAAGTTGATTTATTTATTGACGGCGTACGTTTCGAAAATTCTATTGAAGATCGTCATAGCAACCCCGAAGTAATTGACGACTGGCCCTTACACGCAGCTCATGGAGTAAATACTTCCTTAGCTATTGGTGCCTGCTACCAAAGCTTGGAAAATAGACTGAAACATGGTTTTAATGGAGATATTTCTGAGGTAAAAGTCTCCCTCAACAGTGTTTTGACCGCAGAGGACATTAAATGTGGAACCACCTGTGCTGAACATTTATTACCTCCAAAGCCGTTGCAAAGTAATGATGAAAAATCGGATTATGCAAACACCCAGATTAAAGAAAATATTGAAATGAACGAAATTTACATTGCGGCGAAAAACAAACATGATATTGAACAATTGATGCGAAAAGTTCAGTATATTAATATTAAACAAAAGCCCACAGTAGGACGCCGAAACATAGAAGTGCGTACAACGCTGACTTGTAATAATGAAAGTTCCCTTCGCTTGCCACCAATTGAGACATATATTATGGTTAACGAACCGATAGCTTCACTCGGCATTGATATTGATGTCGGCTCAACGTCGGTAAATAAAAAACTAAATTTGTCATTAAAAGATAACATTAATTCATTAACATATCAATCTTACAGCTGGAAACCTCCGATCTATCTCCGCAATTGAATTTCCCCAAAATAGCAATATCTGGTACGTAAATCACAATTACATTAGATTTTAGGATGACAAAAAATTATAATATATATTTTTATTTTACAAGTAACGAATATGTAGCATTTGTGCTATCCTACAGTTTTATCTAATATTTTAAACCATACATATGTACTTTTTAGAGTCTGGCACCTTTTTTTCTACATATTACATGAATCACTTTTCGCGAATGTAGTCCGATATCGCAGTAACAAAAGAATGTCAAATTTGGTTGATATAGAAAGTCATTGAAGCTAAGAATCATTACATTTTCCTCACATTACATTTTTGAGAGAGATCGTGTCAAAAGTGTTGGTGGAAGTATCGGGCGTTACAGTTGGCGTGGTCAACGTTAACTTGCGTATGTGCATAAGCATATACCAAATCTTTTGCTGTTACACTAAAACTAAATGGTTTGAAAATAACTAATACAAATAATCATGAATATCAAAAAAAAGTCACATATACAATTGTTTAATTTAATGTTCTCTTTCGTTATTTCATTTTAGGGACTTCAAACAAGCTGGTATCATATCAAGAAATTAAATTGGGAGTACACATCTTGGAAAAGACTTGCATTAACTCGCTATCTAAAAATAATGGAAAATTAGAGGAGAAAAATCATCTAGACTCCTGCACTGTTGTTGTATTTCCTTCTTTGAATCCCGATCATGAGGACATTCAAATAGATGGGGACGAGTCATTGTCTTCTAGTATGGATATTAAGACCAATATTAATAAGGATGGTGTCGAAATGATTGGAAAGGATACCATTAGCAATTATATAAATGTGTTACGATCCCTTGTGTACAGTAATAAGAAACCTGCTTATTATCTTAACCGTGTTTTTAAGCTTTCTTGTGCCCAACAAAGTTCCCAGTACAAAAGCGGGGAATATACACTCACACTTACTGTATTGCATCCTAAACAGACATTGTTTAAGTCAACAAATGTACTTTCTTCTCCATCTTTATCTAAAGTAAATTCGATTAGCAACACCAATACTGAAACAACATTTCACCTAAACAGTGGTTCGATAAATAGCAATGATAATCAGTCAACTGGTGCGTTCCTAATACTTACATATAAAAATATGTATTATATATTTTAACGTTTATCTATTTTCTTCAGATTCGAAGGTATACTCATATTCCCTTCTGCATACAAACAATGTGCAGGAACCAAAATCACACATTCATTCTTTCGTACACAAAGGTAAATGAAACTGCCAAAGAAATTTGTATAAACATCTGCAGAAACTTAAATCCTTTTTTTAGCTGAAGGGTCACACGCTACAATGCTTATAATTCTTGTAAGTGTTTTTTTGGCGGTATTACTTTGTGGAGTCTCGATTGCACGTTTAAAAAACAGCCAGAAATATATTGAACGCCATCAACCATGTCCAAAAGTAAGTATATTTAAAACCATATGATTATACCCGTGAAATTCGAATATTTTCGCTTAGAAGTTTTAACCGCGAGATCCACTTAATACCATATAAAGTATATATATTGTTGATCAGAATCTCAACTGATCCGATCCGATATAGCCATGTCTGTCTGTCCGTTTCAGCACAAACTAGTTCAGATATACATATATAGATTATATATTATATGTATATAGATTAAATATTTTTGATCAGGATCATCTTTCTTTCTAATGAATTTTTGTTTTCTTAGATTTCTGATGATGGTTTAGTTTGGGATGATTCAGCATTGACCATAACTATAAATCCCATACAAACAGATGTTACATCCGACGCGAGTTCTGAATCAGAAAATTCTGAATCTGAGGATGATGAAGGTATAGTAAATATAGTAAATACTCATTAAATATAAGTAAAATTTTTAAGAGATATCTTTGGCACTAGTTTTGAAGGACGGTTTCACCCACATTAATCAACTCGAATGGGATAACTCCAATATTTTCCAACAGTAAATTACGTAATGAATACTTTTCTCAACACTGGATCTAAAATATGTAAATGTGCTTATAAAATATAAACCTTTAAATCAACAATATGCAGAAGGTAATAAATGAGGTATACACAGTCTGCATGAATTCATGCACATTTATTTGTAAAGACGCGCATTTATAGTTTGTTTTGCAATAAAATATTTTTCTTGCAATTGTTTAATTGTAAAAACTAAGTCAGTGGAAGTGCGTAACACACCATATGCATGTACGTAAAATAATAGCGCGAACAAAAATATAGCTAAGAAATAGTACAATTATTATGTAACCAGCGCCGCTAGATCCATAAATAATAAAAGCTATAGGCATAAAAATATATACACGTAAGATCTATTTAATTTATAGTTTGTCCAGCTCTGACCTAAAAATGTAAAATGCGCATGTCTAAATTTCAACTGCATTCTGTCGATAATGCATAAAAGGAGGTTTCTCCGTCCCAATAATTTAAGCCTAAAATTTTAATATAACAAATTTTGAAAAGAATCGTAATAGCCAAAATTTGGAGTTATTTAATAAAGCTGAAGTTGTTATTGATTTATTATTTTTCAAGTATACAACTTAGATTAAGAAAGATATCGAAGGTTTAATAATTTTATTTTTCAATCGACCATAAATTTGTGAATTTGAAAATGTACCATTAAAATCGCATTTTTAATTGGTTTACTTAATGCTACTCTATTTTGGAATATATATAGTCGTTTCTGTTTTGAATGGAGAGGCGGGAATGTGCTTAACGAAGGAAGCAAAAAAAAAACAATTTCCGCAATTCCGGAAATTCCTGTTTTACTCTTAATAAAAATTGCGGAGGGTATGTTGATACTTCACTCAAAAGTTTTAAACGCAGTGAAGGTGACATTTGCGACAATAAAAAGTATTTATGTTCTTAAGCAGTATCAACATCCGAGTCGATATATCCTGCCCGTCCGTCCCTTTTTGCCGAAAATAATGGAAAACAATTCATAACTTTGATAGTTTTGATCATTAAGTTTTCTAATTCAGGTAAATCCGTTTTCTAACGATATGTACATTCGTTAGCAAAACGCTACTACAGCCACAGTCGGAATATTAATATTATATACTAGGAGATAAGTCATAGTTTCGTTATTTGATTTTTATAAAGAGCTCTTAGTCGGTAGTTACACCCGTTACTCTTAGAGTAAAAGGGTATGCTAGATTCGCTAAAAAGTATGTATCAGGCAGAAGGAAGCGTTTTAGACCATATAAAAAATATATATTCTTGATAAGAATCAATAGCCGAGTCGATCTGGCCATGTCCGTCTGTCTGTATGAACGTCGAGATCTCAGGAACTAAAAAAGCTAGAAAGTTGAGATTCAGCAGGCAGACTCCAGGGACATAGACGCAGAACAAGTTGGCTTCCACGCCCACAAACCGCCAAAAACTGACACGCCCGCATTATTGAAAAATGTTTTGATATTTTTTCATTTTTTCTTAGTAATGTAAATTTCAATCGATTTGCAAAAAAACTTTTTGCCACGCCCACTCTAAAGTCCAAAAACCGCCCAATGCTACCACGCCCACACACTTGAAAAAGGTGCTAATATTTTTTAATTTTTTTTTGTTATAGTCTTGTGAATTTCTATCGATTTGCCAACAATTTTTTTTGTTACGCCCACAAACCGCCAAAAACTGTTAGTGTTCAAGAGTCTCCTTTGCACTTCTAATAGCTGAGTAACAACGGGTACAGATTTCGGGGAACTCGACTTTAGCGTTCTTTCCTGTTTTTTTTATATTAATAAAAATTGTTACAAGTATGGTTTCCAAAAGATTTGTAAATTCTGCAACTTCGGTTTTATTGCTTATAAAAATGTTTCTACAAAGCCATCAAAATTTAAATTAATATATTATTGGATTTCACTTTAAAAATTTTTCCTAGGTTTTTGTTTAAAATTTTTTTAATTTTTTGAATATTTGCACCGTATACAAAAGCGATACGATAAGTTGGAGGAGATCCCAAGTTCGGAGACGATCACATTTTTGCCAAGCAAGCCAAAAAACAAAACAAAAGAGGACGCTATAGTCGAGTTCCCCGACTATCTGATACCCGTTACTCAGCTATTGGAAGTGCGACGTACAAAAATGAAAAAATATGAAAACATTTATCAAAAACGTGGGCGTGGCAGCTTTGTGCGGTTTATGGGCGTTAGAGTGGGCGAAGAGATGAAAAAATATCAAAACATTTTTCAAAAGTGTGGGCGTGGCAGTTTTGGGCGGTTTGTGGGCGTTATTGTGGGCGTGGCAACATGAATGCTTAATCTCAACCTTCTACCGTTCATACGGACAGACGGACATGGTCATATCGACTCGGCTATTGATCCTGATCAAGAATTTATGGTCGGAAACGCTTCCTACTGCGTGTTACATACTTTTCAACGAATCTAGTATACCCTTTTACTCTACGAGTAACGGGTATAATAACATGTTACATATATGATATATTATTTTTTACAACATATTAGATAAGGTTTTCGTACCATACCTGAAGTTAATTCATCAATATCTTAAGTAATACTAAATACTCGCAATTGCCAATACAAACAACTTTTTTTTAAATGCATTTTATTTTACATAATTGTTACATTGTTTTTTTTTCAAAACCTTACATTAGGTTTAAGTTCTTGAAGATAATTCATCTATAATTTAACTTATAGAAAATACTCTGCAAATAACAAAATCATTTCTGCTAAGATTAAATTTAATTTAATAAGTTAAAGTTTCCAGCCTTCACACTATATCTGTATTTGACTTTAGGACAAACAAAATAATATTTCCATCAAAAAGGAAATGAAGCTAAAATCGACAGCTCGCCGATAGATTTTACATAGCGTTTTGTCTCTCTCTCTCTCTTTCCTTTACGACTTTCTTCTACAATTTTAATACCGATCTACTTTCGTTTGAAAATCGAAAAGGAAACGAAGCTAAAATTGATAACTCGCCGATAATTTTAACACAGCATTTAATACGCAGTTGAAAAGTAATTTTTTTTGGTTATAGTATTCAGGTAATCTTAAGATAAGAGTGAATTAATGAATAATCTTTCCAAAAACTTCTGATATCAAACAAATACACCTCTTGACGAGTTAAAACAAGAGAGAACGCTATAGTCGAGTTCCCCGACTATCTGATACCCGTTACTCAGCTAGTGGAAGGGAGAAGTAGAGTCTTAAACACCGTTTTTGGCGGTTTGTAGGCGTTAGAGTAGGCGTGGCAGAAAGTTTTTTGGCAAATCGATAGAAATTTACAAGACCAATACAAAAATGAAAAAATGTCAAAACATTTTTTAAAAGTGTGGGCGTAGCAGCTTTGGGCGGTTTGTGGGCGTTAGAGTGGGCGTGGAAAAAAGTTTTTTGGTAAGTCGATAGAAATTTACAAGACTAATACAAAAATGAAAAAATATCAAAACATTTTTCAAAAGTGTGGGCGTGGCAGTTTTGGGCGGTTTGTGGGCGTTAGAGTGGGCGTGGCAACATGAATCGACAAACTTGCGCTGCATCTATGTCTCTGGAGTCTGTATGCTTAAACTCAACTTTCTAGCTTTTGTAGTTACTGAGATCACAGCGTTCATACGGACGGACAGACAGACGGACATGGTCATATCGACTCGGCTATTGGTCCTGATCAAGAATATATATACTTTATATGGTCGGAAACGCTTCCTTCTGCCTGTTACATACTTTTCAACGAATCTAGTATACCCTTTTACTCTACGAGTAACGGGTATAAAAACATACAATAGTTCGAATATCAACTTTTGAGTCAAATCACGATTTTGCATTGACTGTATAAATACACTATAAGCACAAAAATGGAACTGCAATCAGAAAAGAATAAACTTCTGATAATAAAACCATAACATTTTGGCGTTGTCTAATGACACCAGAGATGCCATAACGTTAAATCAAAAATTATTATTTAAATATAATCTTAGAAATATAAACAAAATGCAGAAATTTTTTAAAAGAGAATTCGAAGTCGAAGAGCTAGCAGCCTTTCAATACAGCAGTTGTTATAATATCAATGCTCACCCGACCACAAGTAGTAGCTGAAATGTTTCAGTCTGTTTCGTTTAGCGTCCAGCAGACGTTCGATGCTGCTATATTTGAAACTAAGTTTTTATCCCAGAGGGAGCGATGCCACTGTTTAATTTTATTTATTTTTACGTCAACATTTTTAACCTTTATTAATGTAAGCCTACAAAACACAATTTACAAAAAGAGACAGAACGCTCTAGTCGTTATCGTCCTCGACTATCACATACCCGTTACTCTGCTAGTGGGAGTACAAACGGGAAAGTTAAACAAAGCACATCGATAGAAATTGCCAAAAAAAAATTAAATGTAAAAAGAAATAAACAAAACCAAGGAGCTATAAGCTCAGAAAAAGACAACGGTTTTGTTCAAAGCGCCCTAACGGAAGTCAGATGTTTTATTTTGGACCAAAGGGAATTAAAAACAAGAGAGAACGCTATAGTCGAGTTCCCCGACTATCTGATACCCGTTACTCAGCTAGTGGAAGGGAGAAGGAGAGTCTTAAACACAGTTTTTGGCAATTTGTAGGCGTTATAATGGGCGTGGCAGAACGTTTTTTGGCAAATCGATAGAAAATTACAAGACCAATATAAAAATGAAAAAATATCAAAACATTTTTCAAAAGTGTGGGCGTATCAGCTTTGGGCGGTTTGAGGGCGTTAGGAGGGGCGTGGCAAAAAGTTTTTTGGTTAATCGATAGAAAATTACAAGACTAATACAAAAATGAAAAAATTTCAAAACATTTTTCAAAAGTGTGGGCGTGGCAGTTTTGGGCGGTTTGTGGGCGTTAGAGTGGGCGTGGCAACATGAATCGACAAACTTGCGCTGCTTCTATGTCCCTGGAGTTTGTATGCTTAATCTAAACTTTCTAGCTTTTGTAGTTCCTGAGATCTCGACGTTCATACGGACAGACAGACCGACATGGCCAAATCGACTCGGCTATTGATCCTGATCAAGAATATATATACTTTATATGGTCGGAAACGCTTCGTTCTGCCTGTTACATACTTTTCAACGAATCTAGTATACCCTTTTACTCTACGAGTAACGGGTATAAAAATGTCTCTAGCAATAAGGCCATTTTGGTGATATGTTTGTTAACTGTTACTTTATTCACTTCCCAATAAAAACTTTATTCCACCACTGCTATGTCCACAAACGGCAGAGTATTAAATGTTAATATTCAAGCACCTAACCCATAGCTTTCTAAGGTAAGCCTTAGAAAATGAAAACGTTTTTGTTCAAGGCGCGCTAACGGCAGTCAGCGCCTGTCTTCCCTTTTGGGCCAAAGGGAATCGATATATTTATAGTATTTCGATAATATCCGATACGATTTGGCCATGTCCGTCTGTATGAACGTCAATATCTTAGGAACCAGAGACATAGACGCAGCGCAAATTGGTCGATTCATGTATACGCCCACTATAACGCCCACAAGCCGCCCAAAGCTGCCACGCCACACTTTTGAAAAAGGTTTTAATATTTTTTTTAAATTTTTTTATTAGTCTTAAAAATTTTCTATCAATTTGCTAAAAAAAAAACTTAAACCGCCAAATACTGTCAGTGTTGAAGTCTCTCCTTCGCAATTCCACTAGCTGGGTAACGAGTATCAGATAGTTGGGGAACCCGACTATATCGTAAAAGCGCTGCTCTGGTTGCTGTATAATATAAGAACTTAGTTACGGAGTCGCTGTATAATATAACAATTGAGATACGGAGTCGCTATACAATATAAAAATTGAAATACGAAATGTTTATATTATTTGCTTAACTTGTCAATTTATTAAGATACATAAATGTTTATGTCTAAATACATTTAAATTTGGTTTGTGCTTTCCTATTATAACTTGTTGTTAAAACTAGCTTAAGTCTAAATCTATTAAACAACGAATAGAACTTAAATTAAAAATTGTGTTCAAAGTCTACTAGAGTATTTTAATACAGAATATAAACACTAATTTGAAAGCATTAATATAATTTTAAATTAATGGGCCATTCTTTCATGAACTAATGTTCCAAGTTTTTAATTTTAGACGTGTATATTACAAAGGCCAAGAGAACCTTGTGCGTGGTAGCCGTTTTTTTTTCTAAACAAAAATAAAATTTCAAGTAAAATATATATAAACGTTTTCAACGTTAATTGTTATTTTAAAACTGTAGAAATGCTTTTAATAAAGAAGTGTGTTATTAGGTTTGCACAAAATTTCTTTTTGCCAAAGTAACTCATTTTTTTAGTTCACCAATCAAAGCATCTTTCCTTGATCGTTCAGTAAACCAAAATTTTTTAAAAATAATAGTACAAATAATGTAAAAAATATTATTGCAGATTGTAGATTAGTTAACGTGAAATAAATGTTATATTATAGTTAATAACATTATAGTTTTTTGAATAAGATGCGCACCGAGGTATAATTGTGCAAAGACTTTTATATTTACGCTTTTATTTTATAATAGTCATTTAAATATTTACATTTTTACATTAAATTTAATTTTGTTGCTTAAATAATATTTAATTTAAAGATATTTCGGAAGTTTTTTAAACTTTCGTTCTAACGTTTTTGGTTAATTTTGCCTTAATGGGCATTTTGGTTTCATATGAAAGTGAGTAGTCAGTAGTTTACTATTTTTGTAATATTTTATATTCTTCTCTTATAAATATACCTTCTTAAATTGTAACCTAAATTTATCAATAAATGCAAGTTTTTATAATAAATAAACAATAATCTTTTAGTTTTCCTTTTGAAATTTTTTTTAAAATATTGTGATGTTTGTATGCTTGTATATGCTTAAAAAGTCCCGTTCTTATTGGGCAGAGAGGAAAAATACAGGTTATAAAGTTTAAAAATTATTCTAATTAAAATTCCTATAAATGCATTTTTAGAGAAAAATTAGAGATTCTTCTCATTTAATCTAGCATTTTCAAACTATGTTGTTATTAAGTTTTTGTATAATTTGATTCATTGTAAATCTTACTGGTGGTGAGTATTTACAGTAAAAAGAAACACTGAGAAATAATTTAACAATAACTAAACATTTCAAAGATCAATTATTTATGTAAATGTTATGTTTTATTTATGTAAATTAAATGAAGTATCTGTGATGTGAGTACTTTAAACTTAGTTACCATATATATATATTAAGCTTAATTAAGCAAGAAAAATGTCCGACGATTCGGATTTTGTGCACGCACTTCCGCTTCCAGGTGATGCAGCTGATGCTAGAGAGTTAGCGCGCGTTGCAGCTAAAGGTGAACGCAGATCTTGTGTTAATGGTAACTGAGTTTGACCGCTCTCGTAGTAGTAGGACGAATCTGGAATAATTATAAACTTTATTAACACGCGAGGATCAAAAATCACATATTCAAGGAAAAGGAAATATCACTAATAAAAAAAAAAAACAGCCTCCTTGGGCTTCTATGTCAATACCCATCATCAGCACGACCACTTCTCTAAGAAGCAAAGAATAAAATTAATTACTTATCAAGCCACTGCCAGTGCCATAACCATAGGATCCGTAAGCTCCGCCATATTGTGTATATGCAGGATTGTAGGCGTAATCTGAGCCGGGCCCAACTGAGCTGCAGCCTGAAAATTAATAACAACTTTTGTTTATTTAGCCTTATAATAAATAATAGTCTTAAATTAAATAATAGTCAATAAATAAATTAAGTTAAACCTATAATATGAAACAAACATTAAACTTTTGTTGTTACGTTTTGCTTATAAAGTGTATTAACATAAAAATATATTTAAATGGTTAATAAAGTAAAGGTGCATATATTGTATTCATATTCAATTACTGGTAAATATGAAGTCAGAGAGATATAAGCTTATGTAAACGCCGTTAGGTGGTTATGAAGTGCAAGCTTGGTAGCTTTGCTGCTTGTTAAAATGTTAGTCGTTCTTTTATATTTATGTAGACCACATAAGGATATATGTATGTATATATTCTTGATAACGGTCACTAACCGAGCCAAGAGAGAGTTAAAGTTCATATACATATTCCTCAGACTCCGATTCAGTTTAGGCGATTCGATCTGGCCATATTCTCGGAAGTTCAGATTAAAAACGCGCAAAATAACGCCTACAAACCACACTAAACTACCACGCCCACACTTAAGAAAAATGTATTATTAATCGATATGAAACTATTTATGAACTATGAAATATTTTTGCTACGTCCACTGTAACGCCCACAAATTGATAAAAAGCTGTCATGCCCACGCTTACCAAAAATTTTGTGATTTAATTATTTTCTCACCCATTTCTATCGATTTACCAAAAATTTCAAAATGTCTACTTCGCACTGCCGCCAGCTGGGTATCGGGTATTTGATATTCGAGAAACTCCACTATAGCATTCTGTCTTTTTTTATTATTATTTTAGATTTCAGTTAGGTTTAATCTTAAAAATGCCAAGACCAGTTTTGTGCAATAGAAGAAAGGTGCTAGTTTGAGAAAGTTATGGGATAACCATCTAAGATGCGTTGTGCGCATATATTATTAACTTGCCTGCGGAGTAGTGATTAAAACTTGGCAGCACTGTAGGTGTTGAATAAAGACCTACGTTGTTACTTAGATTGAGTTCAACGTCTGATCGATTGTCAGACGGGCTTATATTTAGTGACGATGTTCCTCCGCTCGGCTGCAGAAGTATTAGAGAAGATGGATGTGTACTTGTGTTTAAGTGTGATCGCCTATTTCCTCTCAATTGCTCTTCTTCTATATGATGTAGATGTGGCAAAGCAATATGATCACTGGATTGCGAATTAGAGTTGGACTTTTCAGGTTCCGTATTATTATCTTCTCTGCCTCCATCACTATTAGTCAGGGACTCCTTAACACAGGTACTATTATTTTCCGTATTGTCTGGCGCAATCCTAGTACTAATCGGGCAAAGAATTGTCGGATCCGAGCTTTCTGTCACAACAATGTGTTCTTGCCCGACTAAGGATGAACAAGTTTCCACACTGTTCATTGATGTGTAGTTTCCGTCAAATGCTAGAGCTAATATATATGCAATGGAATTAAAAGATATCTAATCTTGGAATACTTTTGTATCGTAAAAATGTAGTGCTATTTTATGTTTTTTGCTTTCCTCGTATAAGTGCAACATATGTATGTTCTTTTTTTATAAAGAAAAAAAATTCGATGTTAATGACTAGAAGACGTATTTGCAAGTTTGTATCTTTTAATAAATAAATCAAATTTACTGTCGTTATCGATGAGTTTTTAAAATGCCGCAAGCTTTTGCTGTTATGCGGATTGAACTTAAATAACCTCTCATTTAGGTGTAATAGGTATCCTGGCCAGAGATCTGACTAAACATAGAATAATAGTAGTTTTAAAACTACTATGCCCTTTTTTTTACGAATTGTAAAACGGGGTTATGAGCTGTAATTCTGTTTTTATTTAATAACCTTCTAAGCTTTAAAACTAGCAGGACTAGACAAAATTCACCAATTTTTTCGTTCCTTACCTGTGTAAAAAGGAGGGACTGTTTGTTCCTGTATTGAATTTGTGCTAAACTTCATTTCATGCATACTAATAGGAACTAACGGGGTAAGCGAACTGGCTCCTTCACAGGTTACGTTTACAAAGGAAAATAAATATAGGAAAAAATAAATTGGAAATTATATTAACAAAAATGTAACAAATAATTATACAATGAAAGAACGAAAATGATTTTAAAAACTATGGACAGCATAACTTACCAATTGAAGGTCCGATTGCTGGTGTATAAAGTGAACTCTGAGTTTGCGAAATCGTTGTAATACTGTCGTACAACATAGAAGTATCGCTGCCAGATACTGTGGGACCAGATCCTGTTATTGGGTTTGTTGAAAATCCGTTCGATGCTTCGTAGTAGGCTGCAGCAGCACAATTTCCGGTGCCTGTTGTCAAATTGCCTAGCTCGGCAAGGAGCTTGTGCTCATCCTTTATACACCATTTTCCTGACCAAATCTGAAATACAAAAAGGACTTAGTTTTATTTGTTTCCTGGAAGAAGGCTCTTTAACACTGACAGTTTTTAGCGGTTTGTGGGCGTAGCAAAATGTTTTTTACTCGGAAACTAGTAACGGGTATAATTAGCATTAACGAACCAAGTCGTTTATGTGATTTATTTACAAAATTTAAAGAATTTGTGGATTTGCTAAGTAAAACTGAGAAAGAGAAAATCGAAAATAATGTTGTGAGCTTGACGAAAAGTGTGCTCAGTTAACAGAGTGTCCATCCCAAAGGCCCGGACATATTTGAAAATTTTTAGTCAATCGTGAAAAGTAGGCTTTGGGATCGTGTTTCAGCGGAATGAAAACGAATTCCCAAAAAGAAATGGTCAACAATTTGTTGTGGGCAGTATGCCTAAAAGATTAACTGAAGTCACCACAAGTAAAGAACTTTGGTCTAAATATATAAATTAATTATTTTATTAATAAGTTATTTTATTACTAAGTTACTCGTAAGCTAAAAAGGGTATACTAGATTTGTTGAAAAGTATGTAACAGGCAGAAGGAAGCGTTTCCGACCATATAATTTATAATATAAATAATTTTAAAGAAGCTAGAGAGCTGAGATTAAACATACAGTTTCCAGAGGCATAGACGCAGAGCAAGTTTGTTGATTCATGTTTGTTAGTCTTGTAAATTTCTATCGATCTGTAGAAAAACTTTTTGCCGTGCCCATTCTAACGCCCACAAACTACAAAAAAATTTAATGTTGAAATTTCTTCGCATTTTCACTTGTTGAGTAACGGGTATCAGATAGTCGGGGAACTCGACTATAGCATTCTCTCTTGTTTTACGTAATACATAATATCAACGTGTGTAAATATATGTTTCAAGTATTTAAACACTCACATTTGGATACAGTTGATCGCCACTGTACGTTGACATACGCTGCCGTTTTCCATCATCTTCGGAATGTATATTTGCGTCACGGTTCTCATCTAAAATTTGAATAATCAGATAATTTTTTTTATTTATATTTTGGTGAAGAAAAGTCATTTTTTTATATGCACGTGCCGCCTAAGTGCGTTTGTAAGTTAATAGAAACTATTTCATTGACGGTAATGCAAATATAAATACATCAAGCACCCTTATAACGATGTTTCATATATTTTGCTTGTTTACCCTTGCGGAGAATAATGTAATGGGTAATAGTCCAGATGTTGTTTCATACCCCTCACAATGTCAGCAACTTATTCCCGATAATTTATATAAAGACATTTTTTGGCGGTCAGTCTATTTTTTAATCAAACCTATATTCGCCCGTTTGGCTACAAAAATTACATCAGCTTTTTAACGATTTACTATGAAATTAATCAATACCTAATTCTTAATTAGTACCTAAGCAATGGGGCACTTACTAAATCGTTTTAATTGTTTTTTTCATCTTACTCACAATAGTGTTTTTCTTAAATATTACCAAAAAACACAAGGAAATTAAAAAATTATCCGAAATGGTTTTGAGTTGTTCATTTGGCTTTAACCCTTAATGCATTTAATATTACCACTTCAGCCAAGATCTGTTTTATTGAAACAAATTTGCCACAAGTGAATGGCAGTTTATTCCCAAAAGAATTTGAAATAACATTTTTAGGAGAGCTGGATATTTTGAACAGCTTGGAATTATTATAAGCAACGTGAGGGTTGCTTTAAATAAGCATCAAATAAGATTAAATCTTTTTGGTTTGTCCGCCAACCAGTGCAAAATATCTAAAGTAACGACACCACAAGGCAATTTTTGTTTTCGTGTTTCATATTTTTACCACACGTAGATTATCTCGGTGTTTTTTTTTAAGCTTTTCTTCCGTTGTTCACATATTAAGTAATTGTTTTTAAAATAGTTTAAAGGCATATTCACTATAGAAAAACTTACCATGAGCTTCAATTCTTTTGCGTTTACAACTTGATTCCGTGTTATTGTTATTGTTTAGGCTACTGTTGTTATTGTTGTTGTGAGAGTGGTGGCCATGTTGTATTCCCAAAATTCCATTTATGCTATATCCAGTCGTTCGTTGTTCAGTCGCTGAGTTTATATGCCTGGTTTCATTGCTATTGCCAATGATATGACCGACTGAAACTTGGACAGAATCAGTGCCTGACGTCGGAATAGATGCGTGTACACTCGCCGTAGCCGATACGTTTGTGTTTGCGGAATTAGCACTGCTATTACTAGTTGGTGGCTGCGGTTCCCCATTCGTTCCAGTGCTGCTGTCAAGACTTTCCGTTGCAATATGTCCCCCTCCGAGACTCTGTGGAACATGGTGCTGCTGGTGATGATGAACGTGTTTGGCTTTCTCGGCGGCTTTATTCCTTACAATTCTAAAAATGAGTGACACGAATTTTAGTGACTTAAATAAAAAATTAGTTGGTAAACTCAATCCACTCTACAAGTAATACCCCTCTAGCAATTTGTGTTTACGCGCACTGAAAAACAAGAGAGAACGCAATAGTTGCTTTCCTCCTATCAGAAACATTGCTAAGGACAAAGTTCAACATTTTGTTAGCGTAGAAATAGAATTGGTAAGCCTATGAAATAGTCTGGTGAAAACAATTTTAATTAAACTATATGAGCCAAATAGTTTTTGGCGGTTTCTGTCCGTTAGATTGCGCTTGACCAGAATGGTGTCCAGAATGTCGATAAAAATTGGCAAGACAAAAGATTGAGTAAAACAAAATCCAACAATTTTTGAAAGGGTGGGAGCGGTAGATATGGGCGTTAGAGTGGGCGTGTTTATCTTCTGAACTAAAGATGCGCTGCGTGTTCGTCTTTAGAATATGATTGATCAATAGAAACCGTCTGGGTTTTATAGTCAGCGTTTATACGGATAGACGGATTTGACCAGAACGAATGAGCAAGTGATCCTTCTCTTGTAACATAGTTATCACCAAATCAAGAATTCTCGTATGACTGCAATGAACAGTTCGGTTTGTATAAAAAATTAAAAACAGGAGACCCCTCTATAGTCGAGTTCAAAGGAAAGTTCTCCAGGTTGGCCACGATCACCTTAGCGGTAATATTACCTACTACCTACGATTTAAAATCTTAAATTATGAAGTACTTCTGGGTGTCTCTACAGAGATGTGTAATTTTTGGGCATTATAATGGTAGTGCCAAAGCTATTTGAATCGAAACTGCATGACGCGTGAATAGAACTAACACAAATTACAATAAAATTTTAATAATACGATACTATAATATAAACAATTTACTATAAACACTATAACAAATGACTAAGAACAAATACTATAGCAAATAAAAGGAAAGGTTCCGGACGAGATATACAGTAGAATCCGGTTATAGCAACTTTCAAGGGACCGACGATTTTACGTTGTTATACCCGGAAGACGCACTAACAGAAAGGTGTAAAAAAAAAATTGTTTTTGGTTATTTTATGGTCGCCATGTTCGTAATATGTTTTAACATAAAACAAATTAATTTTTAAATAAAACAAAAAAATTTAATAAATTTAATTAAATAACACGGTTTTTCATAAGAAAAAACTAGAAATATAACGAGACATCTCATGGAATATAGGCATGAGGTCTGCACACGCACGCTATAAACATTTTTGTGACGTCGGTTACTGATAGTTGCATTAATTTCTAACAGAGTCGTTAGATTCTTAAAATTGTCGGCATTATTTCGTTGTATTTTTTTTGGAATGTCGCAATATCCGGTTGAATTCTGAAAAATCGTCTTGGTATAAGCGGTTTGTCGCTAAAAGCGGAGACGTACTAGCCGGAGGTCCTTATATGACTTTGTATGGTGACCAACCAAGCCATCGAGTTTCCGTCGGAATAACCGGACTGACGCTATAAGAGGAGTCGTTATAACTGGATTCTACTGTATACATATCTTTTTGGTCAGCTCTGCTAGCAAAATCCATACAGCAATGTCCTTCTATCCTTCTGGCTGTCCGTCTAAGCGGCATAGATAAGGTATGCAGACTCCAGGGCTGCTAAGCCGGTCGAGTCGGTGTTTTCTTTACACTCTTGCTATAAACTTTTATAATTACAAATCGCGGCGACCTAGTGCACCTATTAAGAATCATTGGACTTCAGGGATTGCATTGATTTAAGTACATTTGACAATTTTTTTTTCAGATTAAGGTAACCATATGCTACAGAGGGTTGTAAGGGCAGAAGTTAATTCTGCCCAGTTTGTGTCCTGAAGACAACAGTTTTAGGTTTTCTTTTTTTTTGAGTACTAGCTTGAAACGGGATGAGCAATTGGATATATGGACAGTGCACACAATTGAGACATATGTTTGGGATGCGAGAAAAGTACATCCCGCACATGCACATTTCAATGTATTTGAGTGGAGGGCTGAAAACTAAAATTGGTTGAGTGCTATGAAAGTCACTTTATTAAGTGACAGTCTCCTGGGAATCAGTATAAGGGGGAGTCTTGCCGCCGCCGTACGCACAATTGTTATTCGATTGAATCACCGCCACCCTAATAATCGCTCAAGTGCCATCACATCACACATTGTCGCATTATGAAATTTTTTCTTTTTCCTTGATTATGCCATGAATTACCCTTGTCCGTCGCGACTTTTGCATTACCAACGGCCACATGCCAGCCTAGACTTTTGTTACTTTTTGCGGGGTACTAGTGGTAATACGAATCGAATTGATTATGGCTGCACGTGTCGGGCACGGTTAAAAATTATAATTCCAATTAAATTGTTTAGCCTGCAAAAATAGAATCAAGTGCGACTTGCCATTTGTAATACTCGATCAACAGATAATAAATTGTAATCATTTGTTTAAATTTAGATTAAAATTTCAAAAATTTTTCTTAAACTTAAATTTTTGTATGAAATTTATAGATGTCTTTGCTAGCTTATAAATATTATAATTACTGTGAACGGAATCATATTAAAACAAGAGAGAACGCTATAGTCGAGTTCCCCGACTATCTGATACCCGTTACTCAGCTAGTGGAAGGGAGAAGGAGAGTCTTAAAGACAGTTTTTGGCGGTTTGTAGGCGTTATAGTGGGCGTGGCAGAAATTTTTTTTGGCAAATCGATAGAAATTTACAAGACTAATACAAAAATGAAAAAATATCAAAACATTTTTCAAAAGTGTGGGAGTAGCAGCTTTGGGCGGTTTGTGGGCGGTAGAGTGGGCGTGGCAAAAAGTTTTTTGGCAAATCGATAGAAATTTAAAAGACCAATACAAAAATGAAAAAATTTCAAAACATTTTTCAAAAGTGTGGGCGTAGCAGCTTTGGGCGGTTTGTGGGCGTTAGAGTGGGCGTTAGAGTGGGCGTTAGAGTGGGCGTGGCAAAAAGTTTTTTTGCAAATCGATAGAAATTTACAAGACCAATACAAAAATGAAAAATATCAAAACATTTTTCAAAAGTGTGGGCGTGGCAGTTTTGGGCGGTTTGTGGGCGTTAGAGTAGGCGTGGCAACATGAATCGACAAACTTGCGCTGCGTCTATGTCCCTGGAGTCTGTATACTTAATCTCAACTTTCTAGCTTTTGTAGTTCCTGAGATCTCGACGTTCATACGGACAGACGGACAGACAGACGGACGGACAGACGGACATGGCCAGATCGACTCGGCTACTGATCCTGATCAAGAATATATATACTTTATATGGTCGGAAACGCTTCCTTCTGCCTGTTACATACTTTTCAACGAATCTAGTATACCCTTTTACTCTACGAGTAACGGGTATAAATAGCACTACTATATATAAAAGTGTTATTCTAATCGAAAGATACTACTAACTTAAATATAGCATAAAAGGTTTTCATGAAACTAAATTGGTTTAAAAGGGCGATAGATGTATAAATGTAAAACTTTAAGAGCCAGTGGGGATTAATAATATTTTATTTGCAACGAAATGAAGAAAACAATTTCGTTGCATTTGTATCATATTCTGCTGAAGCCTGGTGCTATGACATTTTTAAAATGTTAATTTACTTTAAAATAAAAGAATTATATTTAGCTGTTTTTGCAGCTGCCTCTCTGTAGCATCGTTGAATGCCACCAACATAAATTATGGTCAAAATGGATGCGCGTAAATTATAGCAGTGTGGGGCAGTGTCGATTTCGGAACTGCCACGTGGCACGGCCAAGATTCTACGATGATGTTGTCGGCAATAAAGCCACACCGGATGTCAGAAGGGAAAGTGGCTTGTGTTGTGGTCGTGTGTCAAGCATTGTGCCACAATTATGAACGCTAAAAACTACTTAGATATTTTTATTAGATGAACGCTTTGGTAGAATATAAAGACTCAGTACTGCTTGTAGTTGGGTTCATTTCAAGCTTAGTTTTTAAGGAAACGGATACGGATGTTAACAGCATGACAGCAAACAAACTTTAGATCCCATCCCCATAACGGATGTGCGCATATACATACGTTGTAATCTGTATTAGGTTTCATTGGGACTAAAAATATTTTCTAACATTTTCTTACCGGTTTATAGAAGAAACACTGGGAACATTATCCTGGGAACATATAGCTTCTGCCAAAAGTCGATCTCGTATTTCCCAAGCAAACATTGTGGGATTTTCGCGTTTATAGTTTGCTATTGCATCTACAACCGGAGGAGTGGCCACTTTCGGTTTGGAGCCGCCAATAACACCAGCTTTAAAACTACCAGTCTCATAATATCTGAAAGTAAAGGATTGGATAGCTTAGCAATCAAAATAACAAATACATCATTAAAATTCCTATTATACCTCTGCCGAAGCTGGCCAGGCATTGAAGCAGTCAGTTGCGGCCATATAAAGTGTATTTATATTTAATCAGTATTAACAGTCAAATCGATTTGTCTGTCCGCACGTACGATTCCGCGAAAATTAATCTTTCAGTTTTAAAGTTTAATATATGAAAAGTTTTTTTTCCCTTGAACGTAGTATATAACTCGGACCACTTTTGCTTATGTTAGTTTTATTATAATAGGAAATAGGCTAGTTTTTCGATAAAATAAAATTTCCGGCCTAATTTGACAAGCATCAAACGACTATATCATAACTTCAGTAGGTCTTAAAATAACTAGCAAATTAATGGAATAGAAATTGAGTGAGTATTACATAACAGATTAATAACCAAACCTGTAATGCACTACATACTTTTCAAAATCGTTCTATTTAGGTGTTTTATTACCTTGAAAGGATTTTAGACACACAACCATGACTAACGCGTAACTGACGTGATATGTCACATGGGCGGACACCATTGTGGGCCAGCTCCACAATACGCTGACGAACGACATCGGGAAGTGGGCGACCATTAACGAATACGCCACCAAGTTGATTAACGCCTCCATGACCTAATTAAGAGAAATTAAGTGGAGCTATGGTAAAGTTTGATATTCAATTGCCATTAAATATTGCAAAACAAAATTTTATATACTGAAAATATTAAAAAATTTAAAAATTTGTAACGCTGCAAACTTTATTCAGTTTAGAATAAGATATATTTTAACCGGCTTAAGATATGTAACCTCTGATCCAGTTAAAACAAGAGAGAACGCTATAGTTCCCCGACTATCAGATACCGTTAATAGGTATAAAGGAATAAAGAAAAAAATAATTAAATAAAAAAAATTAAAATTGTTTCAAAAGTGTGGACATAATAGTTTCGGGCGGTTTGTGGGCTTGGCGGAAAGTTTTTTGGTAAATCGATAAAAATTTACAATACTAATAAACAAAGTTCAAAAGTGTGGGCGTGGCAGTTTTGGGCGGTTTGTGGGCGTGGAAACATGGGTCAAAAAACTTACTCAGCTTCTATGTCTCTGTATTCTGCATGCTTAATCTCAACTTTCTATCTTTAATAGTTTCTTAGATCTCGACGTTCA
The DNA here is from genome assembly GCF_016746365.2 of Drosophila yakuba. NCBI lineage: Eukaryota > Metazoa > Arthropoda > Insecta > Diptera > Drosophilidae > Drosophila > Drosophila yakuba. The sequence continues at coordinate 1,229,407 of NC_052531.2, read as the reverse complement.
TACGGAGAGACGGACATGGCCAGATCGACTCGGCTATTGATTCTTATCAAGAATATATATTTATTATGGTCTAAAACGCTTCCTTCTGCCTGTTACATACTTTTCAACGAATCTAATATACCCTTTTACTCTCCGAGTAAGGGGTATAACTATTAGAAGCACTCTATAAAATATTCAATTTTATCTTGCTATACCACGCGCTTTGATGCTTGCGTATCTCCTGTTCGTATCCAATTTTAGGCATTTTCGTCCGTATGAACGCCTAGATCTCAGGATCTATAGAATCTAGAAGGTTAAGGTTAAGCATGAGGTTTCCAAATGATTCCAGGTCCACTCTTACGCCTACAAACCGCCCAAAACCATCACGCCCACACTTTTGGTAAATGTTTTGATATTTCGTCACGCCATCTAACTGCCAAGACCACACTTTAAAATACAAAATTTTTTTTTTTATTTCAATATTTGAATTTCCAAATTGCTACCGATATTCCAGAAAATGTGGAAATTTGCTGAGTAACAGGTATCTGATTTTGGGGGAACTCAACAATACCATTCACTCTTGTTTTTATCGTTTTATATTAATCTTCGTTAGTTCGTAAAATACAACCGATTCCCAGCCAATGTAAAACAAAGGAAGCCGCACGTCTCATATAGAATGAATGCAAAAGTATTAATGACAAACATACTGCAAGTGAACGAAGAACGCTTGTCACACCTAATTTAAAAAACATGACTGTAGGATTCTCAATTAATTCGAATATTCAGTGCTTACTTCAATTTATTCTTAATGTGTTATTTTCCTGATTTCCTGATTTTAATTAGTTTATCGAGCTAAATAATTGAGTTTCTCGACTATCAGATACATTTAATTCAGGTAGTGGAAGTACAAAGGAAATGTTTTAACAATTTTTGTCCTATCGATAGAACTCAAATAATAAATTAAAGAAAATCAAAAGTGTAGATTTTACCGTTCTTGGTAATTTGTGATACTTTGTGTGTGATTGGGTGTCTAATGTTTTTGATATACCGATAGAAATGGTCAAAACTAATTAAAAATCGCATTATAGTCTTGGGGAATATACTTTTTTGGGATATCAATAAAAATTGACAATTAGAAGAATGAAAAAAAAACACATTATTTAAAAGTGTGCAATAGTAAGCGTGGGTACGTTCTGAAAAAAAAAAATACAAAACAGGTATGGAGTTGTTGCCCTACCGGCAACAGGCTTATTAGTAGTATTTTCTTAACCTTTGTTCCTTTAACCCAACGAACCTTTTTTAAAATTCTTTCTGTAATTGTAATTAGTTAAGAAGGCAAATTGTAGTGATACCTTTTATAATAGAGTATTGGGATAAAGCATGCAAATTCTTGTGCCACTTTCGCCAAAATACCTCAAAGCATATCTTTCGATTTTTAAAATTTTTATTTGTGTTTTGGTGAATACCAATAAATTTTGCAAAAACATTTCTCTACGCTTACCGTACTAAACTCTGAAGTCCGACAGACATGGAAGAATTCGATATATTGCGGTATGTGGACCTCGAGAGCTACCACAAAACCAACAGCTTTGCTTTTGGTAATCGTGTGAACTAGTATTAAAGCCAAAAATATGAAGTGCAACTTAATGCGCCTTTATTCAAAAGAATAAAACACACTACGAAATTGGGATATTTTTGTTTGCCAGAGAGCTTTTGTTTTTTTTGTATCTTTTAAATAGAACAATTTTAAATAAAAACAAGAGAGAACGCTATAGTCGAGTTCCCCGACTATCTGATACCCGTTACTCAGCTAGTGGAAGGGAAAAGGAGAGTCTTAAACACAGTTTTTGGCGGTTTGTAGGCGTTATAGTGGGCGTGGCAGAACGTTTCTTGGCAAATCGATAGAAATTTTCAAGACTAACACAAAAATGAAAAAATTTCCAAACATTTTTCAAAAGTGTGGGCGTGGCAGTTTAGGGCGGTTTGTGGGCGTCAGAGTGGGCGTGGCAACATGAATCGACAAACTTGCGCTGCTTCTATGTCCCTGGAGTTTGTATGCTTAATCTCAACTTTCTAGCTTTAGTAATTCCTGAGATCTCGACGTTCATACGGACGGACAGACGGACGGACAGACGGACATGGCCAGATCGACTCGGCTATTGATCCTGATCAAGAATATATATACTTTAAACGCTTTCTTCTGCCTGTTACATACTTTTTAACGAATCTAGTATACCCTTTTACTCTACGAGTAACGGGTATAAAAAATTAACAGCTGAAGATTTGACCTATACCCATTGTGAATTACTCAGCGTAATATCTGTTGTTCAAAAAGACCGTAATATGGGCATTGTTGTTCTTAATGTCACAAAAATGCATAAAATGTTTTTGTTTCCGCTTGCTCGTCACTAGATAGCCACCATAGAAATCAAGCTATTAAGTAATAAAAATAATGTTAAATACATAAATAAAAATATTTATAACAATTCCAGAAAATAAAATTTAAATTTAAAATTAAATGAAAGGTGGGCGTGGCCATAGCATGAAACAATCAAACGCTATGTAGACGATACTTAAATCTAGTATACTCATGCAGTAGCATATCAAACAAAAACAGCTGTGGCAGGCGTTCAAACATTTTTCAAATTTTTTGTCGATTAGTAGCAATATTAAAAAATAACTAAATTATCATCGAATTCGGCATAAAGTTGGTGCACTATGCGCCATTGGCCCCAACAGTTTCAAAGTTCACAAAGTTAAATTCTGTACTTTGAGATTGCAAGACGCAATTGCGTTTAAAATATTTGTATTACATGTATAATATTCCATCATGTTCTGGTTGTAGCGATAAGCTGTAGATAGGTCCATCGCAGAATAGAAAAGTAGTATTGTATATTCTTTTTCAAACCAAAAATTAAGACACAATCACATTATTGTATTCACTTTGAGCACCATTTTATTAAATGTTTTTTTAAGGGTGGGATTTATCTGCAAGCGTGACACACGTATCGCACCGCAACCGCAAACCGTAACGGTAAACCGAACTTGTAATCGATGCCGGAACAGCTAGAAGTGCTCCGATTGCAGCAACGATGTTCTGATTGACGTTCTGGAAAAGTACTGTCCATCGACAGGCTTTTGAAGATGAAGTTTGATTTTCGTTTGTCTACTTCTTTGCATAAGTAAAGTGGACGGAACACTCTCGTTGCTGTGGCTTATTCAAAAGATATGGTCTTCTTTTGGCCAGCCATTGACATTATTTTTTCTTTTATTTAAAAGCGTGTTTTCTCTTTCGTTTTGTGTACCGTAAAATATTGCTAACCATTTTTTCCGGACTGTTTGCTGCCAGCCGCAGAGATTCTGCGCACGATTTCCTTATTCTTATCTACTTCTACAATTTTTGATTGTCCCTATCTTTACTTCACGTGCGAAGCTGTGGGCGTATGCATGTCCTTGGTAATACGTCGTTCTCTTTACACTCACAACGCGACCGCTCCGCCCACCCGTATCGGTTGCCGTTGACTTCGGTCTGGCGTTTTCATCTTACTGCAGCCAGCCAATGAAGACGGTCCTAAGCCGGGGAAGGTTAAGGCGTAGCATCGCCAAACGATGATACTGGGTGGCTGTTCCTGTAGTGGCCAATAAAATCGCTCTGAGCATGGCAACTTTTGTGTGGATGGGAAAAGGTTTATTTTTAGGCAATTTTAGGTTTTGTGCCTAGTGCCAGTATGACACAATTTGGCACACTCTGAAAACAATTAATTTATAGAGATTATGCCAAAAGTCAAAGAAACACTAAACCTGCTAATCAAAGTATTAAAAATATTTATTTAATTTTTAATTTATGCATGTGCTCTCCCTCTGTCTTTGACTGACATTAACAGAAGCACAAACACATTTGGGACTGGAACGAGCAAGCCAGCGGCCACGAAATCAACCAATAGCCACAAAGAAGGTCTGGCATCGTGTGCAACGGCGCCAATCACAGCACACCTCCCTGCCCACTCCATTAACATGTAGCCCCTGTGTATTTCGACATCTCTTTCTCACTCTTGCATAACACGCAGCCGTTTCTTTGCAACACTCCGATACCAACCCAATTAAATTTTATAAATAATTTCATCTTTGTAAAATCATAAATAGAACTAATAAGTTTTAAAAATGTATTCAAAAATAACGTAATAAATGTAACCTAATTCACCTTTCCGACTATCTGGATAAAAATCTTGTTGCTTACCTACCTATCTACCCAAACTTGTGTACTCATGGTCTAAAGGATAAGCATAAATGTATTGGTATTAGTATTATAGTAGGCAGTATTACCTTAAAAATTGTCTCTTTACCGCAAATTACTGTTGATAGCGTTATCTGCCTCAAAATATTGTCGCTATTTTTCTCCAGACATTAAAAACATTTTTAATTGAAATTTTAAAATTTGCTAAATTTTTAAATGCTTACCAAATATATTAATAATGATGAAACAGAAATGTATTTAAGCAGCAAAAATATATATTTTTTTGTCAAGTAGTTTTAAAGCCAGATTCCCCACGCCCATAATTTTTATGATTTTTAATAGTGTTGTATACCCGTTACTCGTAAAGTACAGGGAATACTAGATTCGTTGAAAACTTCGTAACAGGCAGAAGGAAGCGTTTTCGATTATATAAAGTGTATATACATATATTAAGGATCAATAGCCGCGTTGAACTGGCAATGTCCGTCTGCTTGTCCGTCCGTATGAACGTCGAGATCTCAGGGACTCTTAAAGCTAGAAGGTTGAGATTAGATTCCAGAGACATACATACATAGCCTGTGTCTATGTAAGTTTATTAACTGATGTGGTCAAGCGCACTCTAACGGGCACAAACCGCCAAAAACTGTCATTCGCACTTTTGAAAAACGTTTTGCTATTTTTGGTTATTCTTGAAAATTTCTATCGTTTTGCCAAAAATCTTTTTGCCTCGCCCACTCTAACGCCCACAAACTTAAAAAATTTTTTTTTTATTTATATTTATTATTTTTTTTGCCCAATTTCTACCGATATTCCAGAAAATTTCTTGTTTGCATATTCACTAGAAGTTTCCACTAGAAAGTTGAGATTGGGCATGCAGACTCCAGAGACAATGACGCAGCGCACGTTTATTGATCCATGTTGCCACGCCCACTCTAACAAAAACCGCCGCAAACTGCCACGTCCACATTTTTGAAAAATATTTTAAATTTTTTGTTAGTCTTGTAAATTTCTATTGTTTTGCCGAAAAACTCTAACTGTCCGTGCTGAAATTTCTCCTTTGCACTTTCGCTAGCTGAGTAACGGGTATTAGATAGTCAGGAATGGTCTCTCTTGTTTTAATTTTATTATTTGATATGCAAATTTCTAAGGATATACCAAAAAAGAAAAACTGTGCACAGGTGCATATCGTCTCTCTTGTTCATAGCTTCACCCGATACTCGTAAAGTAAATGGATTCGTTCAAAAATGTAACAGGTTGAAGAAAACATTTCCGACCATAAAACGTATATCTATTCTAGATCATTAGCCAAGTCGATCTGGCCATGTCCGTCTGTAAGAACGTCGAGGTCTCAGAAATTAAAAATTAAAAAAGCTAGAAAGTTAGATTAAGCATGCATTTTCCAGAGACATAGACACAGCTTAAGTTCCCTTAGAGTTCCCTCTATCGCCTGAAAACCGCCCGAGACTTCATGTTTTTCATGTTTTTATTTGTCTTGAAATTTGCTATTGATTTGCTACAAAACTTTATGTTACGACCTCTCAAACTCCCACAAGCCGGTCAAAACTGCCACGCCCGCTATTTTTAATTTTTTTAAAATTTTTTATTGATTTTTTCGTTTTATTATTTGTCTGGCCAATCTCTTTTGGCATTTCTTTCATTTTATTATTTATTTATAAATTTCTATCAATATTCTATGTTGAAATTTCTCGTTCCCACTCCCACTAGCTGCGTAATTGGATATGATAGTTATATTAATCGACTATAGCATGCTCTCTTGTTTTATATTGTCATACCTGCAGTTTACACTTTTGTTTATACTTTCGAAGTCTAGATCTAGTCAAATGCTTTGCTTTCCAAAAGTTTTTTGTAGTAATATTACAAAACAGCAGAATGTATGTTTATCAAGATATAAATGATAATACTTAGTTTTTTCGAACTACTTCTAGTCATAGTATATTTAGTAGTAAATACTTATTCGGCACTCTTTATGGGCTAATTAGAAAATTGTATATAGTATATTTATAAAGTCAAATGCAAAATTATTTTGAGTTAAAAAAGTTATTATCACAACTTTTTTTTTGAACCCAACGTATCCCTTTGTTTACTTTGTCTAAATTTGTTTTTTCTTTGATATACATAGTATAATCCGGAAATGCATATACATGTCTAACGTTTCATAAAAGCTTTGAATTTAATTGTTTTGAAGTACACACATAATAACATTTTTATTTGTATCTTTGATTATATAATACCACATTTTCAGTTTATATTAGTGGTCACCAACATATAAAAAGCACACCTGTTACGTTTTATAAATGCACATCTACTCTGAAATTAATATTCAATTGTTTATTTAACTGACACTTTTACTTGTTGTCTTTATCAAACCAACCTTTTTTACACCGCACTTTACACATCCTCGCACATAAGCCATGTGTTTCTAGATATATTGAAATTGTTTAGGAAGAATCATCCGCCGATAATTAAAACTCTAAACTCTAAACAAACAAACTTTTTGGCATTTTGATAAAATCATGCAAAACAAAGAACGCCTTTATAGTGACTAGTATCAAATTTAAAACTACCATGCCTGAAAATGGTTCATTTAAATTAAAAAATCCTTTAGCACCGGAAGTAGGTACCTAAGGTACGCTGCCTTCAGTTGATTTAAGTTGTACTCACGGAGTAATCTGTGTTCCCATACATTTGTGGTTACGGAGTCGGTGCTGAGTTACTATTATATTTTTTTTATATATCCTGATAATAAGGGGCGTTGTAATCATACACCATTTGTGCTTTAATTTGAATGTGAATCAGATCTTGATGTTGTACGATCATCAACTTAGTGGGAAGACGGGAACAGGGTCCAGTCTCCAATGACCATTTCCATTACCCAAACCAAATAAATACAAGAAACAAAAGGAACTGTGTCATAGCCAGGAAACAGCTTTGCGGTCAAAGTTTTTTTTTTTCAATTAGGCACGCAGTTACTTGAGACAATTCCAACTAAGCCGCAGAAAATTGATCCGGTGGTGGTCACTTAGCTTTGTGAGAAATCTTTGCTGATGCAAAAATCAGTATGAATGATTCGTGGGATATGGGTATTTGTGCTATTCGGTCACACGGTTGTCTAAGTATATTTATGGAAAACTATAAAGTTATCTTACCATCACCAGAAATACTGCCCTGCGAACTGTGTGAGTCTTCTGAAAAGATATATTAATAATATTTTCCATTTAAATATAGGTATAAATATAAGCACGGATGTCAGTTTGGTACCTGCCCCGTTCGGAACTTCGTTCATGGCTGTTATCCACTCCACGCCTTGGGCCTGTGACATGAAATTGTTAGCAGATGGCGTCGTATTCGTATCCGAAACGTTGATCAGTATCCTGTTTGAATATTCATCAAACTTGTTCGCTAGATTTTAGTATTTAAAGACATTAATGTATTGATATTTTACTTTTTTTTTTTGCTAAAAATGAATTAAAAACCAGATAGAACGCCAGCGTAGAGAACTTCATTACTCAACTCAGCAAATCGGAGTGCGAACGAGAAATTTCATATCGATGGGTCTGGCAAACCCAATAAAAAAAGTTTTAAAACGCGGGTGTGGCAGTTTAAAGGATTGTGGGTGTTTAAATGGGCGTGGCAACATTTGGAAGAAAATATTCTGTCTATGTCTCTAAAATATATATATATATATACTTTATATGGTCGAAAACGTTTCTCTCTACCAGTTAAATACTTTTCTACGAATCTAGTATGATCTTTTAGTCTACGATTAACGGGTATACATATTTTGTATACGGAAAAAATCTTAAGTACGGAAACGCAAAAAATCTTAAAAAAGTTAACACCGGCCTTTTATGAAGTAAAAGGATTGTATATCATATCCACGTTCTTTACTGTCGGTAAAAAGACATTATCAAATGCTATCTTTACTTCCAACAAGTTTTGTGAAAAAATAAAATGGAATTAAAATTTTTAAAGTCAAGTGAAAAATCATTTTCGGGAGGAACAAATTTCTACAGATTTTTTTAGTGTACAAAACGACAATATATGTATGTATATTATTCGTTGTTAAAGAATTCGAGGAGGAAAATCGTGGAACATTCCAATGGAAACATGTGAAATTTCCCTTTACCGAAAATTCCGTGACTTGAAGTAAACACCTTTTAATTTCTGGTCCCTGAAGCTTTCATACAACTTGAATATGAATTCAAGAAGAGTCGATTTCTACGTCTACTGGTGCCACTAGCAAAATCTTGGAAGGGGATATAAAAGGTTTTCAATCGCGTTTTTCCCCTTCTCTTCCCCAGCAATAGCTATTGTTCTTAAGTTTTGGACGGTTGCAACTTGAATTACCATCTTTTCCTTTTGCCGGTCATCACTTATCCACTACAAATATTAATGACATGAAAATTTAATCTTTTGTTTAAGTTTAATCGTAATGTAAACTAGAATATATCAATTTAAATATTTTGTCATTTTCTAAAAAAGTTTGATTTTGTACATTTATAAGAATTTAAATTTAAAAAGTTTACAATACAAAACTCAAAAATTATGCTCCCTTTTGAAAATTAAAATCTAAACATAAAAGGAAGCAAGCACCGATACACCGATACTGGTGTAGAAACCACTTTGACCAAAAACGAAACTATAGCTTTCTTTTTAAAGTTTTTAATTATTTGTTTGGTCTTTCCTTTGGCAATATAGTCGTCGGACTTAAATTCATTTGAAACTGAAACTAGCAAAATATTTCAATTAATTTTACACACATTTTCCGACTTATGATGCTAGTTAAATTACAACCAAAATTATTTCTATCAAAAAAAATTTTGTATACCGAATTAGAATACTCTTTAATAAAAAAAAAGAAGGTACAATTCGTCGGATTATTTCTTTGGCAGCTTATTATATAATATTATGATCTGGGCGGCTCCGACAAGAAGTTTCATGCAGATAGTTTTCAAACTAAAACTAGTTTGCGTAAAAAGGGAAGGACGGATAGGACAGACGGACATTGCTATACCGCCTGGGCTGTTTCTACAGGTAAAGAATTTATATACTGGTCGCAAATGTTTTCTTCTAGAGTATTTTGGTTACCTTTTGACTTATCTTCCATTTGGGGTGAGGTATACACGTTACTTCCGGAAAGATGTTGATGACCTTGCCGATTTTGATTAGTATTGATAGTAGTGCTCAGACTATCACCAGTGCGGGAGTTCTGTAAATTGTGCAAAGTCGGAGAAACGACATGTTGCTGATGATGAGATAGGTGATGTTGTTGCAGATTTTGGGAATCGTGCTCTAGCTGGGCTGTACTTGTATTAGGGCTTTCTTCTTGACTTAAGTGTAGAATGTGCGGCTGTAAAATACGATGTTGGAGCTCATGTGATAGTGTCCCGAGCCCGTGGCTATGATGTGAAGATGTCTGTACATCCATTATAAGCATCAAGGATTCAATAGAGAGTTTAAGTTCCTAGAATAAAGAAAATTGTTTGTTATTTTATTATGAAAGAAACGAGCAGAGAAGTTAGCTTATTCAAAGTACTTAACCTATGTAGTTACGCAAAAATGAATAAGTCCGCAAACAACAAGACAGATAATAAAATGACAAGCAAACCAAAAATTTTTTGGCAGCTTGTGGGCGTTATGTGGCCGAAGCTACTTTCTAAGATTGACGTACCCTGGAACTGCATCTTTAGAATTTGCAGGTCGACTCCGGCTAGTGAGTTATGAATATTTATTTCATATGCTTAAAAACGCTTCCTCTACCTGTTGCATACTTTTCAACAAATCCTTTACTCTGGAATAAATTGAAGAAAGCAAACAAAGTACATACATATGTTTGGCATAAAAAACCACAGAGAACGCTATAGTCGAGTTCCCACTGACCGTTTTTGGCGGTTTGTGGGCGTGGCAAAAAGAAGGAAATTTACAAGAATAGCTAATATTTAAAAAAATATCAAAACATTTTTTAAAAGTATGGGCGTGGCAGTTTTGGAAGGTTTGTGGACGTTAGGGTGGGCGTGGCAACATGGGTGAACAAACTTGCACTACGTCTGGGCTCTGCATGCTTAATCTCAACTTTCTAGCTTTTATAGCTCCTAAGATCTCGACGTTCATATGGACAGACGTACATGGCCAGATCGACTCGGCTATTGATCCTGATCAAGAATATATATACTTTATGGTCGGAAACGCTTCCTTCTAGCTGTTACATACTTTTCAACGAATCTAGTATACCCTTTTACTCTACGAGTAACAAGAGCTATGAACCAAATTTGTATGTTGTCAGAAATCTAGTGTATACCAACTTATAAATTTTATGACTAACAATAAATTTTATAGTCCATTTCCTCGCTATCAGATACCCGTTACTCAGCTAGTGTTAGGAAGTGCTAGGAATTTTGTTGTCAGAAATTGGCAGGAAATAAGTAAAATATAAACAATACTATTCTTTTCAATTATTTTTCGACTATTTACATAGCAGTATATATGGTAAAATAACATAATCTTAAACATTCGTTATCTTATTTTAATAAAAAAAAAATTAATTTAACAAATTAATGAAATTTTAAGTTTATTTAACCGTAAAACTCACTTTTTATTTGTGCCTTTATTGGCACACAGAAGACTATTGCATTTCCCGCTTATGTAAACTGTACGTCTGTGCTGCCTTTGTTTTTTTGAGCAAGGTGCACATTATACCCGCCAAATAAAGGCTGAACCCGCGCAAACGTGTTTGCTAGCACTCATTCACCTGTTGTTAATTGACCTTTTTGGAACCATCACTCCCCTAAGGGTCAATATAGCAAAATGAACGAGCTACGTACATGGGTATGAGAAGAAATGTGTTCGTTTAGACCATCTGCTTTATTTTAACATTTATAGTTTCAATAATAGCCCAATAAGAGAGAACGATATAGTCGACTATCAGATACCCATTAAACAGCTAGGAGCAGAGGGGAGTTGAAATAAATGATTAAAAAAAACTAGATCCATTCTCTCGGTAAGAACATTTAAACGTTTTTTTGCCGTGAGAGTGCCAAAAAAGTTCTCGGCCCATCGATAGAATTTAATAAAAAAAACATTTAAAGTGTCTGCACGCAATGTTCGCAAACAACCTAGCACCGCTTTTATAGTTCTCGCACGGAAAGACAGACGGACATGGCTAGACCGACTAGGCTAGTGATGCTGATCAAGAATAGTAGTATATGATATAATATACTACCAATAGTTATTTATGCCTTATTATGATGGATAAATTGATTATCATAATTATTACAGGTTAACACATTCACTCACTGCGTCAAATCCCAATGAACCACTGTGTCATAACGGAGGATTTGACTTAGTTTGACATATTTAACTTGTACCATCATCGGTACTTTTTAGTTTGCAACGCAGTAAAGGATACTTTATGTACTATATAAATAATCAACAGCCAAGTCGATATAGCCATGTCAGTCCGTCGGTTTCTAGGCCATATCGTCTCAGAATTTTAACTAGCTGCTTGAAGCTTTGGTCAATATATTAAGACAATATCATAAAGTATCCTTTGAAGCAGTCAAAAATTTAGTGAAAAATAAAAGAGAGAGAATACATGAAGCTTTAGTCAATATATTAAGACAATATCATAAAGTATCCTTTGAAGCAGTCAAAAATTTAGTGAAAAATAAAAGAGAGAGAATACAAAAATCGAACATTATTGGAATAATATATCATATAAATTTTCTTCGGTATACAGTAGTTGTTTTTTATAAATATATTACGGAAGTATGATACGGTAATAGATAAATAAAAAGTATGCCCTCTGACTTTTATAATTTTTGTAGCACTTACATGAAATAACAAGAGAGAACGCTATAGCTGAGTTCCCCGACTATCTGATACCCGTTACTCGGCTGGTGAAGGCGACTCTTTAGCACTGACAGTTTTTGGCGGATTGTGGGCGTTAGAGTGGGTGTGGCAAAAAGTTTTTTAGCAAATCGATAGAAATTTAAAAGACTAATACAAAAATGAGAAAATATCAAAACATTTTTCAAAAGTGTGGGGGTGGCAGTTTTGAGCGATTTGTGGGCTTAGAGTGGGAGTGGCAACATGAATCGACAAACTTGCGCTGCGTCTATGTCTCTGGAGTCTGTATGCTTAATCTTTCTAGCTGTTGTAGTTCCTGAGATCTCAGCGTTCATACGGACGGACGGACAGACAGACGGACATGGGCAGATCGACTCGGCTATTGATCCTGATCAAGAATATATATACTTTATATGGTCGGAAACTCTTCTGCCTGTTACTTATTTTCAACGAATCTAGTATACCCTTTTACTCTACGAGTAATGGGTAAACAATAGAACACAAACATTTTATGAATAGAGTATTTTTCAATTATTTACATTTTGTGGATTTAAAATATATAGTTAAAAGTCACGGTCTAGCACATCGGTCCTGCTACGAGGTCATTGGGGCTTATTTACTTTGTTCTTTTCAACACAAACTGATATTCAGGCAGAATACTGGGTAATAACCCATACTACATTCAATTCAACAAAATTAAAAGTGGGAAAAACAATCGTATTTTCACACACTCCAGTCGGATAATAGCTATGGAGAGCCAGAATACTTAAGACAGTCTATGAAAACAGAGAAAACAAGAATTCCAAGGTCAGGAGCGTGGGTAAATATAAGTTGTTTAAATTCGGCTTACCCTCTTTTATTAAAAGACGAACTCAATCGTCTCAAGTGTTTAATGTTAAATAACTTGGATGATTTAAGAATTTATTTTCACCTTCATAATATTTAAAACTAAAAGTGATTTAGTCTACTCACTAACTATTTTTATATTTTAAAGATTGGTAAACATAAAATAATTTAAATAAATGGTCAGTTAATGAACGTCACTGTTTCAAATCACAATGCAATGTCAGTTATCGTTATACACTCTTAATATCACTGACTTTACGGATCTAAGCCAATACGGTACTTGAGAGATAACAAGACAGCGCGTACCACCTGTTGGCTATAAATCCACGAAGTAACACGATTTTCAGGTGGATCTTGAAGCGTACGCCAAGAGATCTCGAGCGAAACTAAATTGTTGAATGGCAATGGACGACGGAAGCCGTTTACATCGCTCAAACTCAAGCGACCACTTTTTCGAGTGCGTTTATGATGGCTTATGTATTTGAGTCGCTCTCAAAACTTGGCCCAAGTCGGCTTTACGGTTGGTCGGCTCCATTTGCACTCAACTGGCTGTCGACTAATAGGGAGACATAGCGTGTTAGTCGGACGCAAAAGCTGGGTTTGAAATACGATCGCCGCTTCAAACAGAATGAGTGATAGAGAGAAAGAAAGAGAACAAATTAGTTAAAGTCACTGAAAGAGAAGGTATGAGAGGTTATTCTTGTTTTCCACAGTTTGGTCTTCATGATCAGAGTGTTGGAGTGTTTTTATACCCGTTACTCGTACAGCAAATGGGTATTCTGAATTCGTTGTAAGGTATGTACAGGAAGAAGAAAGCGTTTCGTAGCTTTTGATATATTCGTGATCATGATCACTAACCAATTCGGTCTGTTCGCTCATATGTCTGCAGACCACGATATCATAAACCTAACCCTATCTAATTGCTTAAAGGTCTTTTAAGGCTTTGCTGACCAATATCCATTAAATTGTTTTTCATTAAAGGCCTATATTTATTGTTTTGATGATTTCCGATTTTCAGTCACATATTTGCTGTCTTTTGGCATTTGACAACCGGATCTCGAAAAGTGCATACAAGACTATGTATGTATGTATTACATTTGAAGTAACTATATTGTGTTGAACGGAAGCTAAGTAAGTTTATATAAATAATCAACCCCCTTTATACTGACTAGATCGCGTTGTATTATAACATTGAGTGACCTGCATTCTACAGGTTGACAAGCGACCAAATACTTGTATATACATATATCTAAAAAGTGTGATGTGCGTTTGTAGACAACTCATATAATATAGATGAAAGGAGTACAGTCGGTACCTTATGTACCTTACGATATATACATATATATACAGTTTGTATACTTGCAAAACTACTATACAAAACAAATCTACATATTTGTCAGACTAGTAAACCCCAGAAAAAGTTAAATTGGTATCCCTCATCGACGACTTAAAGCAGGCTGCTAGTACTCAAACTATTAAAGCGAAGACGGCGCGTGCCATTAAATCTTCGACTACCGTTGAAAACTACACAAAAGGGAGAAGAGAGATTACCCAACCGTTTCAAAATCTAGAGCTGGCTGGTGCTAGTATAGTATAAGAAAGAGAACACTTGAAAAACTACAACAAATACGAACTTTTTTATTTAGGAAAACTATTAGTATATAAAAATACTGTATCAGAATTAACAGGCGCGTGACATAGAAATAGGATACTAAGGTGTTTGCTATTGGTCTTTGATATTAACCCTATTTACCGCTAACCATAAATACAGCAAAACGCCTTTTCCTATGCAACAAATGTATTTAGAATGTAATGCTTTACAGAATTATGTAGAGTATTCAACAGAATATTCAGGTGTTCATTTACCGTCATCCCTTGCCTTCTTTGGCAATCGAAGAAAATTTTCTGACTGTTGCCCGCGCTTTATTTGTGGAACACCTGTTAGACCGGACCGGAAAAAAACCTACCCTCCGATCGCGCCTGTGTTAATTTTCCTTTCTTCGTATATACATATGTACATTTTATGTGGTTAATAAGTGCGTTAGTATCAAAACTGGCAATAAGTAACTAGCAAAAGTTCAATGATCTCAGATATTATTATATTACCATATATGTTTTAGAGAGGACAGACAAATTTAAACGTTTCTGACCAATCTAAGTTCTCTAAAAAATATTCTCCACTTTTTTTTTTGAAGTTTTTCCTTTAGTTGCTTGGTCATTGCCCATAAGAAACTGGCAGTAACCATTTCTATGTATGCGTGTGAGCGCATGGTTATGTGCATATACATATAGTAAGTATACACAAATTTTTTTTGTAGAATTCGCCTGATAGCTTTTGATATAAACAATCGGTATTCATATGTTTTTGGTATGAAATTCGGTATTTCAATCGTGGCTCGTGGCTTTTCACGGTCTGCAAGCCAACCGAGACAGCTTTTCCGCCGTTTCTTTTGGTTGTTTTTGGCTGCTAGCTCTAGGTACTGGAAATGCCATTGCTGTATCTATTATGTTATATACTGCATATTTATACTACTAACTATGTTTTCTGCTATACCCTTTCCGGGAGTTTTTCGAGATCCGAAAGTTCATACGGACACACAGAAGACGCTACTATTCCTGATCGAGGCAAAATATGTACATATCAGTCGATAGCACAAAAAACCAGAAATAAATTTAACGGAAAGCTAAAGACTCAATACTCTTCCAGTTAAAACCATGTCATAATTATAACTTTTATAATGTTTGGAGGAAGTTTTTCCAGCCCGTATTACTAGCATAGTCGATTAATTTATGTTAGTCAGTTCGTTTGTTCGTATGTATGAACGTTAGAACCACGGGAACTATAGGATTCTAGTAACTCCCACAAGGCACAAGCTTGTTTTAAATACGTTATTTATCCATTTTGTTACATAACGTTGACATATGTATGTATGTATATGCTGTAAGTAACCTACAACAAATTGGACGAATAGTATAGAGTATAGAATATTAATATTATTATTTCTAATGTGGTGTAATCGCCTCCAGAGAAGTACAAAATTGTTGTGGATATTGCGGATATTCTTCGACGCGGTTATGGTTTACCCCTATTTTCTACAAGTAAGGGACTTACAAAAATTACCTGTTGTCCTTTTCCTCATTTCAATTAGAGAGATTACAAATTGACAGAATAATAAAATACTTCCTTTAAAATAACTTAAAAAAATTCAGGTTTTCAGAATTTAAAACATATTTACTTTATAGAATTAAAATTCTAAAGGTATAAAACATATTTACTTTATTTGATTAAAATTCTAAAGGTATCTAACTTAATTAGATGTACAGTCAACAGCTGAATGTAATTGCAAAAATTTTTTTTTGGTGGACATGGCAAGGTCGACTGTTGATTAAGAATATAGGGTCGGAAACGATTTCTTCTACCTGTAACAAAATACACAAATTATCATTTCCGATTTTTAAATAAAACGGTTAGGGTTATAGGAAATGTGCTGTGTGACCAGCCATTTGAATCTGCCGTTTTTTTCATCGCAAAACAAACGCAAATATCGATAGCATCGATATATTTTTCTAGTCGTGAATGACATTTATGGTCTCCCACCTCTCAGGAAAGGTGGCAACGCTAAAATGTTGTTATCTTCAAGAAAGCTTTTGAAAAGCTTTAAGTGTCATCGTAGTATTGTCTCACAAAGTATGCAATGTCATTTAACAACCGACGGAGATATTATATATTGTTTCCTTGGTGAAAGAAAAAGCAGAATACAATTATATAACGTGAAAATGTGATACTTTTTACAGAAAGTGTATTTAAATATTTCTCCTTAATAAATCCATCATAATGAAATAGTATTTTCACTAAGTTAAAACCTATTTATTTAAAAAGGAAAAAGGTGATACACTTGCAACACACACAGATCAGCCTAAACACATAACCAGCCCTTAATGTACATATGTACTTTAGCTGTGAAACACATGCTTTTAATTCGTCTTCATCCCCTTCCACTGCCACACTTGTAAGTAACCATTCAGGCGTCGTTTTGTCTGGACACTGTCTGAGTGTCGCCTTGCGTTCTTTAGATGGGGCAGATGAGGCTGTCTGAGCGTTTTTGTAGGGGCTTGTTTTGTTGTGGGGTCTATTAGGCGTAGTACTAACTGAGCCATCCGAAGTAAAGAAAATGTAACTTCGTATTTTTAATTATCAAGTATACACTATTTTTTTTAAGAGTACATATATGCTAATATTAAGCCATAAAAACCGTAAAAAAATCAACGCTATAGTCGAGTTCCCCGACTATCTGATACTGATACCCGTTACTCAGCTAGTGGAAGTGCGAAGGAGAAATTTTAACTCTGACAGTCTTTGGCGGCTTGTGGGTGTTTGAGTTGTTTGGCAAATCGAGAAAAAATTAACAAAACTAACATAAATATAAAAAAATATCAAAACATTCTTCAAAGGTGTGGGCGTGGCAGTTTTGAGCAATTTGTGGGTGTGGCAAAAAGTTTTGTAGCAAATCGATAGAAGACTAATTAAAAAATGAAAAAATATGAAAACACACTCTTAGTTCAAAGAACCGCTGTCAATTTCTGTCCATATTTCAAAAACATTTTAACAATTGCGTTCTCTTTTGTTAAGTGTCTATAAACTAATTCTTTTTGTGGACTTACCACAAAAAATATATAATTAAATATATTAAATATAATTAAATGTTCTTTGTATAAGTAAACATTTTGAAAATTTGTTTTTTTAACTGGCAGATGAAACACAACTCCAACGAAAAGGATTTGCATTGGATCAGAAAATGTTTACCAGGAAAATAAAATTGCCATTACTTGTACCAATTTTTTAAGGGACACTGCCAGTACTAACGGCTTGCCAATATGCGATTTGCCTTTGATTCTAATTATTCGCAATCCGAGGCGCCAATCAAAGGCTACAAGTGCTTCTTTAATTGCCAATGCATTTGCTGTCGCCAGGGATGCTGCGTTGTGGTTGTAAAGTGCTGCTGCTGCTATAGCTTAAACTGTTGCAACAGCCTGGGATCCCGAAAGTCATTTCCACAGCCTGCTGTAATGCGTAAAAAAGTTTCTGACACCGAAGTCTTAAGCGTATCAAAGCTTGTGGCGGTTATTTTAGTACTGGCTCGTTGGGTTACTGCTCTAGCGACACTCCTGACAAGCTGCATTCTCCTAGATATATTTTCGTTGCCTGGCCAATCCGGAGTTGCAGATAGAAGCCAAGCCAGCAGTAGAACAGTGCACGTCTCGGTTCCTACCACACCTAACGGAACTCCCAGCAGCACTTCGGAGGCAAAGCTTAAGTTGTTTTATGGGTATACATCGTACGACATAAATAACGACCAACAGGTAAAATCCAACAATCTATGTAGAGTGCTTTGCAGAAGTCGCAATCGTAAACGACAACGAAGGAGGCGACGTCGCCGCAGACACAGACGGCGCAGGCATATTTATACTAAGCATCATCAAATGCAGCGGAAACAACAAAAATACCTTCGAACTGATCATCTAATGCAAAGTAATGTGAGCAACTTTGAGCAAAGGCTTAATTTTAACGACGGCAAGTGCCACTCTTTGGAGACAAATTACGGAACTAATTATGACTTAGTACACAGAGGTAAACCATTTGGTCAGTCAGAGAGAAGCTTTCTAGTGTCCCCTTTAAGAGAAATTGAAGCACCTTGGCCATCGAGTCAAGGCTCAGTACGTAACTGTTCAAAGATTAAACGCAATAGAGCCAATCTTATATGGCTTCTCATTGGACTCGTCTGGTTTGAAGTCAAACTAATAAATTGCAATGGAATCAGCAGTAGTAATTACTATGCTTCGAATTTGGAGACACATAAGGGCTGCACCTTGTGCCATGACAGCGGAAAGCCCAACATTTACACCGATAAAGGTCAGTTTTTTAAAAAAAAATCTTTACTTACCGCTTTGAATATTCTTATTGAAACAAACAAATTGTATTGAGTTTGGGGTATTTAATAAATTGGAGTTGGGCGGACATGTGTAACAGAAAACCACACAGAACGTAACACAACGTAAGTAAATAGTAGTCATATCGTACCAAAATATTGCAATGCATTACTCTTTGTAAAATAAATTTAATTTTTAAGATTTATGTGTTGTTTTTAAATAAAAAAAACATTTTCAATTTATTAAATGATCATATTAAACTGACAAATGTTGTACCACTAGTTAACAAGAAATACACAAGGACCTCGTCGCAGTAAGCCTGAGATATTCATAAATCAATTTAAAGGGGTATCAAAAAATACAAAACTATTTCTAATCTAGACTAGCTGGGTTATATATTAATATTTCAATTACTTAAGCTTAAGGATGGAAAAGAATGGCCTTGTTACACGGTTACTAAATATACTTTTTATACAAGAGGCAGAAGAATATTTCTATTTCACATTATTTGTTAAACTTACCCGATATTCCGAAAATGGTTGATTTACCTCAACCTCGCTCGATTTCAAAAACTAGAAACGGTTTTTTGTATTAAAATTATTAATTTCACGCATTTAAAAATATAATAATACCATAAAACCTACTTAAAGTATGGCCTAGTTTAAGGCAAAAATGGATTTTTAAAAAAGAAAATAACTCGTGTGATGTCAAGTAATACAACTATACTAAAAACACAAATACACTCCATACAAAAAAATAGTAATAATATATGTAACGAATCTTACATAACACTTTACAATTATCACATTTACACAGATAATCCACACACAGACTACAACATCTACAACAAATACCATAACAACAATTTCAACAAAAAAACTAATCAACCCCATAACAACATTGCACCGAGCGATGAAGTTCGTTTGGAGTCAATAAAACGGCAAATTTTAACAAAGCTCGGTCTCAGCCACAGGCCCAATGTATCTCATCCTTTACCTAAGCAATTCATTTGGGAAACAATATATCGTGCCGATGGCGGACGAATGATACCAAACAATGCATTTGAGAGCAGTGGTAAGGATTTAGATCAGAAGACTCTCAAGCCACGGGCGTTAGCCTCATCCGGAACACATATGTTTAGTGGCCAAGGTGGAAGGACTTATCTTAGCAGCGAACGGGATCCCAGTCATCATCAATATAGATCCCCGTTCGATTTCACATTCAATATAAGTAAAGATAATCTATATGGGAGAGTTTTGAGAAATCGTTCTTTAGATAGAAGGCATATAACAAAAATCGATAAAAATCACTTATTCTTTAAAAGATGGACAGAAAAACGTCAATTAAAGATTAACTCTCGTATTGCATCTAAGCCTACAGAACAACTTAAAAACCACTATAACAGTAGTACCAAGAAGCTTAAAAGTGGAGCGCTCAGAAAAATTAATGGCATCAACAGCAAACAAATGAATGAGAATGCCTTAAAAAAGTCGACATATCTCATAGATATAAATCATAGTAGTGAAAATAGTACTGGCATAAATGGTGAGATCAGGGCCAATGCTTATGAATATTTTAACGATTACAGTGTTCAGACTCATAATAAAAACCGGTACTATGAAGGTAGCTCTAGCATTGGGCATCAGTCACCGATCCACAGCAGTAAAGATGAAAATCAGAAGGGAAATCAGGAATCGATTACTCATGGCCAGGAAAATATTGATCATGAAGACTTCTTTGGTAATACTCAAGAAATAATTACATTTGCAGAAGAGGGTAAGTAGATTTTCAGTCAATGCACGATTGAACACTATGGTCAAGTTCCTCAAATCAGCCAGTGATAGAAATTTCAAAATTATTTTGAAAAAGCATAAAAAACTAAAAAAAAAAAGTGAGAACGCTATAGTTGAGTTCTGATACAGTCGATCTGATACCCGTTACTTAGCTAGTGGAAGGGCGAAGGAGAGACTTCAACACTGACAGTTTTTGGCGGTTTGTGGACAAACCGAGAAATCCTGATTAAGAATATGTACTTTATGTGGTCGGAAACGCTTTCTTATGCCTGTTACATATTTTTTGACGAAGCTAGTATACCCTAAAAGGGTACTACTCTACGAGTAGTGGTAGAAAATGGGGAGACAAAATTATATGATAAAAAAATCAAAACTTTTTAAAGTTCGGGCGTAACAGGTTATGGGCGTTAGAGAGGCGTTCATATATATACTTTATATGGCCGGAAACTAAACAAATTAAACCTTTTTGAAGCTAGTTCGAGGTTTGTGATCCAAAATGTTTTTAGCATATCGGTTTAAGTAAAATAACAGAAATTTGAAACGTTTTGCAAAAGTGTGGGCTTCAAACCCTTTGGCGGCAAAAACATTATGGCCACGCCGACTCCCCCGCCCACAAACCGCCCAAAACTGCCATACCCACACTTCACAAACATATAATATACATTACAGCTTTGATTTTTAATTAAATATGTACACTTATATTTGATTATTAAATCAACTGTCCTTTTTAAAATAAATAAAAAGCAAGGCAATCTATAATTTATATAATGCATGACTTAATACATTTTATTTCAAGGAACCCAATATCGACAATATCGGATTCTTGAGTTTTCGGTTCAAAACAGACGTGTTCCCACTCAAAAATTATCCATAAGAAGTGCGCAGATTCACATACGGATAGACAAGCCGCATAGTTTTTGGATAGAACGAGCAAAAAGTTTGCCAGAAGAACATTGGCTAAATACTAAAAAAAAATGGGGAGCAAAAAAACCACATCACAGAATAAAAATATGGGTGTTTCAATTATCAACATCAATAAATATTACGGAGATGGTAATATTATATATATGTTTTATGTTAACGCATTTTTAAAGAATTTTATTTTTAGGGAATAGAAAAGGCTATTATCTTCCGGGCTTCTTTTGAAGTTGACACGAAAAATTTAGGATGGCAAAAATTCGATTTAACAGATACAATTCGTGACTGGTACAGCCATACCAGTCACGAAAAACTGCGACTGCTGATTGATTGCACTGGATGCGCTGGTCGCTACTCGTTGCACCTTTTTCAAACTTCAAAACTGAGAGGGAACTCATCCGACTACTTGAGTACGAATCCAAATAGACCATTTCTGGTACTTCATACAGAATCATCAAGAACAAGGCGCGTTAGGCGACGAGCCATAGATTGTGGCGGAGCTTTAAATGGGCAGTGCTGTAAGGAATCATTTTATGTTTCTTTCAAAGCACTGGGTTGGGATGACTGGATTATTGCACCCAGGGGATATTTCGCGAACTATTGCAGAGGCGATTGCACGGGATCGTTTAGGACGCCAGACACTTTTCAAACATTTCATGCCCATTTTATAGAGGAGTATCGGAAAATGGGTCTTTTAAATGGAATGCGTCCGTGTTGCGCCCCAATAAAATTTTCTAGTATGTCCTTAATATATTATGGTGATGATGGTATTATTAAGCGAGACTTGCCAAAAATGGTTGTTGATGAGTGTGGTTGCCCTTAGCGTAAGTAATACCACTAACTAACTTTAAATAATACTTTTATAAAATTTCTTTTACAGCTTGCTCGGAATCTGCCTTTCAATTTTATATTTTCCGTCCGGTAGACATAGGCATAAGTGTCCTAATTTAGCGTCAAAGTCCAAACGAAGTATTGAACTTTTTAGTTTATATTATACATAGTGTAGACTCAATTATATATTATATTTAGATATGCTGATGACAATATTTGTATATTTACGAACACACCAAAATTGAGGAAGTGCCTAAATTACGTAAATGAAATATTTATAAATATTAAGAATTTTTCAAATAACACAAAAATATCTTTGTACTAATAAAATTCGCTATTTTTAATAATAACTTCATTAAATAAAATATAATAAATAAAACATAAGTACAAACCAAAATGTTTTAGTAGCCTATTATATTAGCAAAGCGCAGCGCCTTTCGATATTGTCTAAACACTAATTTTACTAACTTGAAAAGCTAATATCACAGATTAGTAATACTCATTGAATATTAAAGTTAAATAAAGTATTGATTAGTTTAATTGAAGGATTACTATATGGAATTAAATATATTTATGTTTTCCGGGTATTAAACAATGTAAACATCGCTGGGCTGGAATGCTCGCTTATCCTGGGGACACACATTTTTTTATTTTTATTACGTAAAGCCGAACAGCGATTGCTTTTCGTAACCCGCTAACTTAGCGGGAAAGCAAATCTACTAGATTTCTCGCTAGTTATGGTATGTTTGTTTCTTTTAAGAACCTTGCATACCTATACACGAATAATGCTGTAAGGCATTGTGTATCTACTTGGTCAAGATTATTAAACCAGTTAGTATAGCCATCTCCAATCGTAGGAGCGTCGAGATCTTAAAAACTGTATACGCTATATTGGGGGCAAGAAGAATATAAGTTCAAATAATTCCTAATAAAGGCAAGTTTTATACAAACCTTGTCTTGCATCGATAATTTTTTAAAGTTTGTTTGATTTTTAAATTGGCGGTTTGTATAATAAAAAAGTTTTGTGATATTAAGTTTTTATTAATTTTTGTTTGACTTAGCTTTAAGAAAAAGTTGTTTCTTTCTGACATATGAACATTCAATAAATCATAAAAGCTCTACTTAGGCAGCTTTTGGCTTTTTGGTCGCAATAAATGATGATGACTTAATAACGCACCTATGTTGGCCGTGCAATCCATGTATCGGAAGACAGCGACACTCACTGACGATTTCGGTCTTAAAAAGAGTATCTGCCAGCGATGATGTAATCTGGTTCAACATTTTCTTTTGGTCCGAAGTTTTTAACTTTTCAAAGTTTTGTGTGGCAAACACCCAGCCTCCGTTATTGAGGACAAAGTCAATGCCCATGTCATTATCAAACTGCAATTTAGTTCTTTTTTTGCTATCTTTCCCATCTACGGTAGCCACCAATCGAGAGTTGAAGCCTAAAATAATACAAGTTATCACAGACTTATATGAAAGTATAAATAAAACTACGTACCAATTAGTTTTTCGCTTAAACCTCCTTCTAATGAGAGCCCCTTTACAGGTGCAATAAGATGAAGAAGTGCACCATCGAACTTAGTGATGGATCCAGTTAACTCAGCTCTAACAAATTTCCACTAAAAATAAAAAATATTGTTTGTTTTAATATTTCGAAACTATAAATACTTGGCTTACCCAATTTTTATATTCTAAGGCATCACTTCGCACACCAATAATGCTTTTTGCGGCACCTGCGCGGAAGGGATAATCTAAAGCCAACTGGAAGGCCTTTTCATCTGCTTGGGGTGCAATTCCTTTTACTATTTCCTTTAAAGAATTATAAATATCTAAAATTCGTTTTTCAGTTATAATTTGCTCGACGCAATTGTCGCAGAAGCTCTTTACTCCAGCCAGCTTAACATCACCAACGTTTCCCTTATAGTTAATTTTACCGCCATCACTTGTGAGTAAAGCGGGATACCGTTTAGATTCCTCGAAAACAATCACTCCGACCTGCACATCTGAAAATCCACGGCTTCTTAATGAATCACGAATATCATTTATAGCCGGCGCGATTAGATTCGACAGTACTACGGGTGTTACATTGATATCAACAACAAATACAACGTCAACCTTGTTGTTTGGTAACTTAACAGTAAACTCATCTCCAAAGCCGTTTTGTCCAGCAGGTCCAGCGCACTTAATGCAACGCGGTGGTAATAGCACCCACTTATGAATCTGCTTAACTGCCGAACCGTAAGCTAAAGCAAACGTGCACGCAGTTGCCTCCTTATCCTTTTCAGCCACTTTTGAAAGGGCAATATCACACGCCTTGCGGTATGGTCTCGAATCCAAGGTAATAAAATTGAAAGCCAGAGTTGATTCAATTCCGAACAGTTCACTACATATTTCCTCTCTTTGGGAGCTTTTAAACTGGTCATTGTCAAATTCAATTGCTGTGCATTTTCCTATTTCATAGTCGTTGCCTAGGGCTGCCGAATTATCTGCTACGCTACCATCAATTCGCAAGAAATCATCGTATGGTTCAGCGTTGCCGTTGCCGAGAAGACCTCTTGTTTTGCTTGTGTAAAATCCGTTTACGTTGAAGTGGCAAACCTTCAGGTCTGTAGTACATACTATGCTTACTCCGTACTCAGAATATAGGTGAACAGTGTAAAATCGGCGCCACGCGTGAAGACCAGACAATTGTTGTGGGTATTCAACTGGGTTTCCATTAATCTTTAGGGCAAGGTTGTCGGATACTTCGAAATAACCACCCTCCCGATCTATAAGCGTAATGCTCTTAAGTTTTCCATTTGTAAGTTGGCCAATTATTGTGAAGTTATTGTCAACACTGTCCTGCGCGAGAATATATTTGCAGTTTCCAGGATAAGCGAAATTTAGGCCATCGAAAGTGAATATATGCTTTCCATCAACGACATGACCTCGTAATTCGAAGTCATTAAAGAATATCCATGAGTATAATAATTTTTTGTTGAATACGACATCCCAATTCTCATTTAATATAAAGTTTAAGATACTAGAACGGAATGAAAGTAGGCTTGGAAGTACAGCCAATGAGTCAAAAGAATGCGTTAGAGAACCAATCCAAGATTGCAAATCAATCACACGATCCGATGACCCTGGAGAAGTGCTTCTAATCGAGTACAAAATGGAACGAACGGCCCTTATTAATAGCTTCCCAAGTTCTTCGATCTTCTTTTCATCATCAATATGTTGTTGCTCCAGTTTAGCGACTAAGTAATCGTGAAGTTTTTGTAAAAACTCTGAAGTCTCTGGAGTTTGTGGTAAAATGTTTAACTGATCAAATAGACTATTTATAAACTCTGTTGCCTTCTCAAAAAGTTTCAGAATTTTAACTTTGTCATTAAACTCATTACGAATACTTTCAAATGACGGAAAGCTTGCGAGATACTGCTTAAACTCATCGGCCGCACCTTCAGCAGTTTTGACCACGATATTGATTATTTCCTGAACAGCGTCGTTAATAGGTTTTACAGTTTCAGCAATAGCTTTTCCATAATTCTTCAGAGCTGGTCCATATTTCTCAAGCACAGAAAGAATATCTTTAAATGTCTTTGTACAAAGCTTGACAAACTCTGTATGGAGCGTACCAATTAGTTTATGCAGAGTTATAATGAAATCTTCCCACGCTTTAAGGAGGGAATCCTTCCAAAGAGCTTGCAGTTTATCATAAATATCAACAACGAAACTTTGAGCCTTTTCAAATGATTCTGATACTGCCTTGCTTATATCATTAACAATACCTCCTATTTTTTCAAATAGAATGCGTCTAGAAAAGAGAAAACATTTTTATTAACGAAAATGTTATATTGAATCATTTACTTACATGCCATCAATAATCGGTGCAATTGATTGATCAGCCTCAAGCTCTTTAACAATATCGTTTTTATAATCCAGCAATTTTCCCTTCATTTTGGAAAAATCTGGAGAAGCTTCTTTGGCCAATTTTACAATTTTATCCGAACCTTGAAGAGATTTTTCCAAGCGTTCCTTAATGATTTTAGAAATATATTCACTCTCTTTGTTTACTTCCGATTCAAAATTATGCTGTAAAAAATATAAATTTACAAATAGAAATGAATTTTATTTAAAATATATCTTACCCAGAAAACATTTAGATGATCTTCGTTTATAATGTAATTTGTTTGTAAAAAGTTTGTTGCATCTAATGCCACTCGGCCATTAAATAATGGTTTACCACTTCCAGAAACATCAATTTTAAATTCCTTGCCCAGTTTAAATTCCACATTGCCATCTATATCATCTTGACGTTTCAGTACAATCTTAGCAGAATTAGGTTGAACCTCTGATGTAATTTCAATTGGATTTTTATCAAGAATTTGGACTTTTGTATTGAACTTTGCATAACGTTTTTGCTTATAGAAGTCTCCGACTATATGAATGATATGTTTATTTGATTCACTTAAAGAGATTTCTAGTTTTTCCTTATTCAAAAACGAAATCGCCTTAACATCGATCTCACCGTTATTTACTTCCAGGCCAATATTGTACTCATGGGTTTCAATATTCACTGCAGCGTTACTATTTATTTGGTACTGAAACTGAAGCCCAGCTGACTTAACAGTTGTAGTAGATGCAATATTGAAACCATTTTCAGAACGGGAGTTGCGCAATTCACTGTTTCCGACCACTTTTTGTTCCGACAGCTTAAAAATATCAAATATTATTTCAGCATTTGCGATTTGTTGATTTACGTCCCCATTCAATCGTCCAGAAATACTTAATGGACGAATAGTTGGATGTTCAAATTTAAGTTGACCGTTGGCGTTAAGAGCAACGCGTTCGGAGCCCGTTACATCTACAAAAGCTGTAAAGCGAGCAACGTCGTCGGGCCTTTGCAATTTATCAATAAAGAATGAAGCTGTTTGCTCGTAGTGGCCAAAGAGGCTTCCGTCTGTTGGTATTTTCTGAGTTGTTTCAAACAATATTTGACGCTTCGGAAGTGTTAATTTAATTGTGGACGACGTGGGTTGAATATTGGCTGTAAATTGGTACTTGAAATTATTTCCTGTTATTATAAAGCTATCTAAATGGTACTGATACTTAAAACCTTGGCGCGTATTCTGAGACTTCAATTCAAACTCATATGGATATCCAAGCTCTCTTAGGTCAACAATAATAAGGGTGGTATGTTCCACAGCGTCTAATTTTTGTTCATCAATGCTCACAATTGATTGAACTATTATATTTGTGCACTGTCTCTTTTCTTCACAAACGGAAAACTTGGTGTTGAATTCTTTGTTCGTGATTTTTAAAGTGCCTAGGCCGTTTTTGGTTCCCAAATTACCCATAAAAGTGTACGAAAAACCAACTTCCTTATCCGTACCAAAATCAAAATGTTGCCGGGTCAGCTTAAAATTGCCATTGTGCAATTTTCCTTGATACTGAACTTGGCCTTGGCCATCGATAATGGTTTTGTTTAGTTCCTTTTTAAGAGCATAAGATGCTGAACCTGAGAATATTACGCCATTTACATTCTTTAGTTGTAATTTAATGTTCTTACTTTGAGCTCGTGCCTCAAGTTCGTAACCATCGAGCTTTAATTTCTTCGAGCTCCAGCTGCCAATTATATAAAAGTCATCAATACTCACGTATGAAGCTTCACTATTTATTTTAATGTCCAAATCGGCCAGGTTTAGAATTTCAAAGGTCACCTTTCCTTTTCGGTCCCCTAAGAGTTCAGCAATGCTCTTTATGATAATAGGCTTTTCCTTTAAAAGATCCAAGCGAATATCTACACCTTTTTTGTGGGCCAAATGATAAAATGTCGTGTCTAATCCGTATGATTTGTCTGCCTGTTTGACTTGTGCACTGACTATAAATGTCGAATCATCGATAGATTTAAGAGTGTGAATATTAACTTTGACGTCTTTTACAGAAACAAAGCTAGAATCTAAAACATATGCTATGTCTACTTTCTCGGCTCCATAACTTAATGAACCATCCATTTTTACATATTGCTTTCCGTACTGTGCGTTAAGTACATAAATTTGCTTACCGGTAAGATCACCATCTTTTATATCACCAGTTTGTCTCCGATTATATCTACCATTAAACTTGATTGGAGACTCCATATCGTTAGTTTGAGCTTCAAAATCATAGGTCCCATCATTTGGTGTGCCGTTCCATACAGTGTTGACACGAGCATATTGCCCTAGACCGGTTTTAGAATCGAGGACGAATTCAATATTGTAGGCGCCGTCGACACCGTTGTCATTCCCGGTTGAAGATTTTAAGACCTTTCCATGACTGTTTATTTCTAAAGACTTCAAGCTGGATTTTGGAATTTCAATATTAGCCTGGATCTCATATTCAACTGCTTGCTTATTGTTGTAGTTTCCATTTGCACTTACTGTAAAAATCTCGCCGTACTTAGTTGTGATACTAACCACAGCATGCTCTGTACTGTAATTTCCTAAGACAAGTGCGATCTCAAAAGGTTGGGGTAAGGGATTTCCAAAGGCCTTAAAGTTAAAATCTGTGTTTTTAGCTTCACCGGTTGGTTGCTGCTTAATTTGAAAGCTTATCTCCGACTTTTCTCCATTAAATGCAGTGTATACTAAATTACTGCTTGCAGAAAATTCTTTAGTTTTTGTGTTAAGCCGATCAAGCTTTCCCTTTAATGTAATTGAGCGTTTTTTGTTACTGCCAGATGGTGTATCACTAAGTTGTGCATCCATGTTGCCTTGGGATAAGCCCGTTTTTGCATTAATGGAGAATTTTCGATTGATACTGCCAGCGATGACTCGACCATCAGGTGCATTAAATATAAAGGTACCTTGTATTTCCCCAATTCCTCGCAATTCGCCTTTTAAACTTCCATTAGCCTCGAAAGCAACTTTTTTGTCGTTTGCCTCACCAATGTTTTTAGTGGAGAACTTTAACTTTTCTATATTGTTTTCAGACTTTAAGTGCAATTTCTTGTTTCCGTCCAGCGTTAAGGAAGCATCAATATCGTACTTTGGAGCCTGTATGTGGAATTTAGATTCTATTTCTACTTTGTGCTTCGGTTCAGTCTTCAGAGTCTCAAAACTGGCTGTCAATTCCCCCTTGCCATTTTTGGCTACGCGAAATTCGCCTTTGGCAGTTAACTGATTTTTGACCATAAGATTAAGCTTAGCCAAGGATATTTTGTCTTGCGGATGCTGCGACTCACTGGTTAGCTTAACAAGCTCTGCGGTGTCTCGAGTAATCCTAAACTCGCTGCTGGTTTTGTCAGGTGTGCCGATTACTTTAAGTATCCATTGAGTAGCTTTGTCCTTGCCGCTTATTTGAACATTGCCTTGAATATTAACATTAATGTCTTGGGGCGAGAAACGTTGTCCTATTTCTCCCTTTGCAGACAGTAAAGTTCCCCAACTTGTTACTATAGAGTTATCAATAACATAGACGTTTCCATTAAAATCACGCTTAGATATAACATCTATAGACTGCTTGTTAATATTTGCTTTAGCCTCCAGGGAATAATCCTGCGCGTGTCGCTGATTGCTTTCGAATTTAACGATTATGGAGCCAATTTTTTGCTCACGTGAAATTTCCACATCGAGATCTAATTTATTTATATCAAAATTTGACTTAATCTTTAATGCTCCAACCTGCTTGTTTTTATTTTGAATATCAAAATTTTGCACAAGTGAGCCTGCACGCACAGAATCGAAATCACCATGTTTTTGGAAATCCAAACCCCCATCGGTGCCAATGGACCAATCTGCTGCTTTACCGTTCATTTTAATGGCATAAGACTGATCTGCTATTGTCAAATGAATTGAACTTCCGTAAATATTTTCGGGAGTACGTTCATCATTTATGTAGAATCCTGCCTCATACAGGCCATTTTCCAATTTTACATTTTTTTTTATTAAGAATGTTTGCTGATCTGATGTAATTCGAAGCTCAGACGTTAATGAATTAGATCCAACGTCCGACCATCCGTTTACTACTACGCGGGCGTTTTTAGCATTTGACACTTGGAGGTTTTCGAAATAATATCTTTCAATGTTATTACTGTTTTTTTTAACAACTATTTTTCCGTCAGCGTGGTACCCATTTATGCTGTTTGAGATTCCATTATTGTCTTGGATTTCAATCAAAGGTTTGTATTCATTACCGTTTTTGCTAAAGCCAATTTTACTTTTTTTTATGTCCTTATCTTGTTCATATAGACCATATACAACCAATTCACTCTTGTCATTGTTTATTCCAGCTTCCACTGCAAAGTGGTATTGTGAGTTATCAAAGGATAATCTACTGTATACCCTAGGCTTATTTCCGAGCTCATAGACAACTGTTGTATCATGAGAAACTTTGGATCCAGGAGTGGAATAATCTAATTTCCACTTTTGGGCAAAAGCTTCCTGCGTGTGAACTGCTTTGAACGAAAATTTGCGTTCAGTCGTTAAGTAAACGGCGAAACTAAATGGTTTGGATAAGTGAAATTTCTCTGAAACAGAAAGTCCTCTTTCTGAAACATTACCGTTTCCAGCTTGAATTTCGCCTAAGCTTGTTGAACTCTCAATGCAAATATTTAATCCAACAAGTTCCAATTGATTGAAGCAAATCTTACTAGGCTGAGAATTCTTATTTTTTTTGTTACCCTTAAGGGCAATAGCTTTTTGTTTGTCTTGTTCGGCTACATATAGTTCGGTATCAACGTTAAAATTAATAAGCTCAAGTTTTTCGCGTGGTAGCTCGAGGTCAACGTTAAAGCCTTCTCCATCCTTAATAACAGCTACAATAATATCGCTACCAGTCGCTGAATGCGCTGATGATACCACACGAAGTCCAGTGGAGAGTACTTGTGCATTAAAGCCTATCTGAAGGTTAGCATTAATATCGACACTCGGAACAAACTTTAGTCTGTACTTAGCCTTTTGCCAGTTTTGTTCTAGAATAGCATTAATATCAAGGCTAACGGCAAGATCAATTTTGGTAGCTGCAAAGCCTTGGGCTACAAGTTCCAACGGTACTCCAATGCTAGTTGGATAAGCCAGGTCGGTATCAAGGAATAGATGGTGACTGGAAAGTTGCTTCTCAAACGAAGATAGTTCCCGTTTTGCTTTTTCGAAAGAAGTTGAGAAGTAGTTGATAATGTCATCCAGAGAACTTGGTATGTTGTCGCCAAGGCTCAAGAACGCCAATTCCGAACCAAACAGTTTTAAGGACACATCTAAATTGAGATCTTGCACATTTTTGCTGCCATACGTTTTATACTTTTTCGAAATTTTAGCCACGTCGTCAACAATTGAACGACGGGCTCGGCCACCAGCAGCAGCGCCACCATTATTACCAACTTCAATGAGTTTAACAATTTCGTCAAAATCTTTGTTTACCAATCCTTTCGGTCCCAAGTAGTATTCCAATACTTCTTCAACATTTTCTTGTCGTACGCTTGCCTCAAATACGTTGTAATTGGTGCCAAAAAGTTCCGTTGTAACATTTATACGAGATGATCGCGGCAAGAATCCATGTTGCGAATATATTAATTGATAATCAGAGCTGGCGCCGATACCAAGGGATTCAAGTTTATAGGAAACCTCATTGTTGAAACTGTATCGTCTGTAGTCAATGGGAAATTTTTTTGTCACCCTAATGTTACCTAAATGATACTTTTGCTGCTCACGGTTGACGTCGGTGGAGTCTCGAATTGCTTTTAAATTAGATAAAATAAAGCCTCCAACCTGGTTAACAGTTTCGGAATTCACTATTTCCGAAATTTGATTAGCAACCTCAGCGTTAGGGCATGAGATAGCGGACAAATAAGCTTCAATGCGTAACTCTGAATCTTCGTTACGATTCTTAAGAAGTTCAAAGGATTTAGATTGCAAGGTTCCATCGCATTTAACTGATGAAAACGCGTGCACGGCTGCGACACGTATGCGGTTAGAGCGCCCTGTGGAAGCGCACTCACTTAAAGCAGCAACCGTATTGCCACTTAAGCTCTTTGCATTTCCTATTCCCTTTAAAATGTACACAATGCGCTCTTCTTCTCGCTTAGTATTTGGCTTACAGTGTTTAAGGCCATCAGAATATTTTTTAGATATGGCATCAATTTCCGGTCCTTGACAATTATTTCCTATACAATATTTAGCAACTAAACTACCCACAGCTATATAAAGCTCTTTAGGCGCGTTTGGTAAGAGCTGAGCAGCCGCTTGATTGAGGGTCTCTTTGTCAACACTTTTAACTAAGTTTAAGGACAATATGGCAAGTAATTTCTCCTTCTCATCAAATTTGGATAGCTGTTTTAATATAACTCTAGCTGATTCTGCTGTGCTGGTACGAAATAATCCATCTAAATAAACCTTCCGTGCTAAGACTTTGTTGGGATGTGGAAATGCAGCCAGTTCTAATAAAGTCTCACTATCAGACTGACGTAACAACCTTATAAACTCAACAAACTTTTTTGCGCTTTCTTTTTTTACAAACTCGCCAGTAGAATCTACAAGATCAGCCAGAATCGTTTTAAGGGCGTTAATATTTTTGGACGTATAGGTTTCTGGTCTCTGGAATATTACACTTCTGACAGTAGAACCAGTTGCCGGTGAGTTGGCCTTGGTACCGCTAGGATTTTTCAGTTTTAATGTCGTGACTACTTTTGCACTGATATCAGAGTTTCCTTTAGTATTTCCAATAAACATGTATGTTTCTGTCAGCTGAACATTTTCAATTAGGTTGTTTACAATCTTTGACTCCTTAATATAGTTTGCCTGCAGCAGCAGGCTAGATGTAATGCCAGCCTTCTCGTTGACTTTTCCGGACACCAAACCACTGTTTATCTGCTCGCGATGCGAACAGCTGTTTAAGTTCCGCGCCTTCGTAATTATATTTGTGTTACCCACTTTCGATACTGATGTATGTGTAGGGCACATCCCGAATACGTCAACTTCATGTTCAGCTTCTATTCCTGATTGGAGTAATGACACCACTGCACGCTTAATATTCAATGAGTAGTCCAAGTCGTTGGAGTCTGAGCAAATTTGTGGCTCTAAAATTCCACTGACCAGTGTGAACTGAACTGGCTTCTGAATGCTATTCAATATTTTTTTTTCCACAGACTCTTTTGTATTAGATACCTTAACGGAACTTAACTGTAATGTATACCCACAGTTTCCTTTCGCAAAAATTTTTGCAGATCCGGATACTTTAAGACTGGTATCATCGGAGTCACTAAGAACGTCGCTATTCAATCCAATAGTTAAAATACTGTCGAAGGAATAGTCATAGAAATTGCCGGGTATGTACTTTAAAAGTCCATTGTCAGCTAGAAAATTAAATAAAATACAAAATAGAATATAAATATATATATTTTTTGATGTTACTTACATTTCGGACATCCTAGATTGCAAGTGTTTTCTAAAAATAAAAAAAATGATTTTGTTGAATAAATAAAGGACCATCTCGGCAAATAAATAATTGTATGAAGCGTGCCGGATAATTAAATTGTATACAATATATACTGGGACAGAAATTTTAAATTTAAAATTAAAATTTAAAAAAAGAATAGCTTGGTCAAGAAAAAAAAACGCTATAAGGCAAAAAATTAAAATTTTAAAAATCGGGTCTGATGGAAGTTAACATTACAGAAATAACAAATAAAAATTAAGTTAAAAATCGATTGGTACCTTATTTGCTTAAAACTGTTTCGATCAAAATATATTTTCAAAAAAAGATTTTGATGAATTTTTAAACAATTTAATGTGGGAAACTTTAATACGACTACTTTTGGAAAAACACGGATATAGCCAGCTATAAATAGATTCATTTTCTACGCAAATACACCGGCTGCAAGAGACTTGTGCTATATGCCAAATTTTGTCGGCATTTTTGAATGCTATTTATGCTTTTCAATTCGAATTTTGTCTAACTATAATGAAATAAAACGATTTTTAATTTAATAACAGCCCTTGAAATATCAATAGAAATTGCCAAGTCAAATAATAAAATGAAAGCATTTTTAAAAAATGTAGACGTGACAGTATTGGACGTTTTGACGGCGGGGCCATAATGTTTTTTTTACATATGTATATCGACAGAAAAAGGCAGAACCATTAAATAATAAAAACAAAACCAAATAATTTTTAAAAGCGTGTGGGCGTCAGTTGTGGGCGTTAGAGTAGACGTGCCAAACATGCGCAGCGTAGGCGTCACTTGTATCTCCAAGCTTAATCTGAAATTTTTGCAGATGGTTGGACAGGCGGACATGACTAGTTCGACTTGGTTATTGATCCGGATGAATATATTATATATGTATATACTTTACATAGATATAGTAGAGTCGGGTGCGCTCTCGCATACCTCTTACATACTTTTCAACGAATCTAGTATACGTTTTTACTTTACGAGTAACGGCTTATACCCGTCGGGAACCCTTTCGACTACATCTTACATACTTTTCAACAAATCTAGTATACGTTTTTACCAGTGGAATGGAAAATATATATACATATAATTTTTACATATATGTGTGTATATATGTATATCTGATTTATGATCATGATCAAGGAAGGGCCCATTGACCGTTCCTGACGGTCAAAATGACACCATTTGACACCAAACACGCCAATTGTTAAAGTTAGTTCTTATTTGAGTTCTTATATTTATATTTCGAATCCTTAAATCATAGATTTTTTCAGCATACTAATCAATTTTAATTATAGGGTTCCATTAATGTACCATAAAAAAGTGTCATTTTGTAAAGCACAATAACATACATAACTATTGAAATACATTTTATAAGCCGAATGTATGTTTTTATCATCTGTCTTGAGAATGATATATGCCGTTTTTGTCATTTACCAATTTTTATAATCACTAACAGCACTTTATTTTTTTTTTATATTATAAAACCAATTTTATTCGATAAAAATCGAGATTTTAACAATTTAAATTTAACTTGTAGCACTTACCAGCATTTACAGCAATTGTTAAAAACAAAGCCGATAGGATTCCAAACAAAGCGATAATATATTTCATCCTAGTCATAACGCTTGGCCCCTTGGGGATAGCCTGGAAATAGCGAACGCCACAATTTGTGTCACATTTGTAGTTTTATATAAAATGTGTAAAAATTTTTATTTTTACCTTTACCAGCACTGGTCCTATTTAATTTTGTATATATTTTGTATATATATTCTTATGTTGGAAAACACACAGGCCGTCCGCGAATTAAACAGATTCGAATACAATGAGCGTTGTCTACGAATTAAGCCGGATTATGTGAAAACACTCACTTTAAATACCTCGTATAAATCAAGAACCCACACATCAGCACTTGTGTCACGCAGTATTTAAGCGTATGTCTTGTAAATTAATACATATACAGCGGCATAAGTAAAGATGAGGACACATTGTGAGAGACGTGCATACCAGAACGATTCTTTATCACCAGCGAAGGGTGCGCAGGCCAAAGCCGAGTACCTAATATTATCGCATTATAATCGGACTTCGACACTCCGACCCTAGCTTAGTACCTTTACCTACTCTCAACTATTTTCAGCTAATACATATACGTACAAGCCGAAAAAAAACCTTTCTGGTAAATTTAATTAAAAAATAAGAAAACGTTATAGTCCAGTTCCTTAACTGTCAGATACATTTTTTGACAAACCGTTATAAACTAACCAGAAAAATAATAAAATAAAAAAAAATTCTAAAGGGTGGGCGTGGCAAGAACTTTTTTGAAAAATTAAAGTTTAAAACAAAAACAAAAGATTTTTCAAAAGTGTGCGCACACTTTGCATGCCTTATCTCAACTTTGAAGCTTTTATTGTTCCCAAGATAGCGTTCATACGGACAGGCAGACGGGCATAGCTATATGGATTTGGCAAGTAATTCTGATCAAGAATATATATAATTTACAAGGGTCGAAAACGCCTACTTCTAGACATTTTTTTTTTGGGTAACCAGCTTCTCTGGGCTTTCCTACCAGCCCTATTATCCCAATTATAAATCATTTAATTTTACACTTTCACAGTTCACTTTCACTTTCAAATAAAGTAGTTCCTCCTTTTTTAAACAATGCATTTCCTTAATTTAATAAATAATAAAATACAATATATCAATTCTAGCAATGTGCCTAAAAGAGTGTGAGACGCCGTTTTCGCCTAGACTAAAAAGTGATGGATTAATAAAGTGAAAAACAAATTCCAAATTATGCTTTCCTGTTAACGGCGTCCAGAAAATCTGGAGAGTTGCAAAGCTGTATTGTAATTATAAAAGTAGCGAACTGGTATTTATGCAAATAATTAAACTAAGCTGGACAATAATTCATACATTAAGGAAATTATAAATTATGGTTACATAAAGAGAAATTGAATGTTGAGTGAACATTACGAATCACAATAAAATGTGCATGTAGATACGATTGTACTTTTGCACATATGGGCAAAGCATAAAGTTTTTATAATGTGCATACACTTATTTACATACATACAGATGTACATATTCATTTGATTTCAAACATATAAAAGATGTTTATATGAAAGTTCGTTCATGAATTGCAGTTAACGACTGATAAGAAACTTTAATCTTTAATTAAAAGTAGCTGGAAAGCAAAACGCTGCTCGATAAGCACGCAAAATGACACACTGCGTGATCGGACAGAAAAAATTACAGTTCGAAAGAATGTTACTTCTGTATTGTTCTAGGTTAGTAAATCACCGTAAACGGAAGTCGACGATGTGACTATGAGTGTGGTGCAAAAGAAGGAGACTACTGTTTAGAAGGGAAGAATGTAAAATCAGTCACGATTGTGTGAAAAAAACCATTCAATTCTTAACGTCTAAAAAGATAGATTTACAGCGCCCACAGTTTCTAAAAAAAAATCCGTTTCGAAATTGTGCCCTACGTCCTAGAATTATAGGTAAAGTTTGGGTAAATTCATGATAGATAGCGTTGTCGACCTATTCAATAACAACAAATGCATATTTTTTCCTGCCTTCACCAAATTTGTTGTTTAACAAAATAGAACACTCAAGTCAAGATGCCCGTTACTCAGCTAGTAGAAGTGCGAACAAAAGCTAAGACAAAAATTCTTAAAAGCCATTAACAATTTTTTATAATCTTTGGGAGTGACGGTTTTGGGCGAAATAGGGGACGTGGCCGAAATGTTTTTGGTATACCGATAGATATTGGCAAGAGAAATAACAAAAAGAAAAAAAAGCTTTAAACGTGTGGTCGTGACAGTTGGCGTAAGAAATGTGTGGCCGAAACGATAAAAATTGGCAACATATAACAAAACGAAAATAATTTAAAACATTTTCAACAGTGTGGGCACAGCAGCTGTTGGGGTTTGTGTGCGTTAGGGTGGGCATAGCAAGAAGATTTTTAACAATTCAATACAAGTTTTACAAGCCTAATAAAATAATTACAAAAATTCGGAAAACAACAATATAGTAAAGTTCGTCGAATATACGATTTTTTTCAAACATATTTTTCCTAAATACAACAAATCAAAAGTATCGCCAAAAATAAGAAAAAGTTGTTTCATTTCAAGCCACAAAACGGGCGTCCAAAACAAAAAAAAAAGCGGCAGGACATTTTTGGTGGCAAAAATTTGTTCAAGGGGTTTGGACAATAGTATTCATGCGGCAAAAAAAATAAAATTCAACAGCAGCTTCGGTTGCTTGTTTTCGGTTATATAGCGAAAATTTCAAAAAATCTACGAGCTCTACGCGTATAGTAAGCTTTAACCAAACGGATTAAGAGAAATTAAACAGCAAAACAGAAAACTTGGAGCGCTTTTTTTCCCACCCAAAATTTTTAAAAACATCAAAAAAAAATATAACAAAATAATTTATCTGAATCTCATTTGAATTTTAAATCCTGAAAATGGGTCACCTTCATCCTAGTAATTTGACTATATAACTATGGTAAATAATTAAAACATATACAAAGAAAATTATTATAACTACTGTAATTAAAACAAAAAATGTCAAATAAAAAACAAATTACATTTAAAAAATTAATATTCCATACTTAATATCTATAAATATAAATAAAAATATGGAAACTGTTCATTGCAAAATGGATTTCTTGAAGCACGAAGTGCGGACTTAAGCACCGAAGAATCATTGTTTTCTTATATTTTTCACACGTCGCTAGAGTATTCACTCTAATGACAATTAAGTCATTTGTACAATGCATGAGCATACGTGTGCACCAACACAGTGGTCAGCTGTCGGTATATGCATACAAGAGAGCTGCTGGCTCTAGAGCTCTCAGTTTCAGTAGCCGAGTCGATCTGGCCATGTCCGTCTTCCCATCTATCTGTATGAACGTCGAGATATCAGGAACTATAAAAGCTAGAAAGTTGGGATTCAGCATGTCCATCCAGAGACATAGACGCAGTGCAAGTTTGTTGACCCCTGTTGCCACGCCCACTCTAACGCCCAGAAACCCACACTTTTGAAAAAGGTTTTGTTATTTTTTAATTTTTTCATTAGTCTTGTAAGCTTCTATCGATATTCCAAATTTGAGTTCATAATAGTTATCTATTTTGGCTTATCCTGTAAAATCTTGTATGAAATCCTATTTCATTATTAAATTCTATTAATATTTATATTTTATATTTATATACAATCTATCTAAAAATATATGGGAATAAAAATGTAGCCGTCATCCGGTTACACTTCGATAACACTCTGGAGGTAATTGAAAATTAAAGAAAATAAATTTTAGTTTCTTCTCGTTTGACCATAATGTGCACTTAAGTGTTTTTCAAAACGGTCGTCAAGATTTTTTCGAAACTAAAGAAGATATTCTAAGTCTGTAAAGCGTCACTTACATATTCACAATTTTCGATTTTTATAGTATCAAAAAAGTCAAAAAGTCAAAAGGTCAAAAAGTGAAATTTTTTTACAAATCGCTGCCATTTTGTGATACTTTCAAATTTTGAAAAAAGCTTGTGTCATGCCATATTCTGCGTTCTTAAAATTAAGGAACAAAACCATCCTTGAATAAGAGTCCCGAAATTTGAGCCCGAAGGTAGACGACCCCCTTAAGTTTATAAAAGTACATACGTGTCCGATTATTCAGTGAAGTCACTGTACCTGAAATAGAAACAAGACTTAATGCATTTTTCTCACTTGGGATTCGTTAGTTTCTTAGAATTAGATGTCTCCTACTAATGAGTTGTTTCTAGGAAATGTTGCGCAGCCTCTATAGGTTTTAGGTTTTGAATTCCATTACGAACTGTGACGTATACCTTATATGGTCGCAAATGTTTTTTTTACTGCATTGCACAATTCTGACTGAAATAAATATATACCCATAAAAAGTGTAAAACGATAAACAAGAATTAATCATCGTTTAAAACCAAGTTTGTTATAAATTATAAACTAATTGCAAAATTATAAAATGTACATATCGGGTCGTCAGGATTTGGGGTGTTGTAGTCTATCGGTTCTTCCATAGTTTATCGATTTTGTAAGGCTGCGCGCATCAACGAGTTCGCCTGTCTACATTTGCTTCTAAGAAACAACTGACGCTCTTGAACTCAAGAGACATTTGACTTAATAAATTAATTTTTTTATTACCGTCTTTCCTTGATCGTAATTTTAAGCGCCGTTTTCTCGAAACTATGTTTTTAAAAATTGTATAAGAGGTAATTAAAAAAACTACTGAATCGTTTCACATCACCTTTCATTCGTTCTAAAGAGCACAATTTACGATGTCAACGGAGATATTTATTACAAGATCCTTAAACATTTTTTTTAATTACAATTTTCACTTTTATAAACATAGCTTTTTTATTATCTTAGGCGTCACTCTAAATATGGATTATATGGATTTATGAATTTAAAAAGAAATGCCTTCATTTCCATACAAAGGTCTTTTTGTAGCCTCTAAAGGTAGTTCCCCCCTCAACCCTTCTTCTGGACCCCGGGTTAGCCAAGGAGGCTCCTAGGTAGTTAATATGAGACGTTCGTGCGGCTGGGGCAATTGTGGGATAGTGACGTCGTGAAGCTTAACCATAGGAAGGGTCCGTCTCAAGAGTTCTCAGTGTGAAGTTGCAGTGTTGGGACTTTACTCCATTTATAGAAATGTTCCATTTGTTTGGCCCCTTTCTGAACGACTGCAGAAACTCTTGGTTCTTGACGCTTCGATTCGACAGGATGAGTTCGCGAGGAAGGCAATGTCGTCTGCGCAGGCTTACAGAAGTCTCCCGGGTTCATTAAAACACGGTAGATCTGAAGTGAACAGGGTATATAACTCGGGACCCAGGACACTTCCCTGAGTACCGCCAGCACGAACCCCAAATTTAATTATATGATTTTATTAAACAAAAAATTGGCCAGTCGGGAGTAGGGATTTCAACTTATAAAGTAATCTATCATGCCGCCATCAAAAGCGTCCTTACCATCAAGATAAACAGCAGCACTGTATTTAAAGGGCCTTTATGTTCAAAGCGGTCCCATGATGATGCCTAAACCCAACTGGCGGTTGTAAATTACACGCTTCTTACATTCATTATTCTACGAATTAATATTCTCTTGGATATTTAAGAGAATTGGGGTATCAAGCACATCGGTAGCTATTTTGGATTTTTTTTCAACCGATTAAAACGACCAATCTAACGCCCAAACAGAGACCTCCATATTTTTGAATAGTTTAGATTAAGCATTTAGATTCCAGAGACAGACGCAACGCAAGCTGGCTTCCGGTACTTGCCACTTCCACACTAACTCCTTCTTTTGGCCAAGCCCACACTTTACAATTTTTTTTATTTTAGCATTTCTTTTGCCAAATTTGTTGTACCAAAAACATTTTCGCGACCCACACTCTAAGGCTTCAAACCGCGAAAAGCAGTCACGCCCATTGTTTTGAGAAATTCTTACGTCTATCGTAAGATAGATACATCACAAAGATTTTAGCCATGCAAACTTAACTATTAGAAAAAATTTCTACATTTTTAAAAGACTCTTTAAACAATATGGTCGTCCTACATACTATATGGGTGAACTCTCAACAAGAGGGTCACAATAAAAACAATAGACACCAATAAAATTAACCAGAGGAACTAGTTTTTCGACCTGTAAACTAATCTGAACTCTAAATCATGGAGATCTGGTTTTCATTAGCAAATTTGGTATTTAAAATAACTGATCATTGGCTTATTTCTTGCCTTTTTTACTTTTCGTTGGTCATGTGCTTTTGTAAATGTTGCGGCCTGTTTACACTTGGGCTGCGTCTTGCGTTTTGCTAAAACGCATAGTATTTTCATTAAGCACTTATTCGTTTATATGCGTTTTCATATTTTTTTTCTTTTTTGTTGGTTATTACGTTGTTTATTTTTGATAATTGTCCAAACCATTCATTCCTTTGGTTGCAAATAAGAAACGCAGTAACCCAAACTAAACACTTTTCTCCTTTATTTTTGATATCTCTCGTGAGGGTGTCTAAGCCCTCATTTGCTTTAGAGATATAGCGACTGTGCGAAGTGAGTATTACAAATTTAGTAAATTTTAATACAGGCCGGGGCGTCTTATACGATATTTGAGGTCTCAAGTGAAGGTCACATTGCTGCCCTTTATAAATTCGATAAACGATAGTTTTATCGCCACCTAGTATTGAAAGGTCAATAATATTACAATAATAATTGCTTATTAACGTACGTTAAAAAGTACGTGAATGCACGTTCAAAACAAACCAATTTTTAGAGGAACATCTGTATGATGTTTGTGTAGTTTCATTAGTAATAGTCAACATATTTAATTAAAAAAGAACGACTATTTCCATGTTTTAGGTTTAAATTAAAACCATGTATTTTCTTTTTGTTTTAGGAAAACTTAACTTGTATTAAATTCTTAAATTTAATTAAAATTCAATGGAGTCAGTGGCCCAGCAAATTAGAGAGATGTCGCTTTCAAAAGACGAAATATTAAAAAGCTCACCGCCTGTATGTATTGGACATGGAAAAGTGGCAGAGTTAGTCGGCAAGATAAGTCAAAAGCAAAATGAATCTGTATACAGGAGATCGGATACACCTCCTAAGCTGCCGATAAAATATAATGAAATGCCTCAGGTACATACCTTAGTATACCCAATTTACATTATGGTATTCCTTAGTCCTTGAGTCTTCAACTCTAAAAACCCGTTATTGTACCGTTTTTGCGGGTATTTTTATTTAGGTCCAAAAGACGACTCATTTTTATTCTTAATAACATATCTATGTATGTACAAATGTTTGTTATAGATTTGGTGGACTATGAACGACCATATAAGCGTACCATTTCCATGACAGAAATCAAAAATAGGAGAGAATGCTATAGTCGAGATCCTTGACTATCAGATACCTGTTACTCAGCTAGTGCGATAACACCAAAAATGGTGTGGGCGTGGGGCGCTAGAGAAGGCGTGGCCAAAGTTGTAGAGTATTAATAAAAATTGGAAAAACAAATAATAAAATACAAATTTTTCAAAACTGCTGGTGTAGTAGTTATGTGCGCTTCGTGGCTAGCCTACACAGCATCTGTCCTTCGAATCTGCATGCCTAATCTTTTATATATCCTAGGATCGTTTATTTGTCCGTCCGTATGTACAGCTGCGAAAAATAAAATAGCACCACTTGCCCAATAAAAGTCCCCTACCCACAATTACTTTTGAAGTACCTTTTTAGAAAGGGTAAACCATTCACTTACTATGAAATAAAAAAGAACTGCAACTGTTTTATTTATTTTATCTTAAAACCGACAAAATTAGGCAAAAAATAAAATAGCACGACTAAATTTACTAATATGAAATGTTTGCATATTAAAACTACTCCCATCCCACTAATTTAATGTTTGATAGTGTGTCCCTTATTACCAATAACAGGTGCGCAAAGTTTTGGCATGAAATCAACCATTTTAGGGATATTTTGCTCCAGGACTCTTTAATTGCATCCCAAAGGTATTCGTTGTTAGCTGGCTTAAAAGCTACAACTGTTTTTTTCCAACCAGGGATTTTCCATGGGATTACGGTCTGGGGACTGTGCAGGCCACTCCAAAACAGGAACAGATTTATTTTGGAACCAATCCTTGGCTCTTCTGCTGGTGTACTTGGGGTCATAGTCTTGTTAGAAGACGCATTATAGCGGAATATCGTATTCGGCATAGTAGCATCACCGTCAATTCTTTCTACTGTTTAATCTGGCGTTCTTAAGGCTATTTACATACGATCGAGATCCATTCCCACCAAAAATAACAACCTTGCTCTCATCTGACCATAAAATGTTTTTCCTGTTCCTGTTTCCCGCATGTCCAATTGAAATGAGCTTGGGTATGTGTCTTCCATTTAAAAGAGGTACTTTTCTTGGACTAAAGTCTTTTAAACCATGTTTTCTTAGACATGTGTGAACTGTTTGCACTGTTGCGGATATGTTGAGATCCTTTTCCAGTTCGGTAGCAGCTTTGAATCCTTCTTGCTCTCCCACAATAGCTTTTTGATGTGATGGGTGCCCAGGGATTGTTTTCTCCTATGTGTTTCGGGCTTCTCTTTGTAGGTGATTGCATTTCGTATCATTTTATTCGAACATTGAAGGACTCGACCAATATTTAATTATGATAATTCTTCAGAAATTAGTTTTTTGATCATGTTACGTTTATCTGAAGTGCAATGCCATGTACTTCATCTCCGATTTTAATATTTTTTGTAAGGTACGTTCCTAAAAAAAAAAATAGCCGCATCTGGCCAATCACCAGATCGGTCGAAAAAACTTACAACGATTACTGAAACTAATACGAGACTAATAAACGGCTTAAGATGGAAAGCTTTCGTAGAAGCCCTAAGTTCCCGAGAGGAATAAAAAGGAATTAAAAAAAAAAAAAAAAAAAAAAAAAAAATTTCTAAAATAATGTTGGAAATAGGAATATAAATTTTAAGCTTTATAACCATGTGTTTTTACCAAAACAAACCTCCGACAAGTATTAAATATTTTAAAAAATAGATAGTAAGGCTAATTTTTTTCGCCTCATTTTCGACCTTGTTTAAAACAAAGGTATGCCTCATACAATAAAATTTGTTCATATTCGGATAGGCAAAAAAAGCAGATGTATTTGAAAAATAGGTATTTCGTAATAACGGTGCGTCAACCAATCAATTTTTTTGATCGTGAACCAAATACGCTATGGTGGTGCTATTATTTTTTTCGCAAGTGTATGTCGAGATCTCAGGAACTATAAAGGCAAAAAGGGATTAGGCATGCAGACTCCAGAGATTGAATGTTGCCACACCCACAAGTCTCCCAAAACTGGCACACTTTTAAAAAATGTTTTGATATTTTTTAATACTGTCACGCCCACACTT
This sequence comes from Drosophila yakuba, assembly GCF_016746365.2. Lineage (NCBI taxonomy): Eukaryota > Metazoa > Arthropoda > Insecta > Diptera > Drosophilidae > Drosophila > Drosophila yakuba. The sequence continues at coordinate 1,184,677 of NC_052531.2, read as the reverse complement.
TAAAAAAAATTATATTTTTTTGTTTTTTATATTACTATTTTCCTTAATATTCCTGAAAATTTTAACATTTCTCGTTTGCACTTCCACTATGTAACTTGACTTTTGCATCTTTTTTTTGAAAATATAAAGTTTTTTTTTTATAAACTGAGTAAAATAAATTTTATTTATTGCAGGTTCCATCAAGCCGACAGGTTTCGTGTTCGAGGGAACCACTTTACTCACAACCTCTGATTGGAGCCGAGAAAACAATAAGTGTGCATATGCCTTTTAGAAAATACCATACCTCTGAATTTGGAGTTGCTGATACTGAAATAAACAGAAAATCAACTTTGGATAATCCAGCAATACTGGAACAGCAATTAGAAGCCCTGGCTTACCACAAACTTCAAATGGAAAAGAAGGGTCTTTTGGGAGTACCAGCTAAACCAACACAATCTTTCAACAGCTTTTCAGAGCCACTTTCAAAGACTTTAAGCAAAAGCTTAATATATTGTAATTTAGATTCTGTACACAAAAGTGAAAATAGATCAGAACTATTAACAGAGGAAACTCCGATTGCTGCAAATACATATGCAAATGTTCATGAAGCCGGTATGTGTATGTAAAGCTTATATAAAAATTGTATAATATTAATTGTAATACAATTTAGATGTGAAAGCAGTGGGCTCGTCTCATAGCTCAACTCAAAAGATGATATCCGTCTGCACTAACTTTATTTCAAACAACGAAATAGATGACTTACCGCCACCTCCTAGTCCAGAGAGCGCTGTGAGCTCTTCATACAGCGAGCTTCGGCGCGCCACTTCGGAATTTAACAAACCAATTGATTATTTGCAAAATGACCAGACATCGAATCCTTCTTTGCAAATATATGCAAACCAATATTCGTTGCAGCATGATCCCATTAGCAAGGTAAAAATATCTTAAATGTATTATTTTACAGCATGTTTCTGCCAAATTAACCTTTTAAACGAAATTATTAGGTGTCTAGTTATATGTAAGAGGCGGCTCCGCATAATAAACGAAATACCGCAAAAATCTATCGATTAACGTACTTCTGATTTCTTCTCTAATGGCTTCAGTACAAAAGCATAAGATAGGATAGTGGTAAAACAAGTGCTACAGCAAGAAGAATTTGGATGGCTTAGCTCGCAGTTAGGACATAGTTTTTCTAATGAACTTTTAGTTAACTTCCTATAGGTATTTGAAAGTAGGATGTAATCCATTTTGTCATGTAAATAAAAACAAAAACCATTTTCACATTTATGTGTACTTTATTCATCTATCCATCTATTTAGATGGCACAAAAAAAAAGTGTTTTTGAACGTCTGCATCTACGTGCATCAAATTCAACCAAATTTGTTGGGCCTATCAATGTATTTAAATAAAAATCTAATTTTGCAACACAGGGTTATTATTAAACAATCGCCTCTTTACAAAGTAAAAAACAAGTGAAGATCGCGTCTTTTAGATAAAACAGTTTATATGTAACTTATATTGTAATGATATTTGGAAAATAATTTGGTTCTTTTCTTTGTGTAAATATAGTAGTCACCTTAGCACACCCTTTTGACGGCCTTCGTCACTACGAACTACGTCGTCCTCAGTAATGAATTCCAACCCATTTGATTCATAGATTTTTAGATTATATCACCATTAATAGACAGTCTTCCGATTTTTATAAAAATAACTCATAATTCTGAATTTCATAAATTCTATATCCTATAATAGAAGGCGAAAACTATTGACGGCACTCACTGCTTGACAAACGAGCATCACGCTCCAAGAGTAAGGTGCGCAAGTAGACTACATAGATCCAATTTAAAAACTGATGGATCTAATGGTCGGATCAGAACCATATTTATTTAGAAACTCCAAACGAAGATTTTGCACAAGAAGATATCCGTTTATCCGCTAAAATATCAATTTTCTAAAAACAGGTAGCCCAAAAGGTAAACTGTTTCGTTTAATAAAAGAGGTTTCTTTTGCGATCTTGAGAATTGTAAAAGTTAAGGCTCATCATGCATATCCTGGCTGCGTACTCGTAGGGATACTGAAGGGATTCACCCTTTTTAATACACCCTTTTTTAATTCACCCCTTTTTAATTCACCCTTTTAAATTGCCACGCCCACACTTTTGAAAAATGTTTACATATTTTTTAATTTTTTTATTAGCCTGAAAAGTTGCTACCGATTGGCAAAGAAAATTTAAATGTTTTTTCATCATATTATTTTTTTATTCCCAATTTCTACCGATGTTCCAGAAAATGTAGAAATTTCTCATTCGCACTTCCTCTAGCTGAGGAACGGGTATTTGATAGTCGGGGAACTCGGCTTTCTCTTGTTTTAAAATGTGTGTTTTTATTTTTTTGTTTTCAAATTTAAATTTTAAACAGTTTTTATACCCGTTACTCGTAGAGTAAAAGGGTATACTATATTCGTTGAAAAGTATGTAACAGGCAGAAGGAAGCGTTTCCGACCATATAAAGTATTTATATTCTTGATCTGGATCAATATGACCATGTCCGTCTGTCTGTCCGTATGAACGTCGAGATCTCATCTGTATTCTCAGCAAGAAAATATATTTTTTTACTATCGAAAACGTATCCTGTTACATACTTTTCATCGAATCTTTTATCCACTTTGCTCCACAAGTAACGATTATAATATCCATAGGTTGCAGCGGTCAAACGTGCAGGCTGGAATGGGCAGAGCTAATCGACTGGGCTGATGTTCTCAGCAAGAAAATATATTTTTATACCCGTTACTCGTAGAGTAAAAGGGTATACTAGATTCGTTGAAAAGTATGTAACAGGCAGAAGGAAGCGTTTCCGACCATATAAAGTATATATATTCTTGATCAGGATCAGTAGCCGAGTCGATCTGGCCATGTCCGTCTGTCCGTCCGTCTGTCCGTCTGTCCGTCCGTATGAACGTCGAGATCTCAGGAACTACAAAAGCTAGAAAGTTGAGATTAAGTATACAGACTCCAGGGACATAGACGCAGCGCAAGTTTGTCGATTCAGGTTGCCACGCCCACTCTAACGCCCACAAACCGCCCAAAACTGCCACGCCCACATTTTTGAAAAATGTTTTAATATTTTTTCATTTTTGCATTGGTCTTGTAAATTTCTATCGATTTGCAAAAAAAACTTTTTGCCACGCCCACTCTAACGCCCACAAACCGCCCAAAGCTGCCACGCTCACACTTTTGAAAAATGTTTTGATATTTTTTCATTTTTGTATTAGTCTTGTAAATTTCTATCTATTTGCCAAAAAACTTTTGGCCACGCCCACTCTTACGCCCACAAACCGCTAAAAACTTCGCACTTACACTAGCTGAGTAACGGGTATCAGATAGTCGGGGAACTCGACTATAGCGTTGTCTCTTGTTTTACTATCGAAAACGTATCCTGTTACATACTTTTCATCGAATCTTTTATCATCTTTTGCTCCACAAGTAACGATTATAATATCCATATATTTGTTTGTATTGTGTAATAATATTATATTATGTAATACTTAATATTTTGTAATTTACAGAGCTCTTCAACATATGATTCAATATATGAACCTATAAACCCACGACCCTCTGCAGATATGTTTCCTCGTGAAAGTTGTAATATGTATAATTCATACGTCAATGATAATACTCCAAGCATTTCCAACAAATTAAATATTTTAAATTCGATCGAAGCGAACCAAACACTATACATACATGGTAACGCTAGAACTAAATTTTATAAAGGGAGCACTGATCATAGAAATGATAAGGAAGGTCTAAAAAACTACATTTCAATAACCACCGATCCAGTTCAAGAATTAGAAAACTACGGTAAGTTAATTTAATAAAATAAATTCCATTAAAATGTGTATTTTTATGCAGGTAGGTGTGTCAAATGCAATTCACGTGTGCTTGGAGAAAGTAGTGGATGTACAGCAATGGATCAAATATACCATATATCTTGCTTCACATGTACGGATTGCCAAATTAACTTACAGGGAAAACCATTCTATGCACTAGACGGCAAACCTTATTGCGAATATGATTATTTACAAACACTGGAAAAATGCTCTGTTTGCATGAAACCTATTTTAGAGAGAATTCTTAGAGCTACTGGAAAACCATATCATCCGCAATGTTTTACATGTGTCGTATGCGGAAAAAGCTTAGATGGGCTATTATTTACAGTTGATGCTACTAATCAAAACTATTGCATAACAGATTTTCATAAGTAAGTTACGTAACTTATCAGCATAGTCGATTGACTACTTTATTTGTATTCATAGAAAATTTGCTCCTCGCTGTTGTGTCTGCAAGCAACCAATTATGCCATTTCCAGGACAAGAAGAAACGATCAGGGTAGTGGCCCTAGATCGAAGTTTTCACCTAGAATGTTATAAGTGCGAGGTAAACAAAAAAAAATTTGATTATCAAAAAATATCCCCTTTATTTCATGTAATAGGACTGCGGGCTTTTACTGTCATCTGAAGCTGAGGGCCGCGGATGTTATCCCCTGGATGATCACGTTCTATGTAAAAGCTGCAATGCACAACGAGTTCAGGCTTTAACGAAGCGCATGACATCAGAACATTAAATTGATTGCTCATTTTACTTATTGCACATTTTATATATCTAAAAATAACTGATAACCAGTTTTTTGACAATATATAATTTGTTTATTCAATAATAATCGAACGACTATATATTATACCTCTCATCATACCTCTCTCTCGGAAAATCAATGGAAAATTATAGAAAAGACAAATGCTTTCTATGCTTGTCAAACGAGTTTTGTCTAAAACCAAAAAAAAAATACAATCGCTAAAATAAAAAAAAAGTAGTTTGTTTTTTTTACTTCTTGTATATTTTTAATGGTTTCATGCCCCTACATGGAACAGGAATACAGCTTGAAATCTCATCTTTCAAAAGACATGCAATTATCCAGGAATGGATTACCAAATAAAAGAATTTAAAAAGACTTTACGCTTTTAAATAAAACATGCATAATGGATAAAAAAGTTTTACTGAAAATTTGGCAATTGACAACGAAGTGGGCTTTCTTTTGATAAGAACAAGCCATTCATAGCCATATTCCAAAAAAAAGGCAATAGGTTTGAATCCTGAACATTAATTGTTTTTATTCTATAAAATTAATTTTTAAGGTTATCCTTTTAAATCAGACTAACCTTAAAACATAACATAAAACAGTCTAATTTGATCAACAAAAAATCGTTCTTTACGGAAAAAAATGGCGAAACGCACCTTATTTCGGCTCGAAACAAAAATAATTTTAATGTGACTAAATATAACATCCACAAGAATGAAGCCGAATTTTAATAACCTGCCGTAAATATATATTTCAAAATGAAAACGAATGTTTGTGTACTGCAACAATTTATGATCAAAGTCATCAAAACTATGGTTAAATATTAAATATTTTAAGATTTTAATCAAAACTAAAAACGAAACTATTTGGTTGCGGTACACCAACAATAACATATTATTTAAAACAACGAAATTATGATTTTTACTTTTCCTATATAATTTACTCGTCCTTTTTTTTAATTTAAATCCAAGCGCACATACATCTTTTTTTCGATTAATGTTAACTATGACAACTATTTGATATAGTGGTCCAATCCGACCCTTTGTAACTTTTTATACTACATCCAATGCAAATATGAAATTTGCTTACTTCTACCTTCCCCGCACTCCTACTAGCCGGTTAACAGGTATCTCATAATCGACATTTAATATAGTGATTTAGATTATTTGGGCAATTCTGCTCAGTTTCATACAGGACTGTATTAAAAAGGTCCTATAAAAATCACTTTATTGTGCATCTGTCATTCAGATTAATCTGAACGTTAGAAAAAACAAGATAGATGTTTTCGGTATACCGGTAGAAATGGGAAAGATAAATAATAAAACAGAAAAATATCCAAACCCTTTTCAAAAGTGTGTACGTGGCAGTTTTGACCGCTTTTTAGGAGCTAGACCGTGGCTAACCTCTCGAACATGAATGCTTAATCTCAACTTTCTAGCTTTTATACATAGTTTCTGAGATCGAGGCGTTCTTACAGATATATGGACGCACACGCGGACGATATAGATTCGGATAGTAATCCGGATCGAGGTGCTCATCATCGCAATGGTTTGGATTTGTATCAAACTCCACCGCATGCGTATTTCGTTAATATCAGAAGTTGTGAAGTCTATTTAATTTCTAAATTGAAGAACTATATTAAAATAAAATATATAAATTATTTTATTTAATTTTTTTATTTCGGTGTTTTTGTGCTTACATTTTAGCGTATGCCAAAATGTTGTGAAACATTGTACGGGGCAGGGTTAGGGAATAACGGTCTGAAAGAAAAATTAAGATAATAGGAAATACATCGCTTTAGAAATACATTTTAAAGACAGTTAGCAAGTATCTTGCACCACCCACCTAATAATGGTCAAATGCGGTGGTAGCTTAAGACACGGATGTTCACTATGTACATACATCAGTGCGCAGGCGCTCCTGAAACGACATTTTGAGAAAATACGAAGGAAAGCTTTTCTCTCTGGAAGTTTCATCGAATCAAACGCGGCCGCAAAATCTTGTTAGTCAGTATTGAATTCGATTTTCAAGCAAACAGAAGTTCTAAAAATTTCGGTATCTAGCTGTGTTTCTCGTGTTCTCCCAGCTCGCTAAAAAAATATACATATATACACCTATTTAAATAGTTTTATAAGAATTTCTAAACAAAAATTTATCAGATCTTCTCGGTTGCAGAGACGTACAAAAAATATTGATATTTGTCGCATTTCAAAAGTACACATCAATTATAGGTACTAAATTGATAAAAAGAAAAAAGTGTATATACAAATGTGGACACTTATATATAAGTATATATATAATATCTGTATATTTATATAAGTATACATATCTATATCACTGTATTATTCTCCTGATACAATTCTGGGTCAACACAGATTCAAAAATATACACCAATTTACATATATTTCATCTGTATATGGTCTGTTACTGTGTATATACTAAAAAATATTAAATACTTCTTTGTGCGTATAACGCACAATTTTATTCACACGGCTCACATACATATCTTAAAAGGACATATATTTATTATCAGTACACAATTATTTGCATTTGTCCAGTTACGCAGTGGTATACGCGTAAATAGGTAATTATTGTTGCACTATATACATACATACATAAAAAAATAATTTTGATTTGCATAGGAAAATATGGCACATACTTAAATACTTACAAGTTAGGATTTTTGTTTTATTTTATGTTTTTTGCAAGTGTTTTACTTATTAGAAACGGTCCTTCCCAGACCGAATAATGGTTTTAGCAATACATCTCTTAATGTTTCATGCAAATAGTATTTCGTAGATATCCCGTTTATTTGACTAAATAAAAGTGGATTATTTGCAACAAGTCATTTCCAAGACCCTGAAATATCCTTGCTAAAAGGGGTGGGGCTTTTTACCATTAAGCTCAATCAAAAAAAGCTCCATTGCAAGAAACCTGCAAAGGATACATACTTACATATACATATACATACATATGTACGTACAAGCCTATAACTGCGCCCCAAATACATTCCCATAATCAGGATTTTCTCTTTTTCAACATTATCCAAAGACACCTGTCGCTTTTTTTTAATTGATTGAATTATGTCTTTAAATGGTAAATATTTTTATATATGACAAATTACAATTATTTAAGAACAGGACAATAATAATTTAATTACAAATGCTAAACTTTTTGTTACATATGGCTTAACAATATTATATTATTTGTATATTATTTTAACATTACTTGGGTCATACCAAGAGGACCGTTTTTATCGGAAATACAGTAGGAAACAACATTTCATGAGTAGACAAAAAACAAGAGAGAACGCTCGACAATCAGATATATATATATTTGGCAATCGAAAAAATTAGTTAGAGTGGGTGTGTTCTTCGTATACCAATAGAAACAAATTGTAAAACAAGAAACATAAAACATATACATATGCAACATATGTATGATATACATGTATGATATATTTATCAGGAACGTTAATATTAATGTTTTAATGTTTGATGTATTGATAGTCATCATAATTATAATTCTGCAATAGTTAGAAATTTTTTATAAGGCGAAAGTTGGATATGGATGTCGATGTAAGGCCCGTTTAAACTGTAGTAGCTGCGGAGCTAAGGATTTGCCTAGATATCTTTTTTATTTTGGTAAAACACACTGATGTGCATGGACAAAAGTTAAATGTAGTCCTGGTAATGATTGGACCCCTTATTTTGAATAATCGAGTATTCCTTACATTTTTGATCTATCGTATGCCGTGCCATCTCTAGGAAACAACAAAGCTAATAGCTAGGGATATCGTGATATTATATATATAAATATTATAAATATAAATATTACAAAAAAATGGATTTCTAATACAGATCATAATAATAATATTACGGATATAATACAGATAATAATAAATTTTCAGTGAAATTTTGAACTTCTGAAATTTAAACATACGCACACATACATACATATGCCATACCATATGACATACCTTCTTTTTCGCACATTTTACGAAAACATCGTAATGTTTATTTTTAAGGTGCGAGGACATGTTTGAAGTGTTTCCACAGGTGTTTATTATTCTTTCAAACAATTTGCATTTTGCAGTCCCGTTTTTTATTTCTATGTAATTTGATTTGATATCTATTTTATCACGTGCTCGTGTAGTTGGTATCGCGTCGAAATCAAAGTGAGCGAAGGGAAAATATCAAAAAAATATCAAAAAAAAATATCGTAATACCGATATTTGGGCAAAAAAAATATCACGATATAAATATATCATTTTCAGAAAAAATATCGATATATTGATATTTTGATATATTATCAACAACCCAAAAGCTATCACATGCAGCATTCGAGTAAAGACATCAATAATCAGGCATTTGCGAAACCCGCACATGTCGTATGTTTCTTGCGATAATAATTAGACGTTTTGTGTTTTTTCCACCATTAAACTCTCAAAATGAAGGTGGAGTTATTCAATTGTAAGCAGCGTGCCTTAAGAGTAATCACATGAATTACTAACCCAAAAAGAAATCCTCGGCAGTATAAAATAACAAAACCCTTGTTATAAACCTGAAAACTATAGTCTGAAATGTGGGAGAGCAAACCTCGATCGCAAGAAACTACCGCATGGGATAGTACGACATGCTTTCGATTTACTGATATGAGTTTCAATGAAGGGAGTTACCTAATCCTTGATTTAAATACTGTTGAATTACATTGGCGAGTTGTGCTTTACGAGCTCTATGTCCGTATCCAGAAAATGATTTAAGGTCTGGGGATTTTCAATATAAACTTGTACATAGTACAATCCATAGAACCAGCGCTGTCTGAAACACTTGTAGCAGTTTGTTGTTGTTTGTTATAACTTAATAATAATAAAAAAGTTCATATTTACCTACAACTGAATTACGTTTGTATGCATGTTTGTATGTCTAAAACTAAAATTTTTTCTTATGTATAGAAATTATTTAGAAAATAAGAAGTAAAACTCCTGGAAAGTAAAGTCTGGACAAAAGTTAAAGATTTTAAGTCGCAATAGATTTTCTTAAGTGTGCCATCGCGATGGCTGCACCAGCAGCCTGTACGCGTTTTTCTGACAATTACGACATCAAAGAAGAGTTGGGAAAGTAAGTTTAAAAACAACAAAGCCAATAAATTTATTATAATGACCCGTCTTTAAATATTTTAGAGGAGCATTCTCAATTGTGAAAAGATGTGTCCAAAAGTCGACTGGGTTCGAATTTGCTGCAAAAATTATAAATACAAAAAAATTAACAGCCAGAGGTAAGGCTTTCTGTGTTTTATGCTGAAAATCCCATATGCTATGCTTTTACAACAACTTATTGAACACAGTCTGCACCCAACATTACAGGATTCTACTTTCACACTCCAATCGTTAAAGATAAAGTTATACTTTATTTATTGTCATACAACTATTAATCTAAAATCTAAAAAAAGGGAATGTGTAATAAAATAGGTAGACAAAAAAGCTAAATCTAAATCTAACTAACAATAAAATTTAAGTAGTTGGTATTAGTTCATTATCATGTGATCCTACGTCTAACGCCACGATGTAATATTAGCATGCAATGAGGAAAGCGGTAGCTGTAGCAAGCAGAATTTAATCCATTAGTGAAGAATTAGTAAAACAAAAAGTGTTTTACCAAAAAGCTTTTAATTAACTTTAAATCCAATTCTAATAATAGAGTTATAGTGCGTACATATCTACCAGTTCGCAGTGCCTATTACATACATTTAAGGAATCTGCTATAACATTGAAATTAGAAATAAAATAAACAAAATGATTCGTTTCGTCACCGGTGGTGTGAACGTGCATCGGTTGAAAAGTACAAGTTTTAATAGTCGAAGGCGTCATGCATATCGGGCAAAGTCCATAGTACACAGTGAGCTTGTCCTGTCAGATGTACTTTACCAAAAATATTTATTTATTTTTACTAAAAGGGCTTTTTGAGGTGTCCAATGCATTTTTTCGTTGACTTTCTTCGTCGTCCGTATCTATTATGCTACACAAGTGAACGACTTCAAATGTCCGTGTGAAATATGATAAACGACATACTTTTTGGTATTGAACGATCAAAAATTACAATAAATTTTCAATTATTCCAGAGGAGTTAAAAATTTGCTATATAATATATTCATATATATTTCAGATTTATATATGTGTATAAGCCGACGAGTAAGCAGTTAGATTTAAATAAATAAGAGAGAACGCTATAGTCGAGTACTCCGACTATAAAATTCCTGTTCATCAGCTTGTAGAAGGGCGAACGAGAAGTTTCAACATTTTTTTTCGTATGAAATCGAAGACAAATAATTATACGAAAGACATCAAAACATTTTACAAAAGTATTGGCGTGGCAGTTTTAGACGAATTGTGGGCCTTAGAGCGTGCATGGAAATCTTTTCGAACAATCCAGCTTTAAACTTTAAACTTCCTAATCTTCAACTTATTATTTTTCAATCTCTTATGGTAATTGAAACCTCGACGTTCGATGGACAGACAGAGGAATGCGTAAGTCTATTGCCATGCCCTAACGAGTAATCCTGTCACTCGCACACTTTTGAAAAATGTTTTGATTAATTTAAATTTTACTAGAAATGTACGTTTTCCAATACGAATATATTAACCTGTACTGATTTACATATATTTATAATTTGATATGCTTATAGACTTTCAAAAACTGGAACGTGAAGCAAGGATCTGTAGAAAGTTACACCATCCCAACATAGGTATGCAACGTGTCCCATATTAATATAATTTACTTAATATTATTCTTTAAATATAGTAAGATTTTTCTGAAAATATATGATCTACTCATAAGAAGACAGACATGTGGAACATAATTAAAATATGTTTTCTCATTTTTTGTCGAAAACGCTTGCTACTTCCTGTTAGTTTGCATAATGTGTAATTTTTAAACGGTTATAAACGGTGTAGACTCAAACGGCTATATAAACTCGCATTGTGATACTGATACAGACAACACAAATAAGGAAAAGACATCCAGGACTATAGTTGATATAATAATCCACATCTGCAAGCAAAACTTCATCCCATGATCCCCAATAACAATTATGTTCTTTAACTAATTAAAGACACTTCCGATATGCATGTAAATTACCACCGCTCTTTTAAAACATAACAAAAACAATACATTTACTTACACGGAAAGTTCGAAACTAGAAGCAGCACTTCCTGCAGCGTCACCGACAAAGTACATAATATCTTTAAAATGTATTAAATTTAAAATACATTTATTTTGTTACCCTCCTAGGTTTATAATCTTTGTCACCAGTAAATCAAATCTTTAAATAAAAATGTATAAAACTAATAAATTTGTACTATGTACAATTTCAGTGCGGCTACATGACAGCATACAGGAGGAGAACTATCACTACCTTGTTTTTGATCTGTAAGCATTAACCTGCATAAAGATTCTTACAAAATATTTCATTTCCCATTCCCAAGATATGAGTTTCTAACAAATACTTGTAAATGTTGCAATGACTTGACTATTGTTTATTGAGATTCGTACTTCATCCTTTTCCCTCCGATCGTTCATACTGGGATATGAATATGAATCAAATTTTTAAAGCGCAATATAATTTTGTTATTAATAATAAAGAGGTGTCTTCGGCTGTCGCTACTTATATATGCCCTAAATCTAAATTAAGAGCTTCAACTGCAAAATTTGACTATGCCTACATACATTTGCAGTGTAACCGGTGGTGAACTTTTTGAAGATATCGTTGCACGCGAATTTTATTCAGAAGCTGATGCATCACATTGTATTCAACAAATATTGGAATCAGTCAATCACTGCCACCAAAATGGTGTGGTGCATCGAGATCTGAAACCAGAGAATTTACTATTAGCTAGTAAGGCAAAGGGTGCAGCAGTGAAACTCGCTGACTTTGGTCTAGCCATTGAAGTTCAAGGCGATCATCAGGCTTGGTTTGGATTTGCCGGCACTCCAGGATATCTGTCGCCTGAGGTATTAAAAAAGGAGCCCTATGGCAAATCGGTAGACATATGGGCATGTGGTAAGCAATAATTATAATTCTTATAATCCTTGCATGCACTTGCATGACAAACGGCAGTCGTATTACACAATTTTAAAACTATTTTATATTTCCTTAGGAGTTATTCTTTACATACTTCTTGTCGGTTATCCACCGTTTTGGGATGAAGATCAGCATCGACTGTACTCGCAGATAAAAGCAGGAGCGTATGATGTAAGGAAACTGCAATCATTTATGTCTATTTAATATCTTTAAATATGGGTTAATTTTAGTATCCGTCTCCAGAATGGGATACGGTTACTCCAGAAGCTAAAAATCTTATCAATCAAATGCTAACGGTTAATCCAAATAAGCGAATAACCGCAGCTGAGGCTTTAAAACATCCTTGGATTTGTGTAAGTACAGACAAATTAACGTTTAATTATACATAAAAATAATGCAAATTCATTGTTACAGCAACGAGAACGTGTGGCATCCGTTGTGCATCGCCAAGAAACAGTTGACTGTCTCAAGAAATTTAATGCGCGGCGCAAACTAAAGGGAGCCATACTTACGACCATGTTGGCTACCAGAAATTTTTCGAGTATGTAATTTAAATGAATTTTTATGACATGACTATGCTTAATACAAACCAGACAACAGAGAACGCTATAGTCGATATTATCGATTATCATACCCTTTCAGAGGGTTTGAATTTCGGTATATGAATAGTCGGAACATTAATTGATAACAAACAAGAGAGAACGCTATAGTTGAGTTCCCCGTTATATTATATACTGGCTTATACTTAAAAGTATATATTCTAAAAAAAAAAGAGAACAATGTTTGGCTACTTTAGCTAGATCTTTACTTTAAGGGTGATTGAGGGCATGCCTATTAATTTAAGCCTTTCTAAAATTTTAAAAATTAATGCGAACTAAACGCTTTTTTTCATCTACTCCATTGCATATTAAATGCTAATTTTTTTTATTTTTGGAGAAGAATGTGTTTATCCAGGACATTAGACTAAAGCTTTTTATATCCAAAGGGTTTCTTGACAAGGTTAGGATTCTTTCAATCAAAATTCAATTATCCAATAAATACACTTATTCAAAAACTTCAGATTAAATTAAATGCCTATTCACAATTCTATTCTCAGGAGTCTGTGTTCTTAATCTCACTTTCTAGCTTTTGTAGTTCCTGAGATCTCAGCGTTCATACGGACGGACAGACAGACGGACATGGCCAGATCGATTCGGCTATTGATCCTGATCAAGAATATATATACTTTATATGGTCGGAAACGCTTCCTTCTGCCTGCTACATACTTTTCAACGAATCTAGAATACCCTTTTACTCTACGAGTAACGGGTATAAAAAGAAAGCTAGCTTCGCCAGGACGAAGCGTAAATTCCCATGCAGTAATTGTATAATTATAATGATATATGATATAATCAATATATGTATACCGATATTGATTATATAAAACCGAAAATATGAACTCTACTTAATAAAAGATAAAGGAAAAGGTTGACTAAAATACTCCGACAAGTTAAGCACGCTAGGTATTAAACAATATTTTGTGAAATACATTCGGTAAGTGGTGGTCCCGCCCCACCAGGTTTAGGTTTACTTAAATTTAGAAAATTTGGGTTAAGAACACTACTACTTTAAAAGGATTGTGACTAAAATGTAACTATTTATTTAATTTACAGGCAGAAGTATGATAACTAAAAAAGGTGACGGATCACAAGTCAAAGAGTCAACCGATTCATCTAGCACTACTCTTGAAGACGATGATATAAAAGGTAAGTACATAACATTTGTTTTCAACAATTATGGTAACCAAGTAGGTAAAGAAAACATAGGTCAGGAATCACTATCAACCACTAGAGCATTAGACCAAGGCCGTACTGGGTATTTAATTAATGTGTAATAGAGCAGTTAATGTTGGGAAAATTTATTTACGCTTGTTAATTAATTTGTGTATCCTAGTTTACATTCTTGAAAGAGGACGTTTTGTGGTCAGATTTTATATAATTACACAACGAATAATCTTTACCTTTTTGTGAAACCTTGGGCTGCATGTATTATATAAAGATATATTTAAACCAATCTGTTTAGATTGAAGCCTTATTAAACATTTCTTTACCTTAAATTAGCTTACTATTACTAGAAGCCGATAGTTTCTCTAAAAATTTGGTAAAAATTTCCAGTTTAAATTAATTGATTGTACATTACCCAACACATAAACGTATTGTTAAAATAATTATATCGACTTTTAAAAATATCATTAATGATGTATTTTCTGCACGCCCTTGCTTATACTTCAATAATAAAGTGAATACAAATTTTTGCACCTTATAATAATAATATAATCTGAAAAATATGCGATAAAAATAATTTGTTTTTTAAAATTTCCTGAAGCACATTTATATTGTCGTCTTTGTAAAGTCTTTATCCCGTTATACACAAAAAGATTAATCTAGCTTTCTCGAATTGAAATAACATAATTTAATCACGATTTTAATTATACCCTTACAGAGGGCTTGCAAAAATTTGCAACGCAGTAAATTACACTATAAAAAGTTTATATATTCTTGATCAGTATCAACAGCCGAGTCGATATAACCATGTCCGTCTGTTCGTTTCTACTGAAAACTATACTCTCAAAATGTTGTAAAGATATCTGCATGAAATGATTTTCTATTGCAGTTAGTATATAAGTAAAAACTGGCTGTATCTGGACACTATATAAAATAGCTGTCATGGGAATGGACAAAAAACACTAATGGACAATTTTATATATTTTATTAAAATGATTGTATATACGCATTCGAAAAATAAAAAGTTGCACTTGGCAAAATTTTTGAAAAATCGTTGGCTTTTAAAAATATAAATAAAAAAAATTTTAATTTTTGATGTTTTATACCTTTCAATATTTACTTTAGGTATTTCTTCCTTGTATGTATATATATCGTAATCAAGTAATTCAGGGAAGTTTTCCTTTGTTGTATTTGATCATAAAATGTTATAATTCGGTACACACACGTTTTTTTTAGAATATGTAATTTTGGTTTTAATTTCATCAAAATCCTTTTACTGCAAGGGTATAAAAGATTCGGCTTGCCGAATTAAGTTTTATTTCTCGTTTTTTATATAACATTGTATTATGAATTACTCATTTCATGTACTTTACAATAAAAAGAACAAATCTTTTGCTCTTCTAAAATATTATGCTCATGCTACAAATATTCAAGATTGATCGTCTCGCCTATTGGTATCAATAGTACAAGTCACATGGGTGGAAATAGATCTCAGAGTGTGTTAGGCTTGGAGCCTACTTCAACAGCCTTATAAATGGAAATCTGCAACGATAGTCTGATCACAATAAAGAGCCCAAATTTATTAACTAAACAGCTGAAGCTAAAAACGTTCTCTTCTAAGTCTTTTTGATAAATCCTCTACTTAAGGTGATAACGTCTAAGACGCACCGTTTCTAAATGGCTTTTCCATGACATCGTTTGTATAACATTAGAAATTAATTAATTAAAGATAAAGAATAATCGATTGCAATAACACCTAGGTGAAGTGTAAAATATTAAAAATCAACCAAGTTTCATAAAAATACCGACTTATTAAACCACTTCAAGCTAGCTATGTACTTTGTACGTGTTGTATTCGGTAATATAAAAATATTTGTAGAGTTTTAAAATCAACTAGTACTCACTTTAAACAAACCATTTACGATATACCAGTTTTGATAAATTTTCGTTAGAAAATTTTATAAATCAATAACATACGTAATTAATTGATTGATTGTAATAGTTTAGGCACCCTATTTTTCGCCATTTTTCACACCAAAAATGCATTCAACGCAACTGAATTCTTGGTCATTAAATTTACATAACTAAACCGCTAACAACTGTAAAGGTTGGGCTTTCGAATGCGTGTTTTCAATTAATTTTAAGATTTTACTGAGGTACTTCATTGCATATACTTTATAAAAGAATGTATGTTTTAAACTAACTCACAAAAATAACAACTCATTATTTCTACGTAAAGGAAACATTGAAACGATGGCATTTTCAAAAAATGAAATTTTTGTACATTTTTTTCCTAGAAGATAAAAAAGGAACCGTTGATCGCAGTACCACAGTCGTATCAAAAGAGCCTGAAGGTAAATGTAACCACGAATTTTTGATTTCTTGGTAAAAACAATTTTTTCTTTGCATATTTGTAATTAAAACATTCATTTTGCCAACATCCAAGTATTATTTATGAGAACCGTAATTTAGTCTTTTTGTTAGTATACAACGCTGGGTTCAAAATATTACCAAAAAATAATTAACCAATCAATAAGTTAAAGTAGATTACATGGCATAGTCGTATCATGCATTCCTGCCTGCGTGACATAAATTTCGCAATTTATGCGCTTTTTGTTATTTTTAAACAGACTAGTTTATATTTAAGAGGTTGGTATCTATCCACGTCTTATAATGGTTTTTATTTCAGCTTTGAATCTTCTGCATTTGGATTGAGACTTCAATGCAACAATATATAATATTATTCCCTTAATTTTATCGTTACTACTACAATAAAATTACAACTTTACAGCTTTGATTAAAAGGGATTTTTGATTTTTGATATGACGAAAATAATTTAATTAGAGCTGTCTTTGCTATTAAATAAAAAGTATAGTTGGCTGGGTTACGCTGTTCTGGAGAAAATCGCTCTAAATGTTTACTTTTATTAAAATCTCCGAACAATCGTTCTGTAGGTGAATTTCGCAAAAACAGTAAATAAATTGTTGGTTATAATTTATGAATCTCCTTATACAATACTGTCCTAGAATGGGTACCATTAAATCCTCTGTAGAACTAGTATGTAACTGTCATCCATTGAGATGTATTTTTTATTTTAAGAAATTAAATTCTTGGCGGTTTGTTACAAGTTTTCAATTAAGTTGATCTCAAAGCTGACAGCAAAGAAAGCTTGTTTTTGTAAGCCGAAGCTTATATACCCTTACAGTTATTAATACATATTAAAAATAAAAAACCGGGAGTACAACTAAAAAACATAGAAACTATGCTCTCCCTTCTAATTTTACCTGTTACTTGTAGAATAAGGGGTATACTAGATTCGTTAAAAAGTATATAACAGGTAGAAGCGGAAGACTATATATATATATATATGTAATCAAATATATATAATCAAATATATATATTTTATATATATATATATAATCAAAAGCGGAAGACTATATATATACACTGACGAGCAAAACTGTAACACGAGTTGTATATTCTAACTTCAACGGTCAGTATCTTTTCTCCTATTTTATGTACGTTTTTGTGTATACAGCCCCAAACCATTATGGATCCGCCACCGTGCTTCACGGCTTGCTTCACGTTACTTGGTGACTGGACTGTGGGATCTCTAGTCCAATACCAAGAGCGTCCATCTGACTCGAAATTTGGTTTTTCAGGTTATATGGTCAGATGAAACCAAAATTAATCGTTTCGAGTCAGATGGACGCTCTTGGTATTGGACTAGAGATCCCACAGTCCAGTCACCAAGTAACGTGAAGCAAGCAGTGAAGCACGGTGGCGGATCCATAATGGTTTGGGGCTGTATACACAAAAACGGAGTTGGTCCCTTGGTGTTAATTGAAGGTATAATGCGGAAGGAACAGTACTTAAACATTTTGCAACAAAATCTTCCAGAAGTGATTCAAAATATGGGTATTGCTGCTAAAAAATGCATATTTCAGCAAGATAATGATCCCAAACACACTTCGAATTTAGTGAAAAATTGGATGGAAAAGCAAAATTTTCAGTCGCTGAAGTGGCCACCGCAATCTCCGGATATGAATCCAATCGAAAATTTGTGGAGCCATGTAAAATCCCAACTGGCAAAATATGCAGCCCCTCCAAGTGGAATGATGGAGCTGTGGGAAAGAACAAAGGACGTCTGGTACGCTATTCCTCCTGAAATGGTGCTACGGTATACCCAAAGTATGCCAAATCGCATAACGGAGCTAAAAAAAATCAAAAGGGCTGTGGACTCATTATTAAAATAATTTAAAAAACTAGAGAGAACGCTATAGTCGAGTTCCCCGTCTATCTGATACCCGTTACTCAGCTAGTGTAAGTGCGAAGGACAGTTTTTGGCGGTTTGTGGGCGTTAGAGTGGGCGTGGCCAAAAGTTTTTTGGCAAATAGATAGAAATTTACAAGACTAATACAAAAATTAAAAAATATCAAAACATTTTTCAAAAGTGTGGGCGTGGCAGCTTTGGGCGGTTTGTGGGCGTTAGAGTGGGCGTGGCAAAAAGTTTTTTTGCAAATCGATAGAAATTTTCAAGACCAATACAAAAATGAAAAAATATTAAAACACTTTTTGAAAGTGTGGGCGTGGCAGTTTTGGGCGGTTTGTGGGCGTTAGAGTGGGCGTGGCAAAAAGTTTTTTTGCAAATCGATAGAAATTTACAAGACCAATACAAAAATGAAAAAATATTAAAACATTTTTCAAAAGTGTGGGCGTCGCAGTTTTGGGCGGTTTGTGGGCGTTAGAGTGGGTGTGGCACATGATTCGACAAACTTGCGCTGCGTCTATGTCCCTGGAGTCTGTATACTTAATCTCAACTTTCTAGCTTTTGTAGTTCCTGAGATCTTGACGTTCATACGGACAGACAGACGGACAGACAGACAGACGGACAGACGGACGGACGGACAAACAGACAGACGGACATGGCCAAATCGACTCGGCTATTGATCCTGATCAAGAATATATATACTTTATATGGTCGGAAACGCTTCCTTCTGCCTGTTACATACTTTTCAACGAATCTAGTATACCCTTTTACTCTACGAGTAACGGGTATAAAAATTATCGTTTAATATATCACCCCAGTGCAAAACTGTAACATTTGACTTCTTTTACATTTTGCTTCGGCATATTTATTCCAGATTATCAAATCGCTTCATATTTTCACAAGCGATAGTCAAATATAGTAGCAACAAAACAAGACTAAGATTATTATCGTACATAAAATAGGAGAGAAGATACTGACCGTTGAAGTTAGAATATGCAACTCGTGTTACAGTTTTGCTCGTCAGTGTATAGCTCCCATAAAAAAGGTCGCAAAATGAATTGAAAAGACAAGAGAAAACGCAATAGTCGAGGTTTTCGACTATCTTTTATCTATCCGTTAGTCAGATATTGGGATTGCAAAGAAAAAATTTCGCAAGTTATTGAAATAAAAATACACAAAACAACATTTTTATACCCGTTACTCGTAGAGTAAAAGGGTATACTAGATTCGTTGAAAAGTATGTAACAGGCAGAAGGAAGCGTTTCCGACCATATAAAGTATATATATTCTTGATCAGGATCAATAGCCGAGTCGATTTGGCCATGCCGTCTGTCCGTCCGTCTGTCCGTCCGTCCGTCCGTCCGTCTGTCCGTCTGTCCGTCTGTCCGTCTGTCCGTCCGTCCGTCTGTCCGTCTGTCTGTCCGTATGAACGTCGAGATCTCAGGAACTACAAAAGCTAGAAAGTTGAGATTAAGTATACAGACTCCAGGGACATAGACGCAGCGCAAGTTTTTCGAATCATGCTGCCACTCCCACTCTAACGCCCACAAACCGCCCAAAACTGCGACGCCCACACTTTTGAAAAATGTTTTAATATTTTTTCATTTTTGTATTGGTCTTGTAAATTTCTATCGATTTGCAAAAAAACTTTTTGCCACGCCCACTCTAACGCCCACAAACCGCCCAAAACTGCCACGCCTACACTTTTGAAAAATGTTTTAATATTTTTTCATTTTTGTATTGGTCTTGCAAATTTCTATCGATTTGCAAAAAAACTTTTTGCCACGCCCACTCTAACGCCCACAAACCGCCCAAAGCTGCCACGCCCACACTTTTGAAAAATGTTTTGATATTTTTTCATTTTTGTATTAGTCTTGTAAATTTCTATCTATTTGCCAAAAAACTTTTGGCCACGCCCACTCTAACGCCCACAAACCGCCAAAAACTGTCCTTCGCACTTACACTAGCTGAGTAACGGGTATCAGATAGTCGGGGAACTCGACTATAGCGTTCTCTCTTGTTAAAAGTAAGAACGTTGCAGTTCGGAGCGGTTTGTAGACGTTAGAAAGAACGTGGCCAAAATTACAAAAAAAAAAGTAAAATGTTAAAACATTTTCAAAAAGTTCGGGGTGGCAATTTTGGTCGGTTTGTGGGCGTGGTAACATCAGAAACCAGTAACAAACTTGCGCTGCGTCTTTGTCTCTTAAATCTGTAAGCTTAATATTAATTTTCTAGTTTTTATAGTTCATGAGATGTGGCGTTCAAACGGACTGACATAGCCAGATCGCCTCGGCTATTGATGCTGATCAAGGATTTTTAAACTTTACATTTATTGTCGGAAGCGCTTTCTTCTACCTGTTAAATGCTTTTCAACGAATCTACGAGTAACTAGTAATTTTTGCATACTTATTTTTTAAAACTAAATATAGACATGTGTAAGCGGGCTACGTATAGGTGAATTGGTAATAATAATAATGAAGGTATGAGCAATTACGGCAAAGCACAACAACATTAATCAACTTATTTCGTAAACCCTTGTAAAATCTTCTGCAATACTTTTTTAATAGGTCAGCTCGGTACGTTAAGTACATTTAAAAATCAAAATCAATAAACCTTTTTTTCATTTAAAATAATAATGGCATAAAAACAAGAATGTTAGCTAGCTTTGGCAAGTCGAAGCTTATATACCCTTGCAGTAATTATATATTTAGAAAAACATATTATATTCCGAGTTACCAAATTATGATCGAAAACGAAGAATTATTATTTCTTTTCTAATATTTGCAAGTAATTTTGTGACTGTACCCATGTTACATGTTATAGTTCTCCGATTCAATCAATTTAAAACCTAACATTTTTTTGTCAAAAAGCTGTTAATATAACTATTGTTTAAAGTATCATTTTATTTATCACACATGTGTATATATACCGAATTTACACATTTATATTTTCCTAAGATCCCAAGTCAGCTATGACGGACATTATATCGACTCGGCTGTTATTACTGATGAAGAATATAAATATTGCAAGGGTATAAAAAGTCGTTAATTTTAAAATTACACATGGTATTTACTTATTATATACTGGCTTATACTTAAAAGTATATATTCTTAAAAAAAAGAAAAAAATATTTGGCTACTTTAGCTAAATCTTTACCTTAAGGCTGCCTATTAATTTGAGCCTTTCTAAAATTTTAAAAATTAAAGCGAACTAAACGTTTTTTTACATCCATTGTCCATTGCATATTAAATGCTAATTCTTTTTTTTTTGGTGAAGAATGTGTTTATACAGGACATTAGACTAAAGCTTTGTATATCCAAAGGGTTTCTTGACAAGGTTAGGATTCTTTCAATAAAAATCCAAATATCCAATAAATACACTTATTCAAAAGGTACAGATTAAATTAAATGCCTATTCACAAAAACACTATTACAGTTCGTAGACTTTGATTTATCACATATCTTAACCACTCAAATATTCTTATTGCATCACAAAATGTATTTTTATTTAATAATTTGTATTTTAAACATTTATAATTTGTATAAAACATTGATTTTTATACAAAAAAAATGTGCGTTTTAGATATAAGGATACTGTGTCCTGCAAAAACTTGTCAGCAAAATACAGGAAACTCGCAATGCTCTTCAGGTATGTATGTATACCAAATTATGAGTTTCAAAGTCAAAGACTTTTACGCTAAAAATCACATTTTTGAAGGTTGTTGGTATAGTATCAAGTAAAATAAATCAGAGCTAAATAAATTGAAATATTTTACTGGCCTCTGCTAAGGGAGAAAAAAGTATTTCTACAGCTGGTTTCATTCAGAAAGCACAAAAATATATGTTTGTAAAGGATTTATAATCGATTGCTTGTATAATGCATGCGAACCATATTTTAACCATTTGCAAGACCTTAATATTTAAGATGAGAAATTAATACCACAAACATAAAGTAAATCCTTTCGTACAACTGTGTTTAGTTCCCCCTTATATTTCCATTAATACGAGTATATATATAGTTCCATTCAATATGATCAAATGTTTGAGTAATTGGACAGAATGGTTTATGTGTGTGCCGACTGCTGTTTTTTTTGCTGGCCTAACTTATTTTACATTGTTTGTTCTCATTTAATAGCGTTAACTAAAAAAAAACAGAATCAACAAAAGAGATTGCTATAGTCGGCATCCATGGGTACCAGATACGAGTTACTCAGCTAAAGGGAGGTAGTGCGCCAAAGTATATTTGTTAATCGAAAGAAATCAAGAGATAACGCTATGGTCAAGTTCCTTGACCATCAGTTACCCATTACTCACCTTATGGGAGAGTAATTGAAAACATTTTACAAAAAATTTGTTAAATTGTGCTTGCTTGTTTTTTTTTTGTTTTGTGGGCGTTATAGTAGGCATGGCGAATATATAAAAATGTATTCAATTTTTTTACACCTTTTTTTTATGAATCGTACGGAATAGGAAAATTGTTTATAAGTTGTTCCTTTGTATTGACCGGCTTGGGTTGGGTTTGTAAGCGTTAGACTGGGAGTTGCGAAAAATTGTTTGCGTATCGATAGAAATTAGTAAGTCAAATGTGTGGGCGTGTCAGTTTTGGGCGGATTGTGGGCATTTGAGTGATAATATTTACGCTTGCTACATAAGCTTGTTTTTGGAATATACATGCTTAATCTTAACTTTCTAGCTGTTATGGTTCCTTAAATCAAGGCGTTAATACGAACAGACCGACGGACATTTCCGTTCGGTTATCCTGATCAAGAATATATGAATACTTCATAGGGTCGAAAAAGCTTGCTTCTACCTGTTTCATACTTTTCAACGAATCTAGTATATCCCTTTACTCTACGAGTAACGTGTATTAAATTTGCATACCAACAAAGCAGCTATTATACCCTTCGAAGCAAACGGAATCTACAAGACAAATACAAATAAACCTACAACTTAAAAATAAAAATTAAAACTAACAACTATTTTTTTTACCAACAAAGCAGCTAGACGACAAGAAATAATAAAAATAACTGAGCAGTTGATTGAGGCAATTAACAGTGGCGACTTTGATGGATACACGTAAGTCGAAAGTGAATAAATTTAAAATAAGAACTAAAGAATCGAAAATTAAAGTGTAAATTATATTGATAGTTACAATAAAAAGTCACATTACAAACGTGATATATATATATATATATATATATACAGCTGCGAAAAAAAAAATAGCACCACTTGCCCAGTAAAACTTTGAATAAGTCACCTACCTACAATTTTGGGTTTAAAAGGATCTGAAATACCTTTTTAGAAAGGTTAAACAATTCACTTTTTAGGAAATAAAAAAAAATCACAATTGTTCTATTAATTCTTAACTTATTTAAGGAACTTTATGAAAAATGACAAAAAAGGGCGAAAAAAATAATAGCACCACTTCATAAAAAATGCTTTAAACATAAAATATAAACTTAACAGTAACAAATTCATTAATAACAAGTGATTGTATATTAAAACTACGCCGATCCCATTAATTTAGTGTTTGGTAGTGTATCCTTTATTAGCAATAACAGCTGCGCAACGCTTTGGCATGGAGTCAACCAGGTCCTGGCACCGTTTTGGGGTTATATTGCTCCAGGACTCCTTAATCACGGTCCATAGGCTTTCGTTATTAGTTGGCTTAAAAGCTGCAACTGCCTTTTTAATATTCGACCAAAGGTTTTCAATGGGATTGAGGTCTGGCGACTGCGCAGGCCACTCCAGAACATGAACTGATCTATTTTGGAACCATTCCTTGGCTTTCCTGCTGGTATGCTTGGGGTCATTATCTTGTTGGAAGACCTATTTTAGCGGCATATCATATTCAGCAAAGGGTAGCATAACCGTTTCCAAAATATCCACATACACATGCTGATCCATTATGGTTTTATCAAATGTATTGGTCCAACTCCATAGGAAGAAAAACATGCCCATACCATTACACTGGATCCGCCGTGTTTAATTGCTTCTACTGTGTCGTTTGGCTTATATTCGGTGTTCCTAGGGCGCCTTACATTCGATCATGATCCATTGCCACCAAAAAAAACCACCTTGCTCTCATCTGACAATAAAAAGTTCGTCCATCTTTTGCATGGCCAATTTAAATGTTCCTTGACGAACTTAATGCGCTTGGGTATGTGTCTCCCATTTAAAAAATGGACCTTTCCTTGGACTACAGCCTTTTAAACTATGTTCCCTTAGACATGTGTGAACTGTTTGCACTGTTGCGGATATGTTAAGATCCTTTTTCAGTTCGGTAGGAGCTTTAAATGGATCCTTCTTGCTCTCGGGCGCTAGTCTTTTGAAGAGATGGGTGCCCAATGATTGTTTTTTCCCACGTTTTTCGGGATTCTCGTTGTAGGTGATTACATTTCCTATAATTTTGTTTGAGCATTGAAGGATTTGGCCAATATTTCTAAAAGATTTTCCTTCAGAAATGAGTTTTTTGATCAAGTCACGTTTTTCTTCAGTGCAGTGCTTTCCACGTCCCATTTTAATGATTTTTTAAAGGAAATTTTTTAAAAATCATTTTCGAAATAATAGATTAAGTGTCAAGTTTAATAACCACATGCTTTTTACCAAAGCAATCCTTCGATAATTATTGATTATTTGAAAAAATCGATAGTGGTGCTATTTTTTTTTTCGCCTCATTTTAGACCTTGCCGCCCAAAAAAAATTATAAAAAATTAAGGTATAAACAATTCAAATTTTTTTTTTCATTTTTGGATGGGAAAAATATCTAGCATTATGCGAAAAATCAGTATTTGGTTCTATCGGTACCTCAACTTTAATTTATTTGATCAATAACAAAAAAAGGTATGGTGGTGCTATTATTTTTTTCGCAACTGTATATGTATATATATATATATATAATACCCAATAAAATTATTGTAGCAAATAAATCTTGAACTATTAATAGTATCGGAACTTAAAAGTCTAGTAAATTATAAAGTAATCTATATTTCTTCCTTAACTTAGCAAAATATGTGATCCCCATCTAACTGCCTTTGAGCCGGAAGCATTGGGTAACCTTGTAGAAGGAATTGATTTTCACAAATTTTATTTTGAAAATGGTAAGTTCGATAAGGTATTCTTCGCAAAATACTTGGATATTAAAATCTCATTCCAGTTCTTGGTAAAAACTGCAAAGCTATAAACACAACCATTTTAAATCCTCATGTGCACTTACTTGGTGAAGAAGCCGCTTGTATTGCCTATGTCAGGCTTACACAGTACATTGATAAGTAAGTAAAATTTAATATATTTATAAAATAATAGATCCATTCAAACTTGTTTATTACGCAGGCAAGGACATGCACACACTCATCAGTCCGAGGAGACGCGAGTCTGGCACAAACGCGATAATAAATGGCAGAATGTTCACTTTCATCGAAGTGCATCTGCCAAAATAAGCGGAGCAACTACATTCGATTTCATACCCCAAAAATAGTGGACATTACTTAATAGAATATAAACTGTCATTATGCACATGTCAAGGAAAGTGCTATATTTATTTTTAGAGATAGCAATGGTTTATTGCAAATAAAGATGCTAGTGCAAATTTTAATATTTTATTTACCTTTTGAAGAGTCTAGTGTGGCCCCTATTATTCTATGTTAAAATAAAAGATACCACTTAAAGCATATATCACATTTTAGATATCACATAAAACCACATTTACTTCAGAAATTTAAAAAGCAAACACAAATTTAAAACAGAAACATTGGTACATAAAATACATAAAATATTTGATGTACGAATCGTGGTACCAATTGTAAGCATAAACGTTCTCAATTGCAGAATCAAGTTTATTATTTAACTATTATTAATGTTGAAATAAAATTTAAAACTTTGTATCTATTGGAGCAAGTAAAATAAATTTTAATTACTTTAATTAATCGTCTCAAAATAATTGCAAACAATTTAGAAAACTTGTATCATCTACTAGGATACGAATAATTTTTTGTTTGCGCAGTCCGCTTATTCTCGTTCTTAAGATAAATACATACATATAAAGTTTATTAAAATGTGAGTACAGGCGTTTAAAATTACTGAAGTTAGCACTATCAATCTATAAAACTGTAAAGAATTAGGTTATCGCAAGGAAACACATACAATTTGGAAAAATTAAGTACGTTTAAACGGATGAATGAAATTAGCTAAGAAATATAAAACAAAATCCAAATAATTGAAATTATGCGACTTTTTTAAATTACTTAATGTTGGCCAAACCTTTTATATACAATTTTGTTTAAACAGAAACACCACTTATTATAATTTGTGTTTGAAGAGATGTTTAAGTTTTAGAAATTAATCTGTTTTCTATTTATAGATTATTAGAAAATTTTCCCTTTGTTCTAGAAATAGTTTGATCAGCTTTATAAAAAAAAACATGCCATTAGGGTTTTTTTTTTTATCAAGTGTGCTATAGCAGAATGAGGGAACTTAAAAATAAAAACAGCGCTACTTTATTTGAAAGAAATGCCGACACATCTTAACATTGAATTTTTATTATTTTAATTTTGATTTCATTATATTTTCATATTTTAATATCCATATACGAAAAGTACTCCCAATCGGACCATTTTTAAGTTAACAATAATCAATAATGTTAGTATCATTATAACTCGGTATTTTTCAATATATGTCGAATAGCGTTTTCTTGTTTTTTAAAACCTAAAACCATATTAACTATGTTGATAACAATTAAAAAATATGTACGTGGCACAGAGATAAGTTTAAATGCATGGTTCTATGAAGAATTTTTAAAGATATTTTAGGTTTTGCTACAGTAAAAAGAATTCTTGCGACGCGGAAAAATACCGATATGTGTCGTAACATTGAGGATACATACAAAGGTTCTTAAGTGTTCGCTTTATGTTGTGTTTAAGCCTAATGAGTAAATAGCCTATCTATGAAATGCAATAAGATAAACAAAACAAAACTTATTTTTTCTAACATGGAAGATACGACTAGTTGTATATGATGTGTTTTCTAATTTTTCTTATTCCATAAACGTGTATTAGGTTAATCCTTCTTACTAGTGTATACTTTTTTGTTATAAGCATAACTGCGAAAACAAATTTAATGTAAGAGACTTTATCATCGTAAAATGATTATAAATTTTACCTGATAGTATATGTTAAAAGAAAAAGTTGGACTTGACGTTAAAAAAATTTGTCAAATATATCTTTACTTAAAAGTAAAAAAGATTAAAGGGAAAGGGAATGTTGGACTTACGATTTAAATGAAGTTGTACTTTAGTTGCATCCTACAGCTATCAATAATTACTCAGCAATTCCCTTACCAATGCTTGGAAAGTACCTTTGATTCTTTATTTAGGCTAATACTATTGGTCAATATACTCGCATTATCTAAAAGTAAGTGCAGTTGCTTAAATTCAAATTTTAGGACCTTAATGTCTTCACAAATCGATTTTAATAGTAATTACACGATAAAATTATATGAACAAGCTTTGGATATAATATATTGATCGAAGAGCTTTCGCTCCTAAGGTAAAAGCCTTTAAATAATAACCGAATAGAATCTTTGTTTCTCGACGTATATTTAAATAATTAAATTAAATTGGCAGAGAATGCAAATTGCCTAAACAAATTATTTTTGTTAGTGGATATCCTTTATATTTTAAAGGAAATCAAAGCATAATGCAATTTTAAGCCCACAAAGCAAAGTCCATAACACAACTTAATAATTCCAAATACTACAAAAATTATTCCATATATATGATTTATTAAATACAAATAAATATTTAAAATGATAATAATCATTTACACTGATCGCGTGCGGTTTTAAATTTTATAGAAAACTAGTTTAAGGTTTTTATGTGTATATATGTTGATTTTAGATTCGAAGTCTTATTTCTTCTAAGACTCAGACAGCTCTAAAACTGAATGTTCGGCATTCCCAATGAAAGTCCGGGAAGACAATCTGAAGCAAACAAAACATCTCAGCATCATAATTAGTGTCATGTTGTAACCACTACACACAATAAAAACTGAAGTTGTAAAAGTCAGCGTGATGTTTCCAGTTTCACCAATAGATCCTAAGAAGGTTAGGAATTCAGGAGAAAAGACATTAAAATATCTTTTTAAAGTAATACTTATATCCGATATTTCTGTTAACATTTTACAGGATAAATATTTAGTCCCGTTGCGTGTATAGTAAAAGGGTATACTAAATTCGTTACACCAAAAACATTATGTCACGCCTACAATTTATAAAAATGTTTTGATATTTTGTGTATTTTACTACTTTCAATGCCTATTTAATCCCTATGCCTAGCTAGCTAGCACTCCCACTGGCAAAGTAAGGAGTATCTGATAGTTGATGAAATCTCCTTGTATAAACAATATTTCGTAAGTTCAATTTTCCGACAGCCTCAGTCGAATTTGTGCTTTGCACTACCACTAGTTGAGTAACAGGTATCTAATAGTCGGGGAACCCGGCTATAACATTCTCTTATACCTGTTACTCGTAGAGTAAAAGGGTTTACTAGATTCGTTATAAATTAGAAGGAAACGGTTCGGCCATATATTCTTGATCAGGATCAATAGCCGAATCGATCTGACATTGTCCGTCCGTCTGTCTGTCCGTCTGAACGTCGAGATCACAGGAACTAAAAGGGACATAGTCGCAGCGCATGTTTGCCAATTCATGTTGCCACGCCCACTCTTACGCCCAAAACTTCCACGCTCGGTTTTGAAAAATGTTTTGATATTTTTTCATTTTTTTATTAGTGTAAATTTTTACTGATTTGCCAAAAATAAAATTTGCCACTCCTACCGTAACGCTCACAAACAAGTTTTGATATTTTTTCAAGTCTCGTAAATTTTCCTTGAATTGCCAAAAATGTTTTTGCCACACCCACTCTAACGCCCACAAACCGTCAAAAACTGTCCATGTGGAAATTTCTCCGTCACACTTCCCCTAGCTGAGTAACGAGTATCAAAAAATCGGGGAACTCGACTATAGCGTTCTTATGTTTTATTTTCATTCACACTTGGATCATAATGTTTAAATAGATTTTATTGAGTTCTTCGCGTGTATTGAATTTAATATGATGTTACAAAGTTTATTAAATTCAAAGCATAACATTCAATGCTAAATGGGTTATAAGTTGGTATTACGAATTTGAAGATTTGTCCAATACACCTTCTTAGGCAGCTTCTTTTGCCAGGCGGTCAGCCTTTTCCACAACTTCCTCAATTGGGCCGACCATGTAGAAAGCTACTTCAGGTAGATGGTCGTAGTCCCCAGCTAAAATCGCTGAGAAGCCTTTTATGGTTTGCTCCAAGGGCACTAGTTTACCAGCATGCCCGGTAAAGACTTCAGCAACTTGGAATGGCTGCGACAAGAAACGCTGAATCTTGCGAGCGCGAGCGACTGTGAGCTTATCTTCCTCAGACAGTTCATCCATTCCGAGAATAGCTATGATGTCCTGAAGGGATTTGTAGTCTTGCAAGATTTTCTGCACACCACGGGCAACGTTGTAGTGTTCTTGTCCAATGATGTTCGGGTCCATGATTCGAGAAGTCGAATCCAGTGGATCCACAGCAGGGTAAATACCCAGTTCAGCAATCGCACGCGACAATACAGTGGTGGCATCCAAATGAGCGAAGGTAGTAGCAGGAGCAGGATCGGTCAAATCATCAGCGGGAACATAGATGGCCTGAACAGAAGTAATGGATCCCTTTTTAGTGGTGGTAATACGCTCCTGCATAGAACCCATGTCAGTAGCCAAGGTTGGCTGATAACCGACGGCGGATGGAATACGACCCAACAAAGCGGACACCTCTGAGCCAGCTTGAGTGAATCGGAAAATGTTGTCGATAAACAGCAACACATCCTGTCCTTCTTGATCACGGAAGTACTCTGCAACGGTCAGTCCAGTGAGAGCGACACGGGCACGAGCACCTGGCGGCTCGTTCATTTGCCCATAAACCAGAGCCACCTTGGAGGTCTTATCCTTTAGTGATATAACACCACCCTCAATCATCTCATTGTACAAATCGTTTCCCTCGCGAGTGCGTTCACCAACTCCCGCGAAAACCGAGTATCCACCATGAGCTTTAGCCACGTTGTTAATAAGTTCCATAATCAACACAGTTTTGCCCACACCGGCACCTCCGAACAAACCAATTTTACCGCCTTTGGCGTAGGGAGCCAGGAGATCGACGACTTTGATTCCAGTCACAAGAATCTCTTGCTCAACAGACATCTGAACGAATTCAGGAGCCTCGGCGTGAATAGCTGCAGTCTTGTCAGTATCGATTGGTCCACGCTCATCGATGGGTTCACCTGAACAGAGAATTTCTTAAGCTCTTTATGTTTTAACTTAATTTACTTACCAATAACATTGATAATGCGACCCAGTGTTTCGGCACCAACTGGAATACGGATTGGATACCCAGTATCGAGAACCTTCTGTCCACGAACTAAGCCCTCGGTACCATCCATGGCTATAGTGCGTACGGTATTTTCTCCCAAGTGCTGAGCCACCTCAAGCACTAGCCGAGGAGAACGGTTGTCGACTTCCAAGGCGTTGAGGATGGGCGGTAAGTTATCATCGAACTGGACGTCGACGACAGCGCCAATTACGGCCACAATCTTTCCATTTGCGGCAGCCGCAGCCTTTGCAGCCTTAGCAGCATGGCTACGAGCTGAAAAACGTAGCAGTTGCTTGATCAGTTTTAAAAATCGTACTTAGTCAAAGAATACTCGTCCCAAAAAAAATACAATTTCTAAGAAAAATAATCAAAATCAGGCTGGCCAAGTGGCCAGGTCACTGCAGCCAGGGCTTGGTAATAAATATATTTTTAAGTCTTACATTGTATGCTAAACTCGATTTGCTTAATTAATAGATATTATATGATGGGCTGTTGATCCCGATCAACAAATATACTTTATGGGATCGGAAAATTTTTATTATATTTTTGCATGCCTATGTTGGATTATTCTTAATACGCAACTCGTAAAGCTGATAATCGATAACATATAATTTTTTCAAGTGCATATAACGTATTAAAAACCGTTTCCTTAAAATGAAGAGTCGCTTACGATATAGATTGAAACTTGTTCTTAAGCTTAAAAAGCCATACACACAAGCGCACGATTTAATGTTTTCAAAAGTCGTTTAATTTAAGTACGGTTTTGATTAACTTATTGAGCCAAATATATGTTATAACACAAAGGTAACCTTAAATCAATTCAAATTATCGTTATGTAATATTTTTTCTCGCTCGTAACATTTTATTGAATCATAGGTTATGTTCGACAACTGCTCTATAAATTAAAGCATATACTATTTTTGAGCTGAACTTTTCATTTAATACAATTTTTCTTAATCATAGATTTGTAGTATTTGTGCTACTTACACAATTGCCCCAAGAACGGCAGCAAATTCTTATCGGTTTTAGAGGCAGCACGTAACGCGAACATTTTTCTCGGACTAACTGAGAAGTGTGGGAGCGAGCAGAAGACCTAGTGATGAGCTATTCGAAAAAGATACTACTATTGAGTATTTTCGTTTACAAAATACTATTGCAGTTTTAGTATCTTTGTGTATTCAGACCATATTCTAGACCTATTTTGTTCTTACCGCAAAAAGAGAGAGTACGATAAGGCAACTATTAAACAAAAAATTGTTGCTACCATTTGTCAATATCCTTTAAAAGATATTAACAGAACAAGACTGTGGGATATTTTTCATAATAAAAATATTGTCTTTGTTTCTCTGTTTGCAGCAGAACTTTATATTAAAAAAAAATCCAATGCTTATACATCATTTGCCAATATCCGATGCTTCGTTTAAAGGATATTAGCAAAACAAGGTTGTGGGATTTTTTTCATAACACAAATTTTTTCGGTTTCTTTGCTTGCAACAGAACTTTATTTAAAAAAAAAATATTCTGATAAGCTGGGTGATATAGGAATTTGTAGATCTACCATTTACCCAATGGTTTATCTTAGTTAGGGGGTGCTTATAAAAACTAAAATCCAATGTGAACCTCCTTAAAATATTTTGAAATTATCGATGCATCGATATTTTTCATCTCTTTATTCCACCACTACCGCACGTGTGCTTTTGGTAATTTTTTAAAAATATTTGGATTTCCGAGCGCCCCATGAAAAAAAAAATGGAGGAAAATCTCTTTCGCCGCCAGGCGAAAGAACCTCGGCGGCAGTTTCTGGAGGTGGAACAGTACAAGGAGATGACCCCGGACGTGGCTGCTCGTGAGTGCTGCGGCGATGCTTTTTGCGAATTTGATAGTCACACCGACGAGGCTTGGCTGATGCAGTGCCCCAAGGGTACAGATCCACTTCTGATAGCCGGCAAGCGCATAAAGCTGCCTGGGAGGAAGAGCATAGGCGACCTCCAGGTGCGTGCCGTCAAAAACTCGACGTTGCAGAGCGAGGCAGTGGGCTATATGAGCTCCAAGGGTATCTTTGCACTCCGGAGAATACCCCTTGTCGGCTATGTGGTAGTCAGCAAGCGACCATATAATAAGCAACCACTAACAGGTCAGAAGGATGAGCTCATTCCCGCTGATGTATCGCCACCCAAGTACCTATTACGAGTTCGCCATCCCTTGTTCGGGCGCAGCTACAAACATAGCATCCAATTACCAAAGATGATTTCAATGTCTCTTTGTCAGGCAGACGAAAAAAATCTGGAAGTCACTGCCAAGCTGTGGCGGACTGCTAACTACTACAATATCCGCAGCAAGTTGCTTACCACAACTCAAACGCTAGAACAAAAAGAGAACGATGTGCGGCTGTCGGTGCTTACCGGTCGCACGCCACAGTTCATGGAAGGAACCATTATCCCAGACCTTTTTGCCGAAAAGGAAATTGAAGACAAAGTACTGACCCCGGCAGGCGGTCCCACCAAAAGACGAAAAAAATATAATTTAGACCGTCACGAGAAAGGGGAAAGGGGACAAGAAAAAAAAGAAGCATAATTCAAATCAATAAAGAAGAATATAAAGCAGAATTTAGTTTTATAAAGTGGAATATGAAAAAACGGGCCAAACGTAAATTTTTAACCAAATTTGTTTTTTTTTTTAATAGTCAATAGCCTTTTTTTCCATATTAACCTTTAATTTTGAGAAAATGTAAAAACTTACACTTTTTCACAGCACTTCTTGAAGAGCTGACATAATGTGCCCAAAAAGAAATTGCATACAAACAAAGACGTCGAAATAAATCGGGTGGTGAATGTAACGAATAAAGAAAGCAAATATATAGCAAATTAAAAAAATACTAAAAATACGCTTTGTCGAGGTTAAATAAGCTTTTGGGATCCATGAAAACGATTTTTTGTTCCTAAAACTATTATAACAGTTCGATATTATAACATTGAAAAACCCCGAAGGAAAAAAAGTAAAATATCTAATTTCTTACGTCTAACTACTGATGTTAGTGTTCAGCAGAGGTAGATTACCTGCCTCTTTAAAAAATTCAGTTACTAAATATGTATATAATTCAAAGCCGAAAACCATTTTAAATTCGACTAAAAAAATTCGGCACGCAACAATATAAAATGATCATGAGCGTTAAAAAGTTTAATAACTAGCGTATATTAATTCGTTGTAATAATTATTCAGAGTTGCCAATTTTTATTGCAGCAGCTGACTGTTACCGACTTTTTTGCGTTTAATAGACAACCCTTTAAAACTACAAGAACAATGTTCGCAACAGCAAGTCGCTTTTTCAGTAAAGTGTATTAAATTTTCGATATAAAACAATTCGGAACGAGCTTTGAAAGAAGCGGATCTCTGATAAAAATGATGAGACTAAAAGCGTACCTAAAGGAAGGCCTCAATGTGGCGGCGGTAATGGGTATGGGCGATGCTATAGCCCAGTTGCTTTTCGATAAGAAACCATTTGACGAATTGGATGCGGGGCGAACCCTTCGATTCGGCATCCTTGGACTGGTCTTCGTCGGCCCAGCTTTGCGGCGGTGGTACCTATTGTTGGAGTCCCGGGTTCCCGAAACTTATTCACCAATGCGGCGCGGCGTTACCAAGATGCTGGTCGACCAGACCCTCTTTGCGCCCCCTTTTACCATGGCCATGTCCTTCCTGGTGCCACTGGCCAACGGGGAGCCCATAGACCGAATCCGGCAGCGCATTCTTGACAGCTACCCCTCTATATTGGTCCGCAACTACATGCTTTGGCCGGCCGCACAGATGTTAAACTTCAGGTTTGTGCCGCTTCCTTACCAGGTGCTCTACGCCCAGTTTATCGCCCTCGTATGGAACTGCTACCTTTCCCTGGTTCTTAATAGCTAGGGCACTAAGTGTCCCTACCCGGATTTGTAATCCCATGCCTATGTATCCAATTAAATATATTATTATCCCATGATTATTAGTTCGACACCTGATTTCGAAATAGATATATTGTTTCTTAAGGACTTTTCGGCGAAGACTTGGCCCAGGTGTTAAAAAACGTCCTTTATAAAAAGTATAAAACAACTAGGATTTATACATAATCATATACATACAGGCATGCTCCGGTAATCGAATTCGTAAGATTTTTAAGATTTTGATTTGAAATCGAAAAATTGGTGCTCTGGTTTTCGAAATCGTAAGAATTGTTCGATTTGTAAAAGGGCACTTTTGTCTGGCCAAAAAGAAAAGTAAATGCCTCTTTTTATATCAATTTAGATCTTATTTACTAAGGGAAAAAAATCATTCTGCCACTTAGTTATTTTATAAAAAAATTATTTCTGACCCCACCTCATATTTGACAAACAAAATGTTGCCGTCGGCAACAACAATTTACGATTTGGTAAGGGGTCGATAAGTACGTCGCCAAAAGCTATCGCGAAGGTTGCCATACTGTTCGAACGAACATTAATTTAAAGGAGGGCCAACAATATTGCTTGTTATTTAATGTTATTAATGTTAATGTTATTTCATTAAATTACTTAAATGGTCAAAGTGCAGTAATTGCAAACATCGGAATTAAAACTGTGAAAAAGGTGCCAACTCTAGATTTTCTCAAGCCCTCCAAATTCTGCCTTCTCCTAGCTTCAAAACAAGCAATTGCAAATATAAAAGGCATTTTTCACAGGTTGAGCAGCAGGAACTGATAAAACCCGAAACATTTCGATAGCAAAAATTTTGCGAATACCAGAGCATCTAAAACGATTTCGTATGAATTGGCCCAAATCGAGTTCGAAAAAAAATTAAGATTACCGGAGCATGCCTGATAATAAACATTAATAATAGGTCGTGTTCCATTTCCATTTACGAATGATTCACACTGGAATTTTCCAGACCTTTTAAAAGGCACTTCAAACAGTTTTAAGATGCTGAAATAAGGAAACAATCGTCAGATCAACATAAGTGATCAATTAATGTGGTTTTATAATACATTGATAAGTGATAGATGTGATTACATGTGATAGATGTGATTTGATTACAAATTTTGATCGCACAAGA
The DNA here is from genome assembly GCF_016746365.2 of Drosophila yakuba. Taxonomy (NCBI): domain Eukaryota; kingdom Metazoa; phylum Arthropoda; class Insecta; order Diptera; family Drosophilidae; genus Drosophila; species Drosophila yakuba. The sequence goes on along the minus strand of NC_052531.2, from coordinate 1,148,461 downwards.
TTTGCCGATATGAGGGCATTGTAAACATTTTACCGTATTTGAAAATATTTCACACACAATCAGCCAACATTATTACGGTCTACATCATTTTTACTTTTTCATGGGCTTCATTTTTGCACCTCTGCATATTGAGTCGCAGTGCTCAGTGCTGTTTTGCATTAAATATCTATAGGTCTAAAATTCATAAGGCTAATTAATCTTTCACGAATATGCTAAATCGTGTTTTCAGTGTAAACAGGTCATTATAGTCTCTTCACATTTCCTATAGAATATATAGAAATTTCCCATTTACAGAGCCACATATCCATTATTTTGCGGCAAAACTAAGCAGCGGAGGGTTTGCGCAAATGTGTTTACTTTCAGTTAAGTTTACAGCATATTGGTGTAGTTTATAATGCCTTGCTGCAACATGTAAGGTTTGGAGCAAATTTTTGATAAAATGGTCGTAAGTTGGCATGGTATGTGAGCTGGTGAATATGATGTTCTTATTTGAAGAAAAATTCGAATACTTTTAATTTAATAAGAATGGTTATTGAATAGTCAAAATAATTTTGGTTAAGGAAAGCACTTTACTTATTGAGAAAAATTTGTACGTGGCTTAATTAAAATAGACAAAAAAAAAACTATCGCGCCATACCTAGGTATCGATTATTGTCGGTAAGAACGGGCCTTCAGACTCACTTCTAGTTGTTTTAATCTCGCATCTGCTTTATAGTATCGATAACATTTACATACAATAATGAGTAAATTAAAGTGTAGTGTAATTCAAAAATAGAAAGGAATTATGTCCAGTGACTTACGATGTAAAGAACTAATATTTTATGAGTGATTTATTGGAAAACAAATAGTAAGCCGGCTACTGAGTGTTCACTAGAAAGCTATCGCCACCCAATATTTCAGATATACATACAAATTTGTCTGCTCTTGTACTTAATATATGTAGTAAAGTGAAATAAAAACAATTAACATCATTGGTGTTGTATATTTTACTGGATTATAAAGAAAATATAAATATAAAATATTTCGATGGCTTGTATATAATGTTGTATGTATGTATAAATTAAAAATTAGCAATTCATTACAAATGTGTTACATTTACCAAAGTACATATGTGTATTTTATATTTGCATAAAGACTACTATTATTAAAAATTGTCTGTTTGGCTTTTGTTCAAAATAAATTGTAAGGGGCGTGGTATAGGAAAATAAATACGTATGCATTGACAAAGATTGCAGCAAAATAAGAATGTTTCTATACATATACGTATACATATGCATGTATTGATGTATTCGCACCAGTATATCCTAAAAAAAACGCAAATTCCAAAGAATGTCTATGTACTAGCGAAAAAGACTTTTTACAGTCCTCCATTAATATTTGCCCAACTTAATTTGTTATGAGTGCATTATCATTTCACATGTTTATTATATTAAAGATCCGGCGCTGGCCACCTATGTAGGTAATTATGCAAATATGTAAATATGCATGTCAATGAAATTAACAATTAGTCCTCAATTTCCAAAATTTCTTTATTATTGAAATCAAGATATACATACGTAAATATCATAAGAAATTTCTTAGCGTATGGCTGCATGGATGCATGTTTAATATGTACATACAGTTGCAGTTAAAATATTAGTTGTTCTAGTCATCACTTAATAAATTAATTTTTTTATTTTGATAACTATTCATAGGTGCTCTCTAAAAATGTGAAATGATCTAATTTAATCTTTTTTAAACAAGATTTGTGGTGTTCTACGTTACTCTTCTGCGTTTTAAAGTGCCTAGAACATTTATATTCTTGACATACATATATGTAGATCTGACTACATGGGGCTTGGCAAACACAACTCTATAGGCTGAATGATAGCATTTTATGGCTAAAATTAATAACACTCAATTATTTTTTATACTAGGCGTGGCGCCACAACTCATGTTTTGTGCACTTTATAATTCCCGAACGGAGAAAGATAGGTAGTTTATGCTTTTTCACTGGTCTACACTGAACCATATCTATGCGAATCTGAAAAATTGTGTGCATGGCACCGCCCTTTATTTTTAATTAACTAATTTTCGCTTTCAATAAGAGTCCTGTTTTAATCTATGCTAAAATAACTGATGTGAAAATGTTTGTATTTTAAATTATTTTTTACAACAGTTAACCACAATAAAAATAATACAAAATGCAGCCATTGTATTGTGTAACTTTTATTTAGCGTAATATCGCTCCAAATTTACAATAATCTACAAAGAATTTACAATAATCTAAACAAGAACTAAATAAGCTACAATATCTACTTTAAATCCTTTTGCAATTAAGTCATTTTAAAACAAGAGAGAACGCTATAGTCGAGTTCCCCGAGTATCTGATACCCGTTACTCAGCTAGTGGAAGTGCGAAGGAGAGTCTTCAACACTGACAGTTTCTGGCGGTTTGTGGGCGTTAGAGTGGGCGTGGCAAAAATTTTTTTTTTTTGCCAAATCAATAGAAGTTTAAAAGACTAATACAAAAACGAAAAAATAACAAAACATTTTTCAGAAGTGTGGGCGTGGCAACATGAATCGACAAACTTGCGCTGCGTCTATGTATCTGGAGTCTGTATGCCTAATCTTTTTGCCACGCCCACTCTAACGCTCTCAAACCGCCCAAAGCTGATACGCCTACACTTTTGAAAAATGTTTTGATATTTTTTCATTTTTATATTGGTCTTGTGAATTTCTATCGATTTGCCAAGAAACGTTCTGCCACGCCCACTATAACGCCTACAAACCGCCAAAAACTGTGTTTAAGACTCTCCTTTTCCCTTCCATTAGCTGAGTAACGGGTATCAGATAGTCGGGGAACTCGACTATAGCGTTCTCTCTTGTTTTGTTTTGCTCTTGACAATCACAAACAATTAATGCAATTTTGCAGAATTGGAATAAAGAGTAATCTATTACGAAGGCGTACACCTAATATTATATTAAACTTCTGACTTTCAAAAAAGCGTTTAGGCCAAAAACGGCGCAGAAGAACTCCAAATGTTTAACAATTTTGTATTTGAGAACCTAAAGTTCTCAACTAAAAGCGTTATTTAAAACACTCCTTTTTAGAATAACCACACATACAACATTTTGGCCACAAGATGCAAGTATGATTGGGTGCTCTTCTACTATAATTTAAATATTAGTGAGTTCATATTCGTAAAAAAGTACATATTTGTTATTACGTTAGGTCACTGCTTAGGGGGACAGAGAAGGAGGCCGTCCCTTCAGGCCTGCTTCATCATTAAAAAAAACTTCAAGATATTAACCTAATTTCAAGAAGCCCAATAAAAGTGGTGCCCTTGGAGCAGTAAGAAATATATTGGGGTCGGTTAAGACAATTAACCTTGTGCTTTGTCTCCGAAATATACCGTAGGAGGGCTGAACACGGTGGTTGATCACTTATGATTTTCGTAGTATGAAGGTGAGCCAGTATATTTAATCACAGCCATCACGAATCGTTATTAAAACGTCAAAATTTTAAACCACGCAATGCCTCCATATGTTTTAAGGGAAATCCCACTTGATATTTCACTTTTATATATTTTATTATATATAATTATATATATATATTATTTTATATATAATTAGATATATATATTATATCATATTATATTATATTAATTCGGTTTTGTCTTTGATTTGCAGGTTTACATAATGGTAAATTATACCATAAGAATTAATGGTATAATTAGATATATACATATATTCTATTATATTAATTCGGTTTTGTCTTTGATTTGCAGGTTTACATAATGGTCGTACAAGTAAATAAACTATAAATAATTTTTTACCTGCTCCAAGTAAAATTATTTTGAGTGGAACGGATAATAAAAATTGCAGGAATGACAGCAATTCAAAGGAAATTTTAATATTTACGTAAATTTTGAATTAAATAAGGGATATACAAGCGACTACAACTAACCATTGAATAATAAGGTGGATTTGATCGCCCAGTTGAAGGAGCGATTGTGGAGATGAATTTTGTTCTTAGTGTGTTGTTAATAGCAATTCTTAAAGATAAATATGAACACTGGCTGCCATCAAGGGCAGGTTGTCAAACCCTGGCAGCAAATGTATGGTCTGACAAAACGACTGTGCAAAATGAGCCCATAAATTTGACTAATGCAAATGCGCCGATAAAGAATGAAAAGAATCTAAGTTCTACCATTACAAACGTAGCTACGTTTGACACTAAATTAAATCACCTGTTAGTGGACACCATTACTGGACGAGTCTTTGTTGGTGGTGTTAACAGGTTGTATCAATTGTCGCCTGATTTGGAGCTTTCCGAAACTGTAAAAACGGGGCCTCAAAATGATTCCGTAGAGTGTAGCATCCTTGATTGTCCATTAAATGCCGTTCGCAGTCCGACGGACAATTATAATAAGGTCTTGCTCATTGATCGTGCAACTTCTAGACTTATTGCATGCGGATCACTATTCCAGGGTACATGCACAGTTCGTAATCTTCAAAATGTCAGCATAATTGAGCATGAAGTTCCTGATGCTGTTGTGGCAAATGATGCAAACTCCTCAACGGTAGCATTTATAGCGCCGGGACCTCCCCAACACCCGGTGACAAATGTGATGTACGTCGGAGTTACTTACACAAATAATTCACCGTACCGAAGTGAAATACCAGCAGTTGCATCCCGCTCCCTTGAAAAGACGAAAATGTTTCAGATTGCTTCTTCGGCAGTTACAACTGGAACGAGAACTTTTATAAATTCATACGCACGCGAAACATATTTTGTAAACTATGTTTATGGATTCAGTTCTGAGCGATTTTCTTATTTTCTGACAACCCAATTAAAGCACAGTCACCACTCTTCTCCTAAAGAGTACATAACGAAACTCGTACGAATATGCCAGGAAGACTCAAACTATTATTCTTATACTGAAATACCAGTGGAATGTATAAGTGATGTTCAAGGCGGTACTAAATTCAACTTAGTTCAGGCTGGATATTTAGGAAAACCTAGCTCAGACCTGGCTCAAAGCCTAGGTATATCTATTCAGGATGATGTCCTCTTTGCTGTTTTTTCAAAAGGAGATGGGAACACACCAACGAACAATTCAGCACTTTGCATTTACTCATTAAAATCTATTCGTCGTAAATTTATGCAAAACATAAAATCCTGTTTTAACGGGAATGGGATGAGAGGCCTGGACTTTATATCTCCCAGCATGCCATGTGTGCTTACGGTAAGTACAGTTTTATTGTCTACGTCCTCTATGTTGCTTTAAACTTAAATCCAGCTAAAACACGCGAAAGCACTATGGTCGAGTTCCCCGACTATCAGACACCCAAGACTCAGCTAGTGAAAGGCGAACGAGAAATTTCAACATTCTGAAATACCGTCAGAAATTGGAAAAAAAAAAAAAATAAACAATTTTCAAATGTGAAAGCGCGTCAGTTTTGGGCGGTTTGTGGGCCTTAATATGACCGTGGCAAGACGCAAGTCGATAGATGTATTTAAGACTAACCAAAAAATGTAAAAATATCTATATTTTCTAAAAGTGTGGCCGTGACACTTTTAATCGGTTTGTGGGCGTTAGAATTAGTGTGGCAACATGAGTAAACGAACTTAGAACCTGCATGCTCAATCTCAGACTTTCTAGCTATAATAGGTCCTGAGATCTCGTCGTTCATACAAAAATGGACCTAGTTACGGAAATATTTACAGCCCATAAATGATGATATATATTTTTCAACCAAAACACATTACTAGTCGATCGTCCGTATATAATAACGTCGAGGTCTCGGTAACTATACAGCAAGCATGCAGAGCTTTAATACTATTTCAATACTTTGTCGCACACAAACCACCTGTAATTTTAAATTTTGTTATTGTGGTATTAAATTATATTGTGCTTTTTAATACCCATCGATATGGCAAAAATATTTTAAGATTAATAGTTAGAATGCAATGCCTGTTTTATGACGATATCTATATTTAAAGGAAATTTTCGTAAAATTTGATCTAACAATCGAAGCAAGTTACTCATGTTGTTAAGTGTGAATAATAATTAATAATTGGTATCATGATTTCAGTACAATTAAAAGTTTATTTCTTAATAGTAATTTTATATTTTAATTTTAATACATTTTTAGTACACCTATTTACGGAAATGTAGAGTGAGACTTAAGCCTTAAGGGGGGAACTCCCTTTAGAAGCCAAATGTTTTTTTTTTTTTTTTTTTTTTGGGGAAAATAAAAAAAGATCACATTAAATTGGTGTTATATATATTCAGGACAATGTTTAAAGATAAGAAAAAAACATTTTTCCGATTATTTTTATTTAAAAAATAGTTAAAACAATTTTATTTTTATAATTCTAGTACCACAGATGCAGTTTTTTATGATCAATTATGATCCGATGAACAAAATCGGTTCACTAGTTTTAAACGCAAATTTGAAGAACATGGTCCTGAGAAAACGACGTTCAAAGTTAGCGGTCGAGGCTCACGCACCGGTCGAGCGAGCCGCTTTAAAGTCGCATAACTTCCACAATTTTGAGAATAGAATTTTTAAACTTCGGAATTATATTCTTGAAGCCTATACCTATCGATTAAGACAGTAAAAAAAATCAATTTGTTGGAATGCCTAAAGGGAGTTTCCCCCTTAATTCGGATTGGTTCCGATGATGTAAGCTAAAGTCAGTTGGTTGAGTTCCGAAATACTTTTTTCGTTTTTCTTTTTTTAAGCGGTGAGAAATCTATTTTAAATAGTTATATATTATAAATTAATCAAAAAACGCTGGTGAATTTTCTGAAATCAATAAGAACGAATAGGAACCAAACTTTTAAATAATACGGTTAGGAAAATTATTATTATACCTAGTACTCTTAGAGTTAAAGGATATGCTAGTTTTGATGAAAACTAAGTAGGAAAGAGTTAATAGGAACCAACCTTCAGAATCACTATCTGTGTCGAACTTGCCATTTCCGTCTGCCCGTTCTTATAAACGACGAGATCTTGAGAACTATAAAAGCTATATATTTTAGATTGTCATACCGGTTATAGTGGCATCTACTCTGCGCAAGTTTATTTCAAAACATTTATACATCAAATTATAAATTTAAAACAAATTGCGTTTTTGTGAGGGTTTAAGTGCGAGTGGAAACCTTGGAATTGTCATGCATACTTTTCAACAAACCTAGCTTATACTTTTACTGTACAAGTATAACTTGTATAATAAAAAACAAGAGAGAATGCTGTAGTCGAGTTCTCCGACTATTTGATACCCGTCACCAACTAGTGGAAGTGTGAAGGAGAAATTTCAGCACTGACAGTTTTTGGCGGGTTGTGGGCGTGAGAGTAGGTGTGGCAAAAAATATTTTTGGCAAATCGAGAGAAATTTACAAGACCTAAGGTGGGCATGGTAAAAAGTTTTTTTGCAAATCTAGACTATCGATTAAAATATATCAAAACTCAATTATGGAAACGTTATTACAAAGAAAAGCAGCAACCCACCACCCACCTAGACTATTAACACAATATGTTAATAGAGTTGATGAAAACTGGCAGGAATAATAAAAAAATGAGAAATAATAAAACGTTTTTCATAAGTGTGTGCATGCAAAAACACTTTTGGAAAATGGGTATTTTCCAGTAAGAAAAAATGAAAAAATGTTTAAAATTATAGGTGTGGCAGTTTTTTGCGGTAACATTCATACTAGCCTTTATAGTTTCTCCACATCTCTATTGATCCTGATTAATAATATATATCCTTTATAAGAAACGCTTCCTTTTACCTTTTACATACTCTTCAACGAATCGTTATATCTTTTTACTCTACTGCCGTCTAAATACTTTAACCAAAACTTAGTACTTTTGTTTCAAAAATTGTGTTCCGCTTTATATTTATATTAATATTTATTTATATTTAATTTTATATTTCTAACGATATGTTAAAAAAAATTTGAAATTTCTCATTCGCACTCCCATAGAGGAACTAAACTATAGTGATCTCTCTGGTTTGGAGACCTTCTTTTGGCCTAATTACATCGTAATAACCCAGAATATGTTTAAGTTTTGTACTGGCATTGCTTCTGAACTGCTGATGTTAGACAAACCCGTTACCTGTTAGATACCCGTTACTCGTAGAGTAAAAGGGTATACTAGATTCGTTGAAAAGTATGTAACAGGCAGAAGGAAGCGTTTCCGACCATATAAAGTATATATATTCTTGATCAGGATCAATAGCCGAGTCGATTTGGCCATGTCCGTCTGTCCGTCCGTCCGTCTGTCCGTCTGTCCGTCTGTCTGTCCGTATGAACGTCGAGATCTCAGGAACTACAAAAGCTAGAAAGTTGAGATTAAGTATACAGACTCCAGGGACATAGACGCAGCGCAAGTTTGTCGAATCATGCTGCCACGCCCACTCTAACGCGCACAAACCGCCCAAAACTGCGACGCCCACACTTTTGAAAAATGTTTTAATATTTTTTCATTTTTGTATTGGTCTTGTAAATTTCTATCGATTTGCAAAAAAACTTTTTGCCACGCCCACTCTAACGCCCACAAACCGCCCAAAACTGTCACGCCCACACTTTTGAAAAATGTTTTAATATTTCTTCATTTTTGTATTGGTCTTGAAAATTTCTATCGATTTGCAAAAAAAACTTTTTGCCACGCCCACAAACCGCCCAAAGCTGCCACGCCCACACTTTTGAAAAATGTTTTGATATTTTTTCATTTTTGTATTAGTCTTGTAAATTTCCATCTATTTGCCAAAAAACTTTTGGCCACGCCCACTCTAACGCCCACAAACCGCCAAAAACTGTCCTTCGCACTTACACTAGCTGAGTAACGGGTATCAGATAGTCGGGGAACTCGACTATAGCGTTCTCTCTTGTTTATTTTAAAAACACAAATTTAAAATATCTCTTTCCTTCAGTTATTATGCTATTCGCAAACTCATTTCCCAAGAATAGTTTCTTGTTAGCCGGAAAAATAATATATCATTTGCCTTATGGTTATTTTTTGGATGCTGACCAATTGATTTCAGAAACTTCAAACCATTGGAGAGGACTTCTGTGGACTAGATGTCAACTCACCTTTAGGAGGAGAAAACCCCATTACTTCAGTACCGGTGGCCATGTTTAACACCAAGTTAACTTCAGTTGCTGCTACAAGTACAAGCGGGTATACCGTTGTCTTCGCGGGGACCAGCGATGGATTCCTTAAGAAAGTTGTAATCGAGTCTTCATCTGTTGCCAACGAGTATGCTAGTTTTTCTGTGGACTTAGGGTCTGAAATTAATCGGGATATGCAGTTTGACAACCAAAACCTTTATATGTATGTCATGTCCAAAACAAAAGTATCCAAGGTTAAAGTATTTGATTGCTCTGATTACAAGACATGTGGAGATTGCTTGGGTGCTAGAGATCCATATTGTGGCTGGTGCTCTTTGGAAAACAAATGTAGCCCACGTTCCAATTGTCAGGACGACGCTAACGATCCTCTGTATTGGGTCAGCTATAAAACAGGAAAGTGCACAATAATAACAAGTGTTGTGCCACACCAGCTACAACGTACTACAGCTCGAACTTTAGAGCTCATCATAGATCATTTGCCTCAACTAAAAGAGAATTTAATTTGTGCTTTTACTACAGAGGATAAAGCCCTTTTTACTAATGCTACAAAAAAACGAAATGGGGTAAACTGCACGACACCGCGAACGGATATGCTACCACAAATTGAACAGGGAAAACATCACTTTACTGCCAAACTATCTGTGCGGACTAGAAATGGACCAGACTTAGTGTCCACGGATTTTACTTTTTTTGATTGCAGTACACACTCATCATGTACACGTTGTGTGTCCTCGGAGTTTCCATGTGATTGGTGTGTTGAAGCTCACAGATGCACACACGACACAGCTGAAAATTGTCGCAACGATATTTTAGTAACAGGCGTTAGCCGTATAGGTCCTAGTTACAGATCAGGTCCTGGATTTTGTCCAACGATCAACGCTACCGGAGATGGAAGTGAAGTACTTGTCGCCGGTGGTACAAGCAAATCTATTAAAGTAAAAGTTCATATTATTGGCCAATTTATAGTTCAAACGAGATTCGTTTGTCAATTTAATATTGAGGGACGTGTAACGAGTTTAAACGCTCAGTTGTTAGGTGACACCATTTACTGCGATAGCATGGAATTTCAGTACACTTCTAGATCGCCAAATTTGACAGCAACTTTTGCTGTTATATGGGGTGGATCCAAGCCACTTGACAATCCTCATAACATACATGGTAAGTTGTATTTAAAATACGATTTTTAAAATTTCACTTTTTAAATGTAATGTTTTGTAGTTGTAATATATCGATGTCGAGAAATGGCCGATAGCTGTGGAATATGTTTGGCCCTAGCTGAAAAGTATAATTGCGGATGGTGTTCGTCTACTAATACATGCGAAGTTGAAGAACAATGTAACAAAAACAAAGAGGGGAAAACAGATTGGCTTAATCGAAGTGAAATTTGCCCAAACCCTGAGATTCATACATTCGAACCAAAAACAGGTCCCTGGGAAGGGGGAACAAATATAACAATACGAGGAATTAATTTAGGCAAAAACTATAATGATATTTATTCAGGAGTTCGAATAGCTGGTATAAATTGTATGCCATTTCCTCAATTTTATATTGACACAAAGCAAATAGTATGTACTGTGGATAGTCCTGGGGAACAGATGTATAGAAATGGCAAAATAGTCGTACAAATAGGGGACTATCGTGGTGAGTCTAAAGAGGACTACGAGTTCGTTGACCCGAAAATTTTGGATTTTAATCCAAAGTTTGGTCCAACTTCAGGTGGAACTGAAATACATATAACTGGAAAGCACTTAAATGCCGGCTCTCGCATACAGGCATCCATAAACGATTACTTACCTTGTAAAATACTGAGCACAGATTCATCTCAAGCCATATGTCGCACATCTCCTTCCCCTGGTATCATTGAAGGAAGACTAAAAATGTCTTTTGATAATGGGCCCAGAGAGTTTAATGATTACAATTTTAAATATGTTTTGGATCCTACAATTGAACACGTTAGTTCTGGACCAAGTGGGCAAATAAAAGTACCAAAGGGAATACCAGCAGGCGGTATTCGAATTTCTGTAACTGGTACCCAATTTCAAAGTATACAAACTCCCAATATTTATGTAGTGTACAATGGAGAGATGTATGTAAGCCCATGTCGGGTGCAATCAGATACGGAAATGGAATGTGCATCACCAGTTGTTGATGTGGACAGCAATATTATTGAAGCGGAAAGGCCAATTCTTCTTGAATATGGGTTCCTAATGGATAATGTTTTGCGTGTTCAAAATTTATCTAAGATTCATAACAACCATTTTGAGCTTTATCCAAATCCGGAGTACTTTATATTCGAAGAAAGAGTTAAGTACTTTAAGAGTGAATACCTAACCATTAATGGTCGAAATTTAGATCGCGCTTGCAAAGAAAGTGATGTAGAAGTAAAAATAGGAAATGGATTTTGCAATATTACATCGCTTTCAAGACAACAACTAACATGTAGGCCCCCTTCTGAAGCAACCGCAACCAAAAGCATCAATGGACCTGAAGTTATTGTTCGTATTGGAGCTTCGCTAGAGTATCGTATAGGTATACTTAGCTACGAATCGTCTAACATCATTTTGGATTGGGGAGAAAATGTAATTTTTGCTGTAATAGCCACAATTGTAATCTTACTGCTTATTTTTGTCGCTTTGCTTGTTGCATATAAAAAGAAAAGTTCGGAATCAAACAGAGTTCTTCGAAACATGCAAGAGCAGATGGACATACTGGAGTTACGCGTCGCAGCTGAATGTAAAGAGGCGTTTGCCGAACTTCAAACCGAGATGACTGATCTTACAGGCGATCTTACATCTGGAGGAATTCCATTTTTAGATTATCGGTCATATGCAATGAAGATTCTTTTTCCCAATCATGAAGACCACATTGTACTGCAATGGGAACGTCCTGAACTTCTTCGGAAAGAAAAGGGCTTGCGCATTTTTGGCCAACTTATCATGAATAAGACCTTTTTGCTACTTTTTATTCGAACCTTAGAGTCAAACCGATACTTCTCAATGCGAGAACGAGTTAATGTGGCCTCCTTAATAATGGTAACTCTGCAATCCAAACTAGAATATTGTACAGATATATTAAAAACTTTATTAGGGGACTTAATTGAAAAATGTATAGAAGGAAAGAGTCACCCAAAGCTCTTACTACGACGAACTGAAAGTGTGGCTGAAAAAATGTTAAGTGCTTGGTTTACATTCCTTCTTTACAAGTTTTTAAAGGAATGTGCTGGCGAGCCTTTATATATGCTTTTCCGAGCTGTAAAGGGACAAGTAGACAAGGGTCCTGTAGATGCTTGCACACATGAGGCAAGATACTCCCTAAGTGAGGAAAAACTTATTCGACAGTCTATTGATTTCCGACCAATGAACGTTTACGCAAGTATTATACAGCAGCCAATATTTTGTAACAACTTGGACATGTTACCTTCTCACACCGAAAACGTATCGGTTAAGGTATTGGATTGCGATACAATTGGACAAGTAAAAGAAAAATGTTTGGAAACAATTTATAGAAACATTCCATCAAGCCAAAGACCTCGCAAGGATGACTTAGATTTAGGTAAGTAAAGTTTATGCTAAAAGTATTTTATCAAAAAATCATGTAAATATGATTTGTCTACCCAATTGCCTGTCCGCCCGACTGACCGTCAAGATTTGGTAATAAGTCACTTATCACTTCTTGAGCAAGCTAACAAAAATGGTTCAACACTAAATTGTATACAAAATAAACTTGTAAGCCGTGAATGGATTTTTTGAAAGCGTTGATCTAGATCTGAGCATTGTAATATAGAAAATAATTTTATAAAACTTTCTTATAATTTTTTCTTTGTAATAGTTTTCAAAATTACGATGATCCGTGCTTTAAAAAAATTAATCTAGCTTTAAAGTCATGCCCTTGGCAATATAAATAATACAGTAACTTAAATTTTTACCCATATAATTTTTTCTTACCGTTTAAAGCAAAGCAAAGATTTAAAATTATGCAATTGAATACTAATACTTTTATAAAAAAGCTTCCCTTACGAGGTTCCAACCTATGGTGTTTAAATAAAACAAGAGAGAACGCTATAGTCGAGTTCCCCGATTATCTGATACCCGTTAGTTTACCAGTAGATTTTGGCGGTTTGTGGGCGTGAGAGTGGGCGTGGCAAAAAGTTTTTTGGCAAATTAATAGAAATTTACAAGACTAATACAAAAATGAAAAAATATCAAAACATTTTTCAAAAGTGTGGGCGTGGCAGCTTTGGGCGGTTTGTGGGCGTTAGAGTGGGCGTGGCAAACATGAATCGATAAACTTGCGTCTATGTCCCTAATCTCAACTTTCTAGCTTTTATAGTTCCTGAGATCTCGACGTTCATACGGACAGACAGACGGACAGACGGACGGACGGACGGACGGACAGACGGACATGGCCAGATTGACTCGGCTATTGATCCTGATCAAGAATATATCTACTTTATATGATCGGAAACGCTTCCTTCTGCCTGTTACATACCTTTCAACGAATCTAGAATACCCTTTTACTATACGAGTAACGGGTATAATTAAAATTCAATGTTTAATCATTTCTTAAAAGAGTTGCAAGAATTTACGCGGCGTCACTTTAAAATGTTTAGATATTTTACTTAAAGTTCATTTTTTTTATATCAATTTCTACCGATATTTATCCAAACGGTTTTAACTGCTAATGTATGTATAGGTTGTATTCGGGTTTGCGAAGTTAGCTACTAACCTTTTTGTGTAAGATGTCTCGAGTTTCATAAAATCTAAAAGGCTTAGAAACTATAAATCAACTTTAGGTTTTATTTTTATATATAAAAGTCTTTTTAGACACATTACGTGTTTGAAGGTCAGGTCTCTCAACTTTTTTTTTTAAAGGGTAGATCGTTAAATTACAAACCTCCTAAGTCCCCGGACACGGGATATTGTTTTTGTATTCATAAGGGTTTTTAGTTGACTTTTCATAATATTTCTGTTTTAGAGTGGAGAACAGGAGCAACTGGTCGAGTAATTCTGTACGATGAGGACGTAACATCAAAAACAGAGACCGAATGGAAAAAACTCAACACTTTGCAGCATTATAATGTTCCAGACGGAGCTGGGCTGAGCTTAGTACCAAAGCAAAGTTCGATTTATAACTTTAGCATTTTGTCGGACAAAAATGAAAAATCGCACAAGTAAGATAGTGTTCATAGGAATCAATATACATATTTTTAATATAAAATTAAAATATTTTATTGTCAATCTTAGGTATGAAACTCTTAATATATCGAAATACACCTCCTCCTCTCCGACATTTAGCCGCGCCGGAAGTCCTCTTAACAATGATATGCATGAAAATGGTCTGAGATACTGGCATCTAGTGAAACACCATGATAGTGATATGCAAAAAGAAGGGGAACGGGTTAACAAATTGGTATCAGAGATTTACTTAACCAGGCTATTGGCTACTAAAGGAACACTTCAGAAATTTGTAGATGATCTCTTTGAAACAATATTTAGCACCGCTCACCGTGGATCGGCACTGCCATTAGCTATAAAGTACATGTTTGATTTTCTTGACGATCAAGCTCAGTTGCATGGAATAACTGATCCAGAAGTCGTACACACTTGGAAAAGTAACAGCTTACCATTGCGGTTAGTATTTATAGTAGATAAATAGGTAGATTTTATATTAAGAAGCATATTATTGTATTTGTAGGTTTTGGGTAAATTTAATTAAAAATCCTAATTTCGTTTTTGACATCCATAAGTCAAACATAGTGGATTCCTGCCTGTCAGTAGTAGCTCAAACTTTTATGGACTCTTGTTCAACTTCTGATCATCGATTGGGTAAGGATTATACTCTTCGGTTTAATGAAATAATACCCACCGTTCTTTTTAGGTAAAGACTCCCCAAGTTCGAAACTTCTCTATGCAAAAGATATACCAGAGTATCGAAAATGGGTAGATCGCTATTATAGAGACATTCGGGATATGTCCCCCATTTCAGATCAGGACATGAACGCCATGCTTGCAGAAGAGTCAAGGGTTAGTTTAAACAACATGAAATAAACGACCGTGTACGAAATCAAGTTTTTTTTTCAGCTGCACACAACAGAATTTAATACAAATTGTGCTTTACATGAGCTATACACATATGCTGTGAAGTACAATGAACAGCTAACCGTTACACTAGAAGAAGATGAATTTTCGCAAAAGCAGCGATTGGCCTTTAAATTGGAGCAAGTTCACAACATAATGTCGGCAGAATAAAAACTGCGCTATCCTACCAAGATGACAACAAAATACAAAAAGTGAGCTTATTTTCAAGCTTCTAGTTTTTAGAGTCACTATTTATTAAGCAGGACTGTCTTCATATAATTTATTTATTTATTCTGAATGTCATCATACGGTAAATTCGTGTTTGCATTCCTTTTTTATATATAATTATACACATATCTTATTAAAGTAATTACATACTTTTTAGTATATATATTCAGTATATCTTCAAAATTAAAAAAGGGTATTAATAATTCTTAAATTAACGAAATCAAAACGACAAAAATTTATTTTTTTAAGAAAAAAAATTGTATTGAATATCAGTTTTGATCATTTATCGTGGTTAAAACAAAAATAACCTTAAAAACCGATACACATGATATAAAATTTATAGGGCAACACTTTAATAAATATAAAACATTCATTTGCGCAAAATATTTTATTTTCAGTTTTAAGGATTTATGTATAGTTGCGACCCCGAAATGCTGTCTGTTTTGACATTATCTTTCAATTTAAATATTTATTTTCTTACCCGTTAGTCGTAGAGAGCTGTGCATCTGTTACAACTATTAGGCTTTACAATGCGTATTTCCTATTTTCTTTTTGTACGAATGGCAAGAGAATAAAATTGTCTTAGCTGAATCTTCACCGTTGTCGCTTCGATGAACTCTAGAGCGCTATCACCCATTATCATTTTTTTGTTTCATTTAGAATTATCCGAAACAGAGAATAATTGCGAAGGTTTCCTGAACAATGCAAATTACTGAACCATTTCTAATATATTCTTTTTTTTCAGATGCAATTTATGAAAATCATTTGTAAATGTCGTATTTGCTCATTAATTGCTTAATAGTATGTTACTGTATGTATGTATGTATGTATGTATTTAATATAAGTAAACTCATGTAAGATCTAATATGGAAGACAAGTAATCCAACTAAAAAATCGACTGACTTTTATTTATACTAAAAATTAAGTAATTGGCTTATATTTATATCGTTTCTTACTCATATCGAAGATAAAAAATATTGCCGTGTTCTTTTCTTATCTGAAGCTGATGATACTAAATTTATGTCAAAGCGTAAATTATGTCAAAAAAATATTATATGTTTGTTTACACAAAATCGGTCATCTTTAAAATAAGATCAAAATATACGGAAAAATAACTAGAAGTAAACCCAAAAATAGTAAGTTTCTTGAACATCGGGTTTGTTAAATGCTTCCAACTATTTATGCGTTGTGATATTTATACAAAATAATAACACTGATTTATGTCTTTTTGTTTTTATAGTTTAATTATTCCTGGTATGAATGCCTCCAAACTAAAATTAAGGATTTTTAAATGGAAGAATTTTTGGGGGTGGCAGGTGTTTTTCGGTTTAAAGGGTTCGTCTACTTTCGCGCTCAAATTTCGGGCCTCCTATTCAAGGATGGATTGCAAAAAAACTACACATGATACTTGAACAAATTTTTTATTTTATTAATTAATGCCTAAACTCAAAGAAAATAAAAAAAAACCGGATGAAATTGTTAAATTTGCCACTTGCGCGTCGCTGAACGCACCACTGCCGGTGTGACGAGGTCAAAAACGGTCGTAATGATATTTCAGCGTTAGAAACTTGAAACAAAAAAAAGTTTTTTTTTACTTAATTTTAAGAACGTTGACTATGGCATGACACAAGCTTTTTCAAAATTTGAAAATTTTACAAAATGGCAGCGATTTGAAAAAAATTCACTTTTTGACCATGTTTTCCAATCTAAAAAAGACTAAAAAATCGAAAAATAAAGTTTTTCAAAAAAAGCTTGTGTCATCCCATAGCCATATGTTTTGAGAATAAGTGACACTTTACAGATTTAGGATATCTTCTATAGCTTCGAAGAAATCTTGACGATCGTTTTGAAAAACACTACTTTTGGGAAAACGCGTTTAAAGATAAATGATACGCAATGTAAATAGGCAAATTACGGGGCCATGTTTAAGGCTTGAAACCAGTATGCTTTCGATCAAATCCTTCGCAGGGAATGTTTTTAGTTATGTCAACATTAGATTTATGCAAAAAAAAGGGGAAAAAAATGCTTTGAATATAATGTGTTGGTTTTTTATTCTTTTTGCAAGTTATATATGATTAGGGCATTAAAAACTTTTTTTTTAATGTACACACAAAGGAGCGTGGTTTTGATTGTTTGCACCACCTACAAAAACAAGTGTATTGCGGTGAAGGGTATTGGCTCATGGGGTTATTCGAATAAACATTGTTTAGTAGGGACTGCTAGCATTCTCCTGACAATCACAATGCCCTTTTTCGATTTTTAATTAATTTATTTGGCACTACAAAGTGAAAAAATGGATTTTGAGACAGAAAACATTTATTTTATTTATTTATAACAACTTTAAAGAATATGCAAATTGAAAAAAAACATTTCGTTAAAGTCTGTTAAATTAGGTTTAGTAAATATGTCAAGAATTTCCAGGACAATTGCTTTTGTTCATTAACTTTACACTTATCATTATGGAAGGCAATTACATCTTTTATACATGAGCTCCGTGCACTCATGTACTCTGCTGTGGTTTCCGTTTTGTCGCGTGCACTTCAATTAAGTTACGATTTTTTTAAATGGTCACAACAAGTTGTTTGTACTCAAACACATCGTCAGGTTTCGATAGAAAGGCTTTTCTTTAAAACATTTTTGCATTAGAAAAGTAAAATATAATTAAAACGGATTTGAAATACTCTTACCATTGATATCAATATCTATATGAAGTGAGTTTAAATCTGGCCCCATTATATTTATATTCTGTGAGCATTGCCCCCGAAGAAATATAAAGGATACAATTTGTAATAAGTCGAAATGAAAAATTCTATTTCTAGAATAAAAATAGTATGAAATCAATATCGAATTACATTTTTACAGATGTAGTTTTTGTCCGGTAAATGACACGAAACGCTATTAATTACGTAACAATTAAGTATTGAAAACTAATTTTGTGCTCAACGGCAGTTTGGAAGTAAATTATATAAAATAATGCCATCACGTAACCACCACGTAACTGTAAACGTATCCAAATATTATTCAAACATTTTACGGTAATCCCTATAAAATAAAATATTCAACTTAAATTACCGTTAACATATAAATGATTCAAATTGATTAACTTTATTTAAGTAGAATTTTTTGTTTGTTATCAAAAATTTGGATAAATGTGCATTATTATTTTATGCTGTAATATTAAGTTTGATCTATTATTTAATGACTTATGTTACAAAAAAAGGTTTAATAATTTTAATTGTGCTTAAAATAATAAAAATAGGATCAAAATTTTCATGGCATTTCAACATAATGTTCAACCGGGTTTTAATAATTTATAAAAATCGATTAAACGTTAAAAATTTAATTTTTTTTCAGCATTTTATCTGGTCAATTTATTGGTACTACGCAGACTTACTTATAATAATAAGAAAATATAATTGTAGTACGTAATGTTTTAGAATATATTTTTCATGTATCTGTGTATGTATGTAAAAATGAATAATTGATAGTTAATGGATTGTAAATATTTATCGAATTGCGCAGATCGAATAATGACCGATGATTCGGAGCTATAATGAAAAAACATTAATTTGTACCAAAATAAATTACTACCAACCGCAAATTCCAAACACAAATTAAATATTCTGATATGCACAAAACAAATTTCCCACCAAAATGATATCCCAATTAAGTAAAAAAACTGAACTTCGGAAAGGATTACATGCCCTTGCAAATATAGAAGAGTCCGAAATTTGTAATAATAATAGTGACGACAATTTTTTAAATAAAATTATAACCTAAGATCTTTTTTATTGCAGCGTAACATAGAGGAATAATTCGCGGTCTCACAAGATTTTACAAAAATTGGTTTAATTATTTGTTTGTATTTTATAAACAACTGTGCGTATAATAAATATTTTACTTTCATTTTCCGTTTAATTTGTCATATTTAAAATGGAAAATAAGTGGCTTAAAAGTTACATAAACCTTACATAAATTCCAACCGATACTGAGATTTATATAAGTTTTTCATACTCGTTACTACTTTTGTGTTGAATAAACGTATAAATATTCAAATAAATAAATTTTTGAATAAATCAAAATATTTGTACATTATAGTTTTTTGAATTAAACATTAAAAAAAAAGTTAAAATAAGCACCTTTAAAAAAATATATGGAGAGCAATCATGATAACTAGCAATTATTCGTGGTTGGCTGTACACAACGGTTTAAAATCCTAAATTTGATGTCTGTTTTAGTTTAAATAGAACTGATTGGCTTTTGCAGAAGCTAAATATTTCTACACCCGTTATATATAGAGTAAAACTGTAGACTAGATTTGTTAAATGGTGAAAGCTACGCAGCACAAGTTTGTTTCAGAAAATTGTCTAACTTACGTCCCAACATATTTTTAGGACCTTTTTTTTCGTCTTTCCAATTTATATTTTTTGATATGTTATTGATGTTCGGTACTCTCAGGATGAAAAATGATCTTGTTAGTTATAAAATTGATCTCCACATTTTTGCAAAGGTTTAAATAAGAATATACAATAAATATATAAAGAAATCCGAGTCTACTATAATGTGTATGTATATCCAACAAGTATAATAAGATTGTCAGACTAATTATGGAAACGAAACGTTAACCAGTCTTACAACACGTATAATCTAAGTAACATTTATAATTAAAATTATGGTATTTTAATCTGTGTGTGTATACGTGTCTGTAATATATTTGAACAAATATACAACTGTAAACTGTGTTAATCTGTCTTTTAAGAACTCAGGCCAATTTCTTGATTACAAACGTAAAACATTTATTTAAATAACTGGCTAATAAGCCTTTTTATTAGCTATTTTTAAGAACACATTGACCATTTATACAAATAGACCCTTTATTGCAGAGCGAACAGTAGAGTGCTAAACTAAAAGTGAAAGCTGGAGTACAAGAATGAGAGAGAGAGAGCTGGGCTTAAAGCAAAAACTAGAGAGAACGCTATAGTCGAGTTCCCCGACTATCTGATACCCGTTACTCAGCTAGTGGAAGTGCGAAGAAGAGTCTTCAACACTGACAGTTTTTGGCAGTTTGTGGGCGTGGCAAAAAGTTTTTCCGCAAATCGATAGAAATTTACAAGTCCAATACAAAAATAAAAAAATATCAAAACATTTTTCAAAGACCGATCTGACCACGCCTTCCCTAGCCGCCCATATAAGATATGTTTCCTCTTATTCTTAATTGTACGGTAGTTAATAATGCTAGCACTCGTTAAATTCAGCAAATGTTTTTAATTAATTTTTTTTAACACATAACCTTAATATTAATAACTAAAAAATAACAATGCATTCAAAATGGCTATAAATAAGTATTTTACATTAAAAAATGTTCATAAAAGTCGTGTTCTGCATCAAGATCTATTGAAAATTGATTTTTAGAGTCAGAATCTGAATCACTATCACTATTGTTAGCAGTGGCGGACTAAGGACACTTGAGGCCCGGGGAGGGTTTAAGTCGGGGGCCCCCTCAGCTTTTCATAAATTCGTCATAAAATGATTATTAAATTATTAATTAATGAAATACTTTGACAAGAAATAAATTTATTCAGAATATTAAATTACAATTCGACACGAGCGTTTTACAATCAAAGATTTCATTTTCTTCAGAGTCATGTCAAGTGTTATCGCTTTCTTTTGTAAATATACCTGAGTAGAATCAACTTCAGTTAGAATTATGAACCAAAATTCCAAGAAACACAAAAATGTGAAGTTGCAGATTGGGGGCAGTAACGTGCCTGCAGCAGATTTACTATTTAAATTTTCATCTGGAGAATCACGAATTGTTTATATTGTTTCAACCAAATTCACGATGTTATTCCTTGCTGCCTTCACACTTTGATGATGTGCGCTCCAGCGAGTGTTGGTTAATCTTTTCAAGGTCGTGTCTATGTTTTTTACAAGTATTTCCCATCTATGAGTAGAAGCAGCAAAGAAAGCATATACATATCTTCTGAAGTGTGCCAAGAATGTCTCGCTGGAGGTCACACAACCGAATGAATGAACGCCACAGAGATTCAAAGAATGATTAGAACATGGGTTGAATATTGCCTTAGGGTTTTGATTTCAAATCGTCGTTTGCACTCCTTTATGTCGACCAGACATTGTAAAAGCGTTGTCGTAACCTTGAGATGTGCACAGTTGAATGTCCAGTTTGTCTTTCTCCAATTCATTCAGAATATCTTCAGTTATGTCAGCTGCTGTTTTTCCATTCATTGCAAAAAACCCCAAAAACGATTCTCGCACTTCAATAACCTTTCCTTCAATGTGGACATACCTTACTATTTTACACAGTTGATCTATGTGACTGTTGTCTGGTGTGCTATCAAGTAGTAGGCCATAATACTTAGCCTTTTTGACATCTGATACGATATTCTCCCAAACGTGGTCTCCCAAAATGCAAATGAACTCATTTTGAATACCCTTTGATAAATACGAAGGCAATCTTTCTGATCCACCAGCACATTTTTCTAATTTTGACCAATGTTCTCTCAAGACAGGATCATATCCAGCCATCAATTTTACCAGCTCTAAAAAATTGGCCCGATTTTCTGACTCAAAATCTTCTCTGTGAGAAGATTTTTGCCAAAAAAAGAGTAGCTTGTATAGCCTGTGTAAAATATCTTGCCATTTCTTTGTTTCAGAATTTATGGGTTTTTGGGTGACGTGGTCTATGGTGTTTTCGTTTTTGAGCGTGACTGTCAGAGTTTTCCATTTTTCAAAATTTGACAAGTGTTTGTTAGAAGCCTCATGTTGTGCGATTTTTGGATTCAACTTCCACCACTGATCAAAGCCGGAAACAAATGTTTTTTGCAGGTCGTAATTGGTTGCCAAGATTCTACAGCAAAAACAATATAATTTCTTGGATGTTGTTGAATAAATCATCCACTTCCTGAGAACTTTGGTTCCATCTGCTGAATTTGTATAAAACCACGTATTTGTTAGACTTCGGTTAGTGCCTTTAATCGATCCTCCAATTCTTTCAGCTGCCAGGAATGGTTCATCCTTGTTTTGAAATATTTCACTTCCTTGCAGGATAATGGGCAATCGAATATTATATGGTAGATGTATTGGCCAGGTTGCTGCATCTTTTGAAAATTAATAATTGCTGCTGGAAGTTATTGATTCGTCACTTTGTGTATTAGGATCCGGTCTTTCAACATCTCCTCTTGTGTTTTCAACTCCAGAAAGATAATTAAATATGAAATGCTAAATATAAATAAAGGAAATAAACGTGAAATTCCAAAGCCTCAAGGTTAATCGTCTCTGCTGCGCTCAATATTATGAACCGTATATAGTTTGAAATCAACTTTATAAATCTCTTCAATACATATAAATCATTCCGTACAGGATTTTCATAAAAAAATGTTTTTCTTTGTTGAATTTTTTCATGAATTTGTTGATTTTGTTAAAAAAACATTTTTTTTTTCATCAATTAATTGATTGCAAGGCCCGTGGCGGACCGCCCCCCCATGCCATGTTGTTCTGCCGTGTACTCCTTCGAGCATGTAACCTCCTGTCACTCTTATAGTATTTGTTGCGATCCCATGAGGCGTTTTCGCAAAGAACACCTAATGGAATGATTGATGCTTCTATTATTTGGTAGCCATGCATTAACACTTTTTGGACCGTTGCCGACATTAAAAATCATGGATACAAGGACATATATGGACATATTGTGTTGGATCAATTGGTAGGTCCCAAGGAATAGCAATTAAAATATTGCTAAAATATGCAATGAGGAATTCATCAAGACCTAAAATTTCAGCTAGTAGCTTAGATGGGCGTCCAACTTGTCTTGATGTAGACGGCTTTGGATTTGAAGACAACAATGAACTTACTGTTATAACCATGTAGGACGAAAGCCATTTGGTATGCATTGTCTTAAATCTGGCCATATTTCTATTACAATTTGCCAAATTCTTTTGTATGTAAAGGTGAAAGCTTCTCACTTCGGTGTTAATTTCATCCTTTTTCTCCGTGCTTAAGTCGAATTCTTTCAGTTCATCACAAATCCAACTCGAAACGGAAGATGCGCTACGATTATTTTGTATGTAGATATCAAGCAGTTGCTCATAGGCGAACTCAACCAGCAAAGCAGATTAGCTTTTTTCTACTTTTGGACAACACGAATAAACGCACACAAAAAACACATTAACAAACATGAACAAAATTTTTTTTATACAAATATTCTACATACCTTGGTCATTCTTTTCCATAATTTTTGTGAAAATTGGTTAAACCACAAAAATTTTGGCACGCTCAACAAAATTTGTCCTGCGCTTTTTAGTTTTGCACGCATGCAATCAAACAGTTTTAAGGGTGGTTGTCCGGTAGGGGGCTTTGGATTTAATACACTTTTATCCACTTAACGGTTTTTATTCTTTATTTCGTATATGGATATTATTTGCTAATATTATAAATACCTTCGGCAAAGTCGATCATAGCATTAGTGGAAATACTTCATTTTAATTAAAATGTATCTAAATGTATATCTAATCCAGTAATTTAATTGTACTGTTAAACGAGCTACAACGTGTTACGATAGGAAAATTGGCTGCAAATTTTAAAATTATTGATCAAATATTTATAATGTTTAGTGTCGGCATTGCATTGACAACATATTAGGGTAAACACAGTGCCTTAAATATTTAGTGCTTTTTAAAATCTGGCTTAAAGTGTTTGTTATGAAACAATTAGATAGTCGACAGTCGAATCGATTAACTTCTCAAATTCCTAATTTTGTAACTGGTTGTTTGTCAATGTCCATAAACACGAACTGTTCAAAATCGAAATATTTTTTAAAAAGCTGTCCGCCATTTTGTAAATGTGAACGCCGATAGGTTGAACTATGAAAGTTTAGTGCCTAGTCCCATTCCTTGCTCGTTGTTTTTGAATCGGGGGATTCGTAAAAAAGTTCTAGCTAAAAGTCCTAATGGTCCCAATTTGTATTAATGTACGTTGCACTCTCTTTGAAATTCGCCATGATAAATGTATGAGTTAAAAAAGATTTTCACGTTTATGTACGATTTTATTAAGTCCCTCTTATGAACAACAGATTCTGAATATTCTGTATATTCTGAAGTATTACAATTATTTATTTTATTTATAAATTTGAACCATACATTATATATATACGACTTTTTATTATTAAATATATAAACCTGAAGGCTTGTTGGGGAGGTGCTTATCTGGATGAAATGTTGGCTCAGTTCCTTCATTGGAGTCAAGTTCGTTGCAATTCATTTCAATCTTACGTTGTTATAAGTTTTTAATTAATAACTAGGGTTTTATTTTACGAACTGGTGGAATAATAACTTATAAATTAAATTTAAAATAATCATGTACACAACATTTATTAATAAACTAAATATTATTTTTAAATATAGAGTTTTTAAACTATATCGACCAGTAAACGCATAGTAATATTTTTTTATTAACCTAAAATGTAGTCTATATAAGGAGGTTTACTGTTTTCTTAAGCAAACGAATCAACTATTTTTTAATTTATTGCATGACGATCATA
The DNA here is from genome assembly GCF_016746365.2 of Drosophila yakuba. Classification (NCBI taxonomy): domain Eukaryota; kingdom Metazoa; phylum Arthropoda; class Insecta; order Diptera; family Drosophilidae; genus Drosophila; species Drosophila yakuba. Next base: position 1,123,473 of record NC_052531.2, on the reverse strand, counting down.
TTAGAAACACCTTATAGTACTCATGTATGTATGTACATCTTATAATAGATATGTACAATGTAGATAAATCTTTTATGTTCTCGTATTTGTCAAATTGTTTATAAGGCGACAAAGAAAATTTCTTCCTTCTAAACTATACAATAAATTAGCATCATCCTGTATATTTCATTCAACTTAAAAAAATATGTACATATGTAACATGTAATAATGTGCAATGGCGAAAAGGGAGTAAAAATCATTTTTATACCCGTTACTCGTAAAGTAATTGAGTATGGGAAATTTGATTAAAATTACGTTAAAGTAAAAGACAAATATTAAGTCTTTGAGCACTCACAATGATAAAGTGTTTTTATCGCTTTAATGTTAACAGATTTCGTTAGTGTACATGTAATTTTGCTTTTCTTCGTAATACTAAAGAGGTAGTGAAAGTTAAATAAAAGTTTATTAAAAACCTTAAAAATTTAATGTGTACGCTCCTAAATCGAACTGAAAAGGAAAAACGTCGCTATTCGTCATCTTGGTCTTTAACGTACTTCCCTAAATTGAGTAGCGGTGATGTCTGCTGGAAAAAAGACACAAAGCTCAAAGGTGATAAAATCAGTATAGATGACTTAATGTGTAAACAAGTCAGTATAGTGGTGTTTTGACCTAAATATATTACGGATATAATATTGTGAAGATTAAAAAAAATAGTTTTAACTTAAAAGACATTGCACTGTTATACCAAATATTCGATTATTAAAGGGTAGTTAGAACTTAGAAGTACAACTGACTTAAAATCTATTATCCCGATAGGGTGTTAATCAACAGTCTGTAAGATGGTTGATAAATATATATAATATATATATATTATCTGTGAAATACTATAACTTATTTTAAACAAACTCTTAGCAGGTTAGAAATGTCGGAACTTAAAATAAGGGATGTGAACGAAGCGGAACTATTGTTTACAAATCTTAAATATTTGTTTATTCAATAACAACTGCTTTATTTAATCATAAATTTTAATGTAGACTTAGCATTTTGTGTACTTTTTAAAACACTTTTAGTGTGCAGTCCACACGTTTCACGCTGAAGGGAATCACCCTTTTTAAATTACTTGAAAGTCCTGATGGTAGTTCACGTTAGGACTGTCAAAAAGTTCCGGCTTTCCTGAATCGCGTGGTGTTAAGGAAACTATAAGACCTTGACCTATAATAACATCTACATCCTTCCCCGACCCAGCGGTCATGTTTAAATATCTAGATGAACAGCACGTTGTCTGGTTCTTCAAACTAGGTGGGTTTTTGTTACTTTTTGTGGTTTGTATACTAACAATTGAATGCGCTTTTCGGTGTTTATGTCTTTCCGAAGATGCTTGTGCGGCAATGATTGCAGCAGCAGTCGCCTTTGACAAAAGATCTGATGGTGAGTCAAAGATTGACGATCACTGAAGACGTGGCCAGTAATTGCTTCCCGTTAGGTCAGACACATTTTGCGTTGAAATCTGCACAGGCACCGAAACGCCTGCAGAAATGACACCTTAGAAAAGAACGACTGTTAATGTACACCTGTAACAATAGGTTCACAATATTACCTGTATTTGATGACGGCATTGGAGAACTATTGGTATAAACGCCATGCTGAGGTGGCTGTTGGTGTGCAGCTGCGGGATTGCAAGCTGTATTTCGGTGATGGGCTGGCACATAGGGAGATCCTAGTGATAACGGATCGTGAAACATGTAAGGATAGGCATCGCGTTGTTGTAAGCATGACGGTGTCATTGATCCTAATGAGGAGCTGTCGAATAATCAAAAGTGTGAAAGTTTGAGATTAAATGATTACCTATTTTGTACACAAAAATTTTTAATTCGTATAGCAAAAATAATGTTCATATATTGAACTATATTTAAGATTTATAAGATAGAACCTTGAATTTCTTACATTATGTTAGGGCCATAATAGCTATTAAGTCGATGTTTGGTGTGCATAAGAAAAATCGATTAGTAAAGTAAAAAGACGAGCAATGAAAAACCAGTGCTAAGTAGCCCTTTGTATACCCTTGCCGAGGGGGTATTGGGACATTAGCTATCACATATAAAGCATACATATATACATTTTTATTCTTTATCCGAGTTGATATAGTCCAAGTTCATCTGTCAGTTTCTACGCAAACTTGTCTCTTAGTTTTAGAACTATCAACATGAGTATACATAAGTCAAAACTATATATTATATACTTTTAGCTGTTATGAGAAAAATAGAAAATACATATTAGTTATTTTTATACCCGCTACTCGTAGAGCAAAAGGGTATACTAGATTCGTTGAAAAGTATGTAACAGTCAGAAGGAAGCGTTTCCGACCATATAAAGTATATATGTTCTTGATCAGGATCAATAGCCGAGTCGATTTGGCCATGTCCGTCTGTCCGTCCGTCTGTCCGTCTGTCTGTCCGCATGAACGTCGAGATCTCAGGAACTACAAAAGCTAGAAAGTTGAGACTAAGCACACAGACTCCAGAGACATAGACGCAGCGCAAGTTTGTCGATTCATGTTGCCACGCCCACTCTAACGCCCACAAACCGCCCAAAACTGCGACGTCCACACTTTTGAAAAATGTTTTAATATTTTTTCATTTTTGTATTAGTCTTGTAAATTTCTATCGATTTTTGCCACGCCCACTCTAACGCCCACAACCTGCCAAAAACTGTCAGTGTTGAAGACCTCCTTCGCACTTCCACTAGCTGAGTAACGGGTATCATATAGTCGGGGAACTCGACTATAGCGTTCTCTCTTGTTTAAATATATAAATACTGCAAGGATATAAAAGCTTCGCTTGTCAAAGCTAGCTTCCTTTCTTATTGGTTATTTAATTTAGATATATAAATAATAATTTATGCACTTGAAAAAATAATTGCTTTCCAAAACATACTTGTAGTTTTCAGCCATCGTTGCAATCGGTTGGGGGATAGATGAGTACATGGTGTTGAATCCAGAATTTAAGGGAAGCCGCGGTGCCGCTGGCTGAAGTGGAGGGCTTTCAGAGCTGGTATGTGTAGCATTAGCTTCACCACCCAAAACCTATTTAAAAAGATATAAGGAAATTTAAAAACATTAAAATCACCTAAAATCTCTTACAGTTGGTCCATTGGAAGCCTCGGGTAGGCTATTACTAATTAATGCAGATGATGCTCGTTCGGCAACGAGGATTGCTGCGTTGGCAATTCCTGGAGTTGAATTATTTGACGTTGCGACGGAGGAAGATGTAGTTGTTCCTGAAGAATTATTTGCCGTGCTGGGTCGACCACTGCCGTCCACGGTATCAGCCGAACGTCTCTGAGTTCGCATTTTTTCTTCTCGACGCCATTTAGCTCGTCGGTTTGAAAACCAAACCTATTATATATAAAATATTCCTTGATGAAGTGATTCATTTATATTTCTTATAAAAATAATATGTTATAATATATTTTACATTTTCTTCGAAAATTAAATATATAAACTAATAAGAGAAAACAAAGAAGCTAAATAATGTATGTAGCTACATTTTTTAGGCGAGCTAGTCCATATATATCTACCGGCCTGACTGCTACGTTTTTATACCCGTTACTCGTAGAGTAAAAGGGTATACTAGATTCGTTGAAAAGTATGTAACAGGCAGAAGGAAGCGTTTCCGACCATATAAAGTATATATATGGTATTCTTGATCAGGATCAATAGCCGAGTCGATTTGGCCATGTCCGTCTGTCCGTCCGTCTGTCCGTCTGTCTATCCGTATGAACGTCGAGACCTCAGGAACTACAAAAGCTAGAAAGTTGAGACTAAGCACACAGACTCCAGAGACATAGACGCAGTTTGTCAAGTTTGTCGATTCATGTTGCCACGCCCACTCTAACGCCCACAAACCGCCCAGAACTGCGACGCCCACACTTTTGAAAAATGTTTTAATATTTTTTCATTTTTGTATTGGTATGGTAAATTTATATCGATTTGCAAAAAAACTTTTTGCCACGCCCACTCTAACGCCCACAAACCGCCCAAAACTGCCACGCCCACACTTTTGAAAAATGTTTTAATATTTTTTCATTTTTGTATTGGTCTTGAAAATTTCTATCGACTTGCAAAAAATCTTTTTGCCACGCCCACTCTTACGCCCACAAACCGCCCAAAGCTGCCACGCCCACACTTTTGAAAAATGTTTTGATATTTTTTCATTTTTGTATTAGTCTTGTAAATTTCTATCTATTCGCCAAAAAACTTTTTGCCACGCCCACTCTAACGCCCACAAACCGCCAAAAACTGTCCTTCGCACTTACACTAGCTGAGTAACGGGCATCAGATAGTCGGGAAAATCGACTATAGCGTTCTCTCTTGTTTTCTTTTAAGCGTTTATAATAAACAGTTTTGTTTTTATACTCGTAGAGTAAAATGGTATACTAGATTTGTTGAAAAGTATGTAATAGGCAGAAGGAGGCGTTTCTGGCCATATAAAATATATATATTCTACATCTACAATATATATATTCTACATATAGCGTTCTCTCTTGTTTTTTTAGTAACCTGAGATCGATATATGTATGTATATATAAAAACCATTGCTACTTTTTGTAATTCTTATACCCGTTTCTCGTAAACTAAAATGATATGATAGATTCGTTGAAAAGTATGTAACAGGTAAATCAAAGCCCTTCTGAACACCTGGCCACACCTGTCCGTATGAACGCCTCGATCTCAGCTGTAAAAGTTAGAAAGTTTAGATTAAGCAAGCACATTCCCGAGACATGGTGCCACGCTCTTACGCCCAGTATTGCCAGTCTCAAACTTTTAAAAAACGTTTTGAACTTGTTTCGTTATTTGTCTTGCCATTTTCTATCGGTAAAAGCTTTTTGACCACGCGCCTTCTAACGCCCACAAACCGCCAATAACTGTTAAACCCACATTTTTGAAATTTTAATATTTTTAATTTCCACGATGTTCCAGAAAATGTTCTTTCGTTTGCACTTCCACAAGAAATTTATGTAACAATTAGTTTTTTGTGTTATTTACTGTTATACGTAGCGAAACACGTATCAAGTTGCTCGTTATATTTACAAATCCTGAGTTATGGGAGCCATGATGATGTAAAATTGGTTTTTTTATAACATTACAACCGAAAAGGCAAATACTATCAGCTTAGCTTAGCGAAACTTTGAAAACATTTCATAGGCGTTTTAAAATTTTTATAAATCCGGTGTGGTTGCGTATGATTACATAAAAACAATTCATTGGTGGGACCGAAAGCAACGTAGCCATGTAAACTAAGGTAAGGTTCGGGCGATGATGCCTATGCATTTTTTGAACTGTCGGAACTAATTTATATTATTACTGAAGTGGAACAGGAGAGAGCATACAAAATTGGTTTTTTGATAAGAAAACATTCGCAGCCTAATGAACCTATTTCTTTTGTCACGCAGTTAAGTTTAGGAGCAAATACACCCTTTGTATGCGGTTTTACTTGTAACTTAACACAAGCGAAATAAAGGGAGCCAAAACATTGGAGATGACAAAGGGGTGAAAACGGATTACAATACTTTTTTGCTTTAATATATTTTCACCATGACATTTATTACCCAGCGTTATTGTTGCAGCTCCCACTCCGACCTAAGCTCTTCAAGCTTGGAATATCTCGCTTCGCCCCGTTATTACCACTCAATGCGAAAAATCACAAGCAGTTTCAAGTATTTTTACAGTCAAATTGTTTTTATTCACTTAAACAAATAATCAAGAGCAAAACGATGAATCTCACTTTACCGACAAAACAACACAGTAGCTCCAGGGTTGAAAAGTGTTTGAGGGATGACTTCTTAACCGCCCGTTCCGCTGCTTATACTTGAGGACGCCTCGAGGTAAAATGCTTTACAATTATGTTACAAGATGCAGTTATACAAATAACGCATAGAGCTTAATTATTTAAGATTTTTTGCGACCTCGGCACTCTTATGCATGTGTTGCAAAAATGCTGCAGTTACGATAATGCTAAAGATTCTAATGTCACCTACGTAGTGAAAGTTTGTTTCAAAGTTTTTTGTATCCTGATGTTGCCACAAACCGCCTAAAGCAGTCACACCCGCTGTAGTGAAGAATTTTAACATTTTTCTGGCATAGAAAGAGAAAAAAATAATAAAATGAAAAATCATGTAAGTGTGGGCGTGACAGTTTTAGTAGACCCTTTGTGCATAGTATACAAACTTGCGCCTTCTGTATGTCTCTAAAAGCTTGATTTTAACTTTCTAGCTTTTATAGATCATGAAATCTCGACGTTCATACGGACGGACAGACAGACGAACGCTCTTGGCCAGAACAACTAGGCTATTGATCCTGATCAAGACTATATAAAATTATATACATTCATACGGACGGACTTGGCCAGATTGACTAGGGTCTTGATCCTGATCGAGAATATATATACCCTTTATGGTTGGAAATGCTTTCTTCTACCTGTTACATACTTGTTGACTGATGCAGTGTACCCTTTTACTATACCAGTGTAACTGGTATAACTAGACTGGAAGCATTGTTCAGCAAGCCGAAGCTTATATACCCTTGCGGAACTTTTAATCTTTATTATTTTCGATTCATTTTATTAATGTTTCTGAGGCATCTCAGAATTATAAGTATATTTACATTAATCTAAAATAAAAACAAGAGAGAACGCTATAGTCGAGTTCGCCGACTATATGATACCCGTTCCTCAGCTAGTGGAAGTGCGAAGAAGAGTCTTCAACACTGACAGTTTTTGGCAGTTTGTGGGCGTGGCAAAAAGTTTTTCCGCAAATCGATAGAAATTTACAAGTCCAATACAAAAATAAAAAAATATCAAAACATTTTTCAAAAGTGTGGGCGTGGCAGTTTTGGGCGGTTTGTGGGCGTTAGAGTGGGCATGGCAAAAAGTTTTTTGGCAAATCGATAGAAATTTACAAGTCCAATACAAAAATGAAAAAATATCAAAACATTTTTCAAAAGTGTGGGCGTAACAGTTTTGGGCGGTGGCAACATGAATCGACAAACTTGCGCTGCGTCTATTACTCTGGAGTAATAATTACAGACGGACGGACAGACAGACGGACAGACGGACATGGCCAGATCGACTCGACTATTGATCCTGATCCTTATATGGTCGGAAACGGTTCCTTCTGCCTGTTACATACTTTTCAAGGAATCTAGTATACCCTTTTACTCTACGAGTAACGGGTATAATTATATATAGTTAAAAAACTGAAGTATGCCAAACACATTACAACAACAAGCTTAACAAAAACCTCACAAGAAACATAAGCACACAGATATTTCCTAAGACTTGTTTTAAATTTATTAATTTAATTTCAACAGTAATTTATTTCTTTAATATTAGTTAAATTATTGATTAAAATGTTTTAAAATATATAATGAATGTAACATTTATTAAAATTAAAGTAATTTTTAAAGAACTTCTATTTAGGATTGGCAATCGCGACCGGTTCATTTTCTTAATATTGATTAAAATTAGCCATAGTCATTGGCAACCTAAGAATGCTTTGATCTTCGATCGGTTTTGAGATCGGTTTTTTCTCTGGGTGTATAGGTTACCGACCACAAAATTAATCTGCGATTAAACTATTTTAAATTAGCTGTACTTCAATGCCACTAAAACGCACTTCTAAAGAATTTCTTAAATACAATTTTCTTATGGAAAAAAATGTAGACACAAAAGTTATTATATGTTTAACATTATTAACAAAAACAAAATTGAGTAATGCAAATTAGGGCTACAAACAGAATATAATTAAACAAAACTGAAAGACAAACCTGAATACGTGCCTCTGGCAAACCAATTTTATCTGCAAGCCTTTCTCGCGCAAAAACATCCGGATAATGTGTTCTTTCAAATTCTGTAATGCACGTCGATAAAGGTTCAGATAAAAGTTATATTTCAATTAGTGATTATATATTAATGCAGATTGATAAAAGTACTTTGTAAGTTCTTTGTTTAAAACAAAGCAAAAATGCGAGAAATTTATACCTTTTACAAACTATCTCGCTGATTTATACTATCCAATCTTTTAATGTACAAAGATAAGTCTTGTAACCATTGACAAAGAACTACGTTATAGTCCTAGAAAGCAAATTATAATCACAGTACTTATATCTTAATGACGAGCCTAATATTTCCGACCTTAAAACAAACCCTATATAGATTTATTCAGAAAAGTAGAAACGCGACTTGATTTTGTCAAGTACAGAAAGTAGTACAATTTATTTCGCTATTAAAGCCTAGTTAAAATACAAATATTACCTTTTTCGAGACTGTCAATTTGCTCATTAGAAAATGATGTCCGATTGCGTTGTAACTTCCTTTTTAGGCGCAACCGCATTTGAGAGTCTTCGTCTCCAGATGAATTATGTTCAGAGTTGCCATCCGACGTACTATCGTGAGAGTTTGTATGCGAAACTTCAACTGAAAATTGTAATTCTAAAAGAAATATTGAAAATAATATATTATATTTTCCATTTATATGTTCCTTTAAAAACAAGAACCACTAAAGTGTCTGGACTATATATGTATGTTCATATCCTTAAGTTTCCGTGATCTGGCCGCTTATACGAACAAACAGACGACTTCATTGACCAGGCAAGGACTTTGATCAATAATATATAATATTTATTTAATTCTTATTCATTATTGGGTCGGAAACTTTTCCTTTTACCTGTTACATATGCTCAACATCTATGGTATACATTTCATATTAAATAATACAAAATATTAATTTTCTTACTCGTACCTCGTAAAGTACTAGATTCGCTGAAATGTATGTAAGACGGGGTATTGGGACTTCTCAACAAAAGCAGTACTCGAGTAGATTTAAGAAGAGATGCAGAAAAAGTATTAAGACAGGAGTAGAGACAGCAGAGCGACAGAAGAGAATAGCGACAGCGGAGAAGCAGGAGAAGCGACAGTAGAGCAGCAGCAGAGCGACAGAAGAGAGCAGTAGAAACAGCAGAGCGACAGAAGAGAGAAGCGACAGCAGAGAGCAGCAGCAGAGCGAGAGAAGGGGATTCGGAGAGTAGAAGTCAGCAGATACGGACGTCAGAGAACGAGTTAAGAAAGCAGAAAAAACAAAAGCAGAAAACTTAAACTAAACTTGTAAAATCGTTAAATCGTTAATAATAATACTGATATTTAAATACCTATAATAATAAAAACCAAAGTTGAGTAAATCTCATCTTACATGTATGTATCAGGTAGAACGAAACCTATCCAACCCTACAAAGTACATACATATATTATTAGTTAGAATCAATATTCTAGTCGATCTGACCGTGTCCGTATGTTCATCCCTTGAACGTCGAGCTCTCGGAAAAAATTAGGGCTGGTGAATGGATATTAGATATGCCGAGTACGCTGCAGAAATTCGATTCGTCCACAATCCGCCCCAAACTGCATCGCCCAAACTTTTGAAAAATGTTTTGAAAAATACTTTTTGTCACTCCCACGTTAACGCAAAAAAACCGCAGAAAACTGGAATGCCATTTGAAAAATGTTTTGATATTTTTATACCCGTTATTCGTAGAGTAAAAGGGAATACGAGACTCGTTAAAAGTATGTAAGAGGCAGAAGGAAGCGTGATCAGGATCAGTCCGACTGATCAAGTCCGTATGAACGGCTAGATCTCAGGATATCAGCTGGAATATTGAGATTAAGCATGTAGCTTTCAGAGACTAGACGCAGCGCACGTTTCCTTCCAAATACCCACAAACCTCCCAAAACTGCTACGCCCACACATTCGAAAAATGTATAGATATTTTTATACCCGTTACTCGTAGAGTAAATGGGTATACTAGATTCTTTAAATTGTATGTAACAGGCAGAAGGAAGCGTTTCCGACCATATAAAGTATATATATTCTTGATCAGGATCAATAGTCGAGTCGATCTGACCATGTCCGTCTGTCCGTCCGTCTATCTGTCCGTCTGTCGGTCCGTATGAACTCTGAGATCTCAGGAACTACTAAAGCTAGAAGGTTGAGATTAACCACACAGACTCCAGAGACATAGACGCAGCGCAAGTTTGTCGATTCATGTTGCCACGCCCACTCTAACGCCCACAAACTGCCCAAAGCTGCCACGCCCACACTTTTGAAAAATGTTTTGATATTTTTTCATTTTTGTATTAGTCTTGTAAATTTCTATTAATTTGCCAAAAAACTTTTTGCCACGCCCACTCTATCGCCCTCATACCGCCAAACACTGTCAGTGCATAAGACTCTCCTTCGCATTTCCACTAGCTGATTAACGGGTATCAGATAGTCGGGGAACTCGACTGTAGCGTTTTCTCTTGTTTTATGTTTATTGAAAGAGCACAGGAGTTATTCTCTGCCTTATATTTTCTTAGATCGAATTTCTTCCTAAAGAAGGTCAACACCTAACTTAAAAAATACAAATTATACTGAATTCGCCTATAGTTATTTTAAGGTGAGGAACGGTTGCCGAAATTCAGTTAATTCAATCTCTTTTAATTTGTGATTGTTTTAAATTCAAAAAGCCGTTTTAGTGTGTAAAAGGCAGAAGAAAGCGTTTCCGACCTTATTAAGTTAATTAGGATAAATAGGAAGGACATCAAGGGGGAAGTCCAATTTTAAGATGGCTATAATAGATTCAAAGTCGATAAGCAACGGTGGACGAGGATAAAATAATTTCGGGACAAAAACAATCCATTCTATTTAAAATAGATTAAAAAAGGGGTATTTTGGATACTATCGTCGCCCTTTCTGCGTTTAATGGGTTCCTCGATAGTATTCTAATAATAAGAAAAAAACATTTTCATTATTTAGGTAAACAAAATTTTAATGTAACTTTTTAACGGAATCATTAAGGATAGCAGATATACCTTGCCAAGGGGATTAGGTTGTGTGGTTTTGATATTTCTTATTATACCGGTTACTCGTAGAGTAAAAGGGTATACAAAATTCGTTGAAAAGTATGTAACAGGAAGAAGGAAGCGTTTCCGACCACATAAAGTATATATATTATTGATCAGGATCAAGCCAAGTCGATCTGGCCAAGTCCGTATGTCCGTTTAAACGTCAAGATCTCAGGTTCTACACAATCTAAAAAGTTGAGATTAAGCATACAGACAGCAGAAATATTTTTTCATTTTTTTGTTAGTAATGTAAATTTCTATCAATCTGCAGAAAAACTTTTTGCCACGCCCACTCTAACGCTGACAAACCGCCAAAAACTGTCAGTGTTGAAGAGCCTTCTTCGCACTTTCACCAGCTGAGTAACGGGTATCAGATAGTCGGGGAACTCGGCTATAGCGCTCTGTCTTGTTTTATTATTTGATTGTCAAATTCTGTGGGAATACCTAAAACAGCCACGATTTCTTTCCTTTTTATTATTTTTCTATTGATTTGCCAAAAAAAAATTACATTTCTTGTGCACAATTCCACTTCTGAGTAACGGATATCGAGAAAATCGGCTATATCATTTTCTTTTGTTCTCTACGTTTATACTCTTGCAGATAATTACAGGTGATATCTATGTGATATCTGATATCCATGTTACATTTACCGTGTTTGTGGTCGTTAGAGTTGTCAAATTTTGTTTGCCATATTGGAAGAAATTGGCAAGAAAACTTAAAAATTTGTAAGATATTTAAAAATATCACAGATAGACTTGGATAGTATACAAATCCTAGTTTTGTTATACTGGATCATAATGTGTTCTTATTCCGTATATTTAAAGTTTTTGTTAAATCTATATTTATTAGAACAGTATATGAACTTCGGCTTGCCAATACTTCCATTCTTGTTTAAATAAGGATTAGAAAATCAGGATCAATAGCCGAGTCGATTTGGACATGTCCGTCTGTCCGTCCGTCTGTCTGTCCGTATGAACGTCGAGATCTCAGGAACTACAAAAGCTAGAAAGTTGAGATTAGGAATACAGACTCCAGGGACATAGACGCAGCGCAAGTTTGTCGAATCATGCTGCCCACAAACCGCCCAAAACTGCCACGCCCACACTTTTGAAAAGTGTTTTAATATTTTTTCATTTTTGTATTGGTCTTGTAAATTTCTATCGATTTGCAAAAAAACTTTTTGGAACGCCCACTCTAACGCCCACAAACCGCCAAAAACTGTCCTTCGCACTTACACTAGCTGATAACGGGTAGTCAGATAGTCGGGGAACTCCACTATAGCGTTCTCTCTTGTTTTTTTCTTAATTTCACTAACAAATATTATTTCTTTTCTTAAATGATTTAATTTTAATCGTCACTGCGGAACGACATTAGATTAAATTAAATGTTAGAAAGGGGTCAGCTAATGCTTACTGGTAATGAAGACATATGTTAGCTCAATTTATTGATTAAAGAAAAAGCAAAAACAATTCAACGTATCAAAAGCTGGAACAGAATAGCTGATTCAATGAGACTTAATGGCAAATAACAAATGACCAACAAATTAACTATTTGTTTGCCCTGATGTTTGATCATCTGTGACAAAATACTTGCAATTGTTTGCTTCCGCCTCTAAAGAGGGTTGCATTTTATTTAGCACAAGGCCCTTTCTTTCTATGTATATGCCTACATGCTTAAAGAAATTGGACAGAAGGAAATTTATACTTTGACCATTTTAACCACCGTTTAGTCATTAGATTTGTTAAAGTCTGGTGAAGTCTTTTACAATCAAAGAATATCGAACCACCATAGGTGACTTTTATATTCTCGTTAATATTTGTTATATTTATATTTAACGAATTGCGCGATATCGATAGAGAAACTCTGCCTCGCGATAACAAATTGTGGTGCAAAAGCAAAACGTTGGTTAGAAAACATTTTAAAACGTTTTGATACCACCATAGGTGATTTTTATATTCTCGTTAATATTTGTTATATTTATATTTAACGAATTGCGCGATATCGATAGAGAAACTCTGCCTCGCGATAACAAATTGTGGTGCAATAGCAAAACGTTGGTTAGAAAACATTTTAAAACGTTTTGATACGGTATTGTAAATATATTGTTTAAATATGCATCTTTGCAAAAAATGTATAACAATCAATCTAGCAAATATGAGTATATAATTATTTGTATTCAACATTGGTACTTGCCTCTTTTTTGACTATCATCCCGATTGCCCTGTCCTGGTAAATTGGCCGGAGATGTCACAACGGTAGCTGCTGGTGGTAGAGTTAAATGTGTCGTCGTTGTATTGCTTGGATACCATGCCCATCCGCCCGTTTGGCCATTAAACATGCGAAGCTTTTCATAAACAGATTCATTTTGTTGCTGAGCTTGCTGCTCCTTTTGTGAAGCTAGGTTACGTAAGACTCGGTTAATAGATGAAACCTGCAATTAATCCCAGAATACTGCGTACAATAAAATTCATGAACACAATATGTACATTTCTTAATTGGAAAACAACGTGTACTGAAACAAATATAAAATAACGGCCATCAAAGTCTTATTTACTGACTCTTACAAATGCAATACCTGAAAAGCTAAGTATGATGCCTTATAGAGGTTTAAGTTACTGAAGACCAAAAATATTTCCTACTTCGTTCATGCTTTCTAACTAAACACCTCATGGGTGCGTAACTTTTCGAGCCAACCCCCTTTGCTTTATTTCTGCTTCTTGATTGGCCAACAAATATTTCAGCCAATCCGCTTTTGAGAGCGAGACAGATATGTACACAGAAATCGAAACCAGATTAGATTAGACTATTCTAGTATACTTGTTATTATGATAGCTCGGTTTTCGATTTGAGAGCCCACATCACGCATGTATATACATACATATTTTAATTTTAATACCCGTAAAGCAATAGGGTATAATAGATTCGTATTTAAATATTTAATAGGTATACTTATATATATAGAAAATATCAAAACATTTTGCAAAAGAGTGGGTGTGGCATATGGGGGCGGTTTGTGGGCGTGGCAAAATCAGAAACAAACTTGCGCTGCGTCTTATGTCTCTGGAATCTCATCTATCTTGCTTTTATAGTTCAAACAGACGAAAGGACCAGATCGCCTTTGCTATTGAGCCTGATACATACTTTGAAGTATATTCTATCAAACAAGTATCACAAACTAGTCAGCGATTTGCATAAAACTTGGTCAAAAGTCTTCTTTTTATTGCTTGCAAATCCGGTATTAAAGTCGAGGAACTTGTGTTTTTATCAATTATTTTATCAATTATTAATAGTAACCTTTTCTAAATTTAAAATATTTTTCGGTATTTCGAATTTTACATGGCTTAAAGACATTTTTTTTACAGATTTGTGTATACATGGACAACGTCATTAGAAGACATGAAATATGCCACTTTCACAGTCGCCGAAAGTGCTTGCACGTGCTTGGGCCTTGTTCTTTATTTAACAGAAGGACATTGACGTTGCGATGAAATATGGTTATAATGACTTACTCGCCCATTACATTTGTGAACAAAACATCAAAGAACATCAAATAAACTGAACCACCAGAAGTTGAATCGGTATACATACATATATATATGTGGGGACGGGCTTTTTTAGGTACAAAATTAAGACTATTTAAGTTAAGAACATTTGAAAACATATATGAATTGTTTATTCCATTTTACAATATTGGTGGAAATAAATGCTCACAAATTCGTAAGGGGATTGATCGCATATAATTAATTGAAAGCGTCAGTCTTTCATCGGTTCGAAACATCCAGACTTAAAAACGGTACGAATCAAACAATCATTAAATCACAAAACCTAATCCCCTTGGTATGGTATATTCGCTAGGATTCCGTAAAAAGAAAGCAATATAAATTTGGTTACCTGAATAATGGAAATGTTTTTAGTCGGCTTATTAGTACTCTCTACTTATGCATACTATCGAGAAACCCATTAAACTTGTTAGACGCTGTAGTCGATTTCTCCGACTATCTGATACCCGTTACTCAGCTAGTGGAAGTCCGAAGGAGAAATATCCACAATGACAGTTTTTGGCGGCTTGGGGGCCTTAAGAGTGGGCGTGGCAAAAAACTTTTTGGAAAATGGAGAGAAAATTTCGAAAACTAACAAAAATGTGAAAAATTATCAAACCATAGCGTTGCAAAAAGTTTTTTTTGGGAAATCGATCAAATTTACAATACAAAGGCAAGACAGAGCGCTATAGCCGAGTTCCCCGACTATCTGATACCCGTTACTCAGCTGGTGAAAGTGCGAAGAAGGCTCTTCAACACTGACAGTTTTTGGCGGTTTGTCAGCGTTTGTCAAATTGATAGAAATTTACAAGACTAATACAAAAATAAAAAAATATCAAAACATTTTTCAAAAGTGTGGGCGTGGCAGTTTTGGCCGGTTTGTGGGCGTTAGAGTGGGCGTGGCAGAATGAATCGACAAACTTGCGCTGCTTCTATGTCTCTGGAGTCTGTATGCTTAATCTCAACTTTCTAGCTTTTGTAGTTCCTGAGATCTCAGCGTTCATACGGACGGACAGACGGACGGACATGGCCAGATCGACTCGGCTATTGATCCTGATCAAGAATATATATACTTTATATGGTCGGAAACGCTTCCTTCTGCCTGTTACATACTTTTCAACTAATCTAGTATACCCTTTTACTCTACGAGTAACGGGTATTATGAAAAAATATCAAATTATTTTTCAAAAGTGTGTGCGTGGCTGTTTGTGGGTCCGGTCTTAAAAATCATTAAACCACAAAACATAATCCCCTTGGTAAGGTATATTCGCTATCCTGAATGATTTGGTGAAAAGGATAGCATTATAAGTTTGTTTACCTGAATAATGGAATTGTTTTTATTCGGCTTATTATAAGCAGAGCATACTATTAAGGAACCCATTAAACGCAGAAAAAGCGATGATAGTGTCAAAAATATCCTTTTATAATCCATTTTAAATAGAATGGATTGGTTTTGTCCCGAACATATTTAATCCTCGTACACCGTTGCTTATCGACTTTGAATCTATTATAGCCATTTTAAAATTGGAATTCGCCCTTGACCTTCCTCAAACGTAATCCTTTCAAGCCACCCTTGCCTAAAGACTGCATAAAATACCTTTTTTGAGAGTACAGTACAGAAAATAGCTAGCTTTTAGCTTCCTTTGAGTTATTAAAAATATATATTTTTAGAATTGAGCTCAGCAATAGTACTGTAAAAAACTGTTCACTATACACTATATACAAAGCACTATAAAACCGTTAAGAAGATATGCAGACAATCTTAGTTTCGGCTTTCTAACTATCATGGTTTCCGGGAGTTCGACGTTTGTTTTGTTTTTTTCTGAAAGAAACTTCTGCTTCACTAGAATCCGCTTGCTTAATCTCCTAGATTTATTAGTTCCCGAGATCACAGCGTTCGTACAGACAAATGGAGACGGCATGATAAAGTTTGCTTGTGATCTTGTTTAGGAATATAAGTACATACTTGTTATCGTTTAAAACGCTTCATTCTACCTGATACATAATTTTTAAACGAATATACTCTACAAAGGTATCACACGAGAAATTGCTGGTCACCGTTGATTGCTACGTTAGAGTGAGCGGCCAGATTATTTTAGACATATCGACAAAAACTAGCTAGACAAATAAAAAATAATCTAAACATTTTTTTATCAGGCTGGACGGTCCATCGTTATGAAACAAATTTCTAGTCGAGTTCCCCGACTATCTGATACCCGTTACTCAGCTAGTGGGAGTGCGAAGCAGATATTTGAACACTGAAAGGTTTTGGCGGTTTGTGGGCGTTAGAGTGGCCGTGGAAAAGGGGTTGGGCAAATCGGTAAAAATTTACAAATTTACTTACTAGTGGAAGTGCGAAGGAGAGTCTTAAACACTGACAGTTTTTGGCGGTTTGTGGGCGTTAGAGTGGGTGTGGCAAAAAGTTTGTTGGCAAATCGATAGAAATTAACAAGACCAATACAAAAATGAAAAAAATATCAAAACATTTTTTCAAAAGTGTGGGCGTGGGAGCTTTGGGCGGTTTGTGGGCGTTAGATTGGGCGTGGCATAAAGTTTTTTGGCAAATCGATAGAAATTTACAAGACCAATAAAAAAATGAAAAAATATCATATTATTTTTTAAAAGTCTTCAACACTGACAGTTTTTGGCGGATTGTGGGCGTTAGAGTGGGCGTGGCAACATGAATCGCTGCGTCTATGTCTCTGCAGTCAGTATGCTTAATCTCAATTTTCTAGCTTTTGTAGTTCCTGAGATCTCGACGTTTATACGGTAGGACAGACGGACAGACAGACGGACGGAAATGGCCAAATCGACTCGGCTATTGATCCTGATCAAGAATATATATACTTTATATGGTCGGAAACGCTTCCTTCTGCCTGTTACATACTTTTCAACGAATCTAGTATACCCTTTTACTCTACAAGTAACGGGTATAATAAAAACAAGATGGAACGCTATAGTCGAGTTCTCAGCTAGTGAAAGTGCGAAGGAGAGTCTTCAACACTGACAGTTTTTGCGGTTTGTGGGCGTTAGAATGAGCGTGGCAAAAATTGTGGGCGTGGCAGTTCTAGGCGGTTAGTATACCGTTTTACTCTACGAGGTACGGGTATAATTTAAATTGTTTCTTATCTTAAGTTGGTTAGCACTTTTATTTATAAGTCAAACATATTGTATGGTGCAAAGAAAAACTTACACTTGGAATGTTATCACTATTGCAAACTTGTTCCGATAGCAGTCGGTCTCGTATTTCCCACGCAAATATGCTGGGACATTCCCTTTTGTAATCGGCAATTTTTTGTACGACCGGGGTAGTAGCTACGCGTGGCTTTGAACCACCTATCGCTCGAGGTTTTATTGATCCTGTTTCATAATATCTAAAAATAAAAAGAAGTATATTTACATTTTATCTGAGAATATACATTTATAGTATAGTAGATTTTCGTGCACATTCTGTTTTTTTAATTTTACATAGAACAGCAATTAAAAATCCTATGGGTTTTCAAAAATATCTTTTTTAAAATATAATTTTGATTCTTGTGTAATATAATCAATGAAATGGTTATAAATTTAATAATTACAGCTGATCATCAGCTGTAAGCGGTTAAGCACAACATATGATTTCGAGTTTCTTGAAAAATTTACAAATAAAAGGTATTTTAATACATCTTTGAATTGGTTGGCTCATAGTGCGTTGTGGTAATTAACAACAAGCCCGAGTGAAATAGAATTTGCTACACTCACCCAGATTCAGCCTAACTCCAAATTATATTATATGGATCTGCTTATACCTGTTAACGTTTACATTTTTTAATTGTTTAGGGTACATATCAGAAGCAATACGGACAGGTTTATGGTACGAGTCAATCAAGAAGGGACACACCATGGTATTTAGTACTGTTCTCGAAATCCTTAAAGTGCTAATCCTCAGTGCTAAACGCTGTCAAAGAGTTTAATGGTAAGATAATGCAAACTATCATCAACATTAATTTTCTGTAGATTAAGCACTGACGTAATTTGTGTATGCTGGACATAACAAGTACACATGGAAGTAGTCAAGTACAGCCGCTAATGGGCAAAACGTCGGTATATATAATATAAACTGCCGTACCGATTTGTTTTTTCTACCTGATACTTTGCTCTCTGCTTTTCTGTTAATGGAAACTTAACTAAATATGATTTTTTGCAAATCGTTAGAGTGGGCGTGGCAACATCAGTAGACAAAGTAGACAAATTGCCAAACAACTGGTGTATACCTAAAAAATCAATTTTTTTCACTTTTTATAAATATTCTATAAGATATAGTCCGATCCGGACCGTTCTGACTTACATATACAGTAGAATCCGGTTATAACGACTCCGCTTATAGCGTCAGTCCGGTTATTGCGACGGAAACTCGATGTCTTAGTTGGTCCCCATACAAAGTTATATGAAAGGACCTCCGGTTAGTACGCCTCCGCTTTTAGCGACAAACCGCTTATAAGGACGAGATTTTTCATAAATCAACCGGATATTGCGACGTGCCAAACAAAAAATACAGGAAAATAATGCCAACAAATTTAAGCATCAAACGACTGTTAGAAATGTATGTATCTATCAATGATCAACGTCACAAAAATGTTTACAGCGTGTGTGTGCAGACCTCATTCCATAAGAAGTCCCGTTATATTTCTAGTTTTTTTCTGTTTTTTTTTTTTTAAACCATGTTAATTAATAAAATTGATTAAATTTTGTGTTTGATTAAAAAAATAATTTGTTTTATGTAAAAACACATTACAAACATGGCAACCAAAAAATAAAAAAAAAAAATATTTTTTTTCCACCTTTCTGTTAGTGCGCCCGGGTATAACGACGTAAAATCGTCGGTCCCTTAAAAGTCGCTATAACCGGTTTCTACTGTGTATTACCTGCAGTAGAAAACATTTTTTTTCGGAAAGTGTCATGGCGATTGCCCTAAAACTTAAAAAAATGTCGTGCAGGAACGGACGGGCGACATAGTTGTATCGATAGGTCTACATAGTTTCTTTATATGGACGAAAATGTATCCAATTCTATAAGATAATGATACAAAATAATAACGTTCGTTTTCAAATTTTTACTAAATATCTTAAAATTTTATCAGTCCGTGGATGAAACGCTGAGGTTCTATCATAACGTCGGACTCAGACCTGAGCAATATGTTTTTTTGAGGCTACTGTCTTACTTCCTGTTTGGTTAAGAAAATGTCATTATGCATTCAAAATGCCTCACCTGCCCAAAATTTTGCTTACGCAACCGTTGGAAACTTGCAGTATTCTTGAAATATCACAAGGACGTGCGCCGGAATGAGCCAATTCTACAATTTTTTGACGCGTCGAGTCGGGCAGCGGCCGGCCATTAACATATACGCCGCCCAGCTGATTTATGCCGCTATGTCCCGCCGTGGAGCACCCAAATAGAGTACTCTGCCCTACGGACGAGTGCGGGTGCCCATGCATTATGTGTTCAGTTGTAAGCATCATAATTAATTTGTTTTAATACAGTTGTGGCGATGGAGAATTCGATGATGGTTGACGTGGTCGAATATGATCGTATATTTATTATTGGTATCGCGTATTCAGGAGCAATCCCTTTTTCATTGTTGTTAGAGACGATGGTTTTCGTTGCCCACTTTGTACTTCGTATTAATATCTTCTTCACCTGGTTATCAAACTCCAGACTATCACTTCAATTTGTCATTGCTTATAATTCAGCTACGTCTGACTGTTTAACATGCATCACTTTTTACTTTCCAGGATCTGAACTTTCACTTTGAGTTTGGTTTTTGGTATGCGTATGCTCGATTGTAAGTGTTTAAGCTTGTGTATCATGAATGGTTTTATTGATATGGTCCCGATATTTTCCGCCGTAAGTTCGGGTCCGCAGCCCGGCGGCAGCGCCACGGATGGCGACCTATTTTATTAATCTGGGAATAATTTGCATTCGAAATGATCGAACAGTGACGTAGATATCGGTTTAAGCTTGAACAACAATTTCTTTTGCTAACTGGTTTCAGTGACGAGGTGCGCACTTAGCCAAGCGAAACGTTAATGAGCTCTCATGCGAAAAAACACTGGCAAAAGCAACGGCTAACACATCGGACAGCCATTTTGAAGTCGTTGCTCTTGTCGTCTCTTTTCCTTTGCAGTCATCGATAGCTCACAACGCTGCTGTTTTCCGTGCCTTGAAAAGAGATAGCTATAGTTACTTGACGGACTCATCGTGCGCACATTTGGCGAATAAGAGTTGAGTAGGAGAGAGATGGCTATGGAAGAAAGAAAAGTTCACCCTATCCACTTGAATCTTATTGAAGTTTTGGTTGGTTGTTTAATAAATCGTGGGCAACTTTAACTTTATAGATTTAGCTATAATAACGGTGGCAAATAAAACTGAATTCATATAAACCTAGATGGGCATGTATAAGTCTTATTCGTCTTCGTATGCATATGATTGGATATGATGATATATTATAAACTTTAGTGCTCCCAATCCCTAACATATTTGATTAAAAAACATTTATCAATTATTTTTAAAAATCAAAACTTTCTAAATAATATACAATCTAAACATTTGTCATACTTCTGTTAGTAGAATGTATTTCCATACATTCCATGTTCGTTCCGAACAAAAGACAAATTATTTATTGTCGAAATTGTTAATATGATGTAGGTTGTGTTAATAGGTACATACATATGAACATAAATATGCTTACATAGGTAAAACTATGTATGCACCCTAACAAAAATGTTTGCGTCGAATATGTTTTCAATGTTATTATGTTATATAAATCTAGTAATTGTTTTTATTTATATTTGAGGTGACGGCTTCAAAAAGGAATCCAATAAGCTTTACCTTACCTGAAGCGTGAGCTGCGTCACTTGGGTTTTGTTTTTAAAGTATATTTAATTAAAAATTACCAATTGCGTTTTTGAAAAGTTTGTAGTATTAGTAATGTTATTGTATTGTTGTTTTGTATATATCGTCTGCGTAAACACAGACCGCTAGCGTATTCGAATATTTGTTAAATATTAGTTCGTATTAGTACATACATAATACATATGCAAACACATAACCCATCTACGCTGCTACGTCTGCTTGCATTTACATTTTCGATATCTATTATTTACTGAAATTAAACCACCAAGTAACAGCATTCGAAACCTAAACCACCCCTGAAAAGCCACCACTGAGCTTACTTGCTCTCAACATCCTGTCGGACACGTTTTTTGGATTTTTGAAGTCACACGCATCAACGAATCTATTCCCCCTTCCCCTCGCATTTCCCATTATTTTAGTGCCGGCATCCAGTGTGCTGGGGCTCTTCAAAGGGGAACATTCTTGAATCGCCTTTTTGTCATTCCTATTGCGTGTGCCAAAAACTTCATGGCGCATTGTAGAGGTGACGAATCAGATTTTCCTGGAATGTGTGAAAATACCTTAATTTATATTATTTGGCGTGATGTCTAAACTGCAAAATATTGCACTCATGAAGTTTGCTTTTTCTTGCATACCCACCATCACTTTAAATATATGTTCTAATTTGTAATAAGTTTTTTATGTAATAAGCTCTTAACTAATCTTTGAAATTAGCGAAAGAATTTAACAGATTTCTATATAAATCATATACATTATTTATCACGATGATTAACCGTGTAGCCTCATGCGAGTTGTACTTTGCCTTGAAATGCCGAGATCTTTAAGATTTGTTTTATGCGTTGCAGCGCAATTTTATTTTCATCCGGTCTCACCTATTTTTATACCCGTTACTCGTAGAGAAAAAGGGTCAAGATCTCAGGAACAATAAAAGCTAGAAAGTTAAGACTAAGCATACAGACTCCAGAGACATAGACGCAGCGCAAGTTTGTCGATTCATGTTGCACAATCCACAATCCGCCGAAAACCGTCAGTGTTGAAGACTCTCCATTTCTCTCTCGCACTTCAACTAGCTGAGTAACGGGTATCAGATCGTCGGGGAACTCGACTATAGCGTTTTGTCTTGTTATACCCGTTACTCGTAGAGTAAAGGGTATGTAAAGGGTACATGTAGTTCCTGAGATCTCGACGTTCTTCATCATCATATGGTCGGAAACGCTTCCTTCTGCGTGTTACATATTTTCAACGAGTCTAGTATACCCTTTTACTCTACGAGTAACTAGTATATTGACAATAAATGACTATATAATCGATTATTGGCATGACCATGGCATTTCCAATGGGATTGGCAAGTTAAATAATAAAATTAAATAAAATTTAAAGATTTTTCAAGAGTGGGCGTAACAGATTTGCGCGGCTAATTAATGGTCGCGGCAATGTTCTAAAACAAACTATATATAATATGCATACCTTATCTCATACTCTGATCCTGATCAAGACATAATTTATATAGTTTACAGGGTTGGAAACGCTTCCTAATTTACACTATAGTTTACGAGTAACTGGTAAAAAAAAAACAGAATTTATATGTTTTTAAAGTGCGGCAAGGTTTTTGACAGTGTAGAGAAAAGATGATTAATTATTTTTAAATTTTTTGTAAGTATTTTACTATTAAATTTGTTAAGTTTTAACCAATCAGAGAGAGAACGCAATAGTCGAGTTCCCAGACTATCTGATACCGGTTACTCAGTTAGTGGAAGTGCAAAGGAGAAATTTCAACACTGACAATTTTTTGTGATTTATGTGCGTTAGGGTGGGCGTGGCAAAAATTTTGTTGGCAAAACGATATAAAATTACAAGACTTATAAAAAACTGAAAAAATATCAAAACATTCTTTAAAATTCTGCACTTTTGGGCGGTTTGTAGGCGTTAGAGTGGGCGGGTCAACAAGCTTGCGCTGCGTCTATGTCTCTGAAGTCTGCATGCTTAGTCTCAACTCTCTAGCTTTTATAGTTCATGAGATCTCGGTAGTCGGGGAACTCGACTATAGAGTTCTCTCTTGTTTTGCCTTGAAACAGGCGGTCGAAGGAACCAGCCGAATTTCTCGAAGCGTCATCGAAATATGTAAATGTTGGTCACTGCGTTACGGTCTCAATGCTTTAATTGCAAACGTATAATTCCAAACATTTATCATTTGTTGTTTATTTTCAATGTGGCAAGTGGCGTAGTTGTAAAGCTCATTGTTGTTAAAAAAATAGATTACATAAAAGAAACAAGTGTTACGACTCCCATGTATAATTTTATGGGCATTAAAATGTATAAATAACAATAGGGTTGCCAGCATAGCACTGAAAAAATTAAATTCCTGGCGCATTTTGTTATTTAGATATCTTAAAACCCTTATAACTTAACTTTTTCGAATAGCTGTGCTTTCAGAAAATTGGGAGCTTGGTAGATATGCCAACACTTTATCGGGTCATCGAGATTTATCTGAAAAATTCTTATCACATGTCACAATTTAGTTCCAGTCGGCGATTCGAACAAGCATGCCGAGCACAAAATCAAAGGGAAAAGGGGGATCAGCTGTTATTTTTCACAATACGGTTTCTCCGACTCCAAAATTAATGACACAAAATGAAATGCGGAAAGTGATGCTGTCAACAACACTTGTTGTACTGGATACAGAAGGGCCCGCGCGCTGATTATATTTAATCGAAGACTTCAATTTAAGTAAGCTATTACTAAGATATGTTAAATATCCATTTGAAGAAAATACAATATTTTTATAAATATAAGATATAACCAGAGCGAACGCTAGTCGTTTTTCCCTTCAATCAAATTTCTATTACCAAGCTAGTGGGAGATACCAATGGAAGTTGAAAAGCAAATAAAAATAAAAATAAAATTCAGAATGCTTTGCGTGGCTGCTTTTTGTTTTGGTAAATATTTTTCAAAAGTGTAGGCGTAACGGATTGGATGGTTTTTTGTGGGTTTGAGCGGGCGTTCTGAACAAAATTTAAACTGCAAGCCTAATTTTAACATTCCAGCTCTTATAGTCCCCATGATCCATCGATCCTTATACGGGCAGACAAAGGGACGGACATTGCTAGTGACCCCCTCGTCTAATATTTTATACGGTCGAAAATGCTTTTTAATCTAGTATATTCTACAAGTAACAATTATGATGCAACAGTATCATATCTGGATATATGGAGTCCGATTTGTAGAACAAATACCAGTTGCCGTCGGCGTTCGAGAACTACCGTGAAGGCACCGGCAACATCTTGCCTTAACCCAAAATCCAATTGCTAAAGCTAGGTTTCAGAGCTCACAAATTTAGTTTGGTAATTTTTGCTTGATGCTGCTGTTGCTAAAGCTCCCCTTTTTCTTTTCCAGTCGAATGCCTAATTGCCCAGTGAAGTGGCAGGCCCAGCTACAGCCAAGCGATTTGTGCTTCAGTCTATGTCCCTGATGAGGACAACCATCCACCGCAGCCACGGCTAAATCCTCATTGTAATTGTCATCGTCTTCCTAGGGCGCGCATCACATTGTTGCCTAAATTATTTTGTGTTGTTTATTATTGCATTCGTTGTTAAAATAATGAAACAATGATTTTGTTCATTTCAACACGGTCGAGCGCAGGAAAGTAACGCAGGAATAAACGTAATAACACTATTTGTTCAAGTAAACGGTAAAAATTGTTAGAATAAGTTAAAAATTCAACTGCTAATGCTTAAACATTTTTCAAAAGTGTGGGCGTGGCAGTTTTGGGCGGTTTGTGGGCGTTAGAATAGGTGTGGCAACAAACTTGCGCTGCGTCTATGTCTCGGGAGTCTGTATGCTTAATCTCAACTTTCTAGCTTTTGTAGTTCCTCAGATCTCGACGCTCATACGGACAGACGGGCATGGCCAGATCGACTCCGCTTTGATCCTGATCAAGAATATATCCTGATATAGAATATAAGAATATTAGACTCAATCGCATCTCCCAAAATGCACATTTCCGTACACCTAAGCCTCATATGGCCTTCAAAATGCCAGTAACCAACCTAGAAGTCGCACTACAACTGCCAGGAACAGAAATTGGAAAATTCAGATAAATAAGACCTGGATCAACTGAGTGCGCTAATTTAACTTCATCAGTAGAGATACGCCTACTTTTCATATTGATGCTGAAGTGACGCAAATGTGTGTGGCTCACCAACAATCACGCACGCGTCCATAGACGACACCCCAAACCCAAGTCAAACATACAAAAAGGGTCAGGTCCAGGAGCAGACCGAAATATATTTGTAGAGCTAGGGATGTGTTTCTGGTGGAAGCAAAGAAGCATGACAAGGGAATGAATGCAGCAGGGTTGAGAACTGGGTATGGGTATCCCTTTGATTGTTTTTTGGGATTTTCATTATTTCATCTCAATGGTTTTGAATTCATGAAAATTGCCGAAACATTTGTTGTACAATAATTTAATTTGTTGCCTATGCGAGAAATAGATAAGGTTTAAATTATACTGCTGGCTGTTATAGCATGAATGTGATTTGAGTAGTTAGTACACAAATGTTCTTAAATTATTTTGGTGGCAACAAAACGGATAAATAATAATGGAAATGTTAAACCTCTTCTGACAATTTTAAACTTTATACCGCTGCATCGACTCGGCTCGAATTAGAATATACATATAGAATATACATATATGACATAAAATGGCAAAAAAAATAATGGATAAAAAAATATTACCATTTTAAAACATTTGTGGGTGTGAAATCGAAACTTGCTCAGCGAGGAGTCCCAAAAATCTACATGCTGAATTCAACTTTCTAGATTTTATTTTTCCCGTGATCTCGGCAATTCTACGGACAGACAGGCAGATGACAGATCTATTCGGATAGTAATCCTAATTAAAAATTTATGTGTATACCTTACCTTAACTATTCATTCACCTGATACATACTTTTTAACGAAATAACAAGAGAGAACGCTATAGTCGAGTTCCCCGACTATCTGATACCCGTTACTCAGCTAGTGGAAGGGAGAAGGAGAGTCTTAAACACAGTTTTTGGCGGTTTGTAGGCGTTATAGTGGGCGTGGCAGAAAGGTTTTTGGCAAATCGATAGAATTTTACAAGACTAATAAAAAAATGAAAACATATCAAAACATTTTTCAAGTGTGGGAGTAGCAGCTTTGGGCGGTTTGTGGGCGTTAGAGTGGGCGTGGCAAAAAGTTTTTTAGCAAATCGATAGAAATTTACAAGACCAATACAAAAATGAAAAAAATTTCAAAACATTTTTCAAAAGTGTGGGCGTAGCAGCTTTGGGCGGTTTGTGGGCGTTAGAGTGGGCGTGGCAAAAAGTTTTTTGGCAAATCGATAGAAAATTACAAGACCAATACAAAAATGAAAAAATTTCAAAACATTTTTCAAAAGTGTGGGCGTAGCAGCTTTGGGCGGTTTGTGGGCGTTAGAGTGGGCGTGGCAAAAAGTTCTTTGGCAAAACGATAGAAATTCACAAGACCAATACAAAAATGAAAAAATATCAAAACATTTTTCAAAAGTGTGGGCGTGGCAGTTTTGGGCGGTTTGTGGGCGTTAGAGTGGGCGTGGCAACATGAATCGACAAACTTGCGCTGCGTCTATGTCTCTGGAGTCTGTATGCTTAATCTCAACTTTCTAGCTTTTGTAGTTCCTGAGATCACAGCGTTCATACGGACGGACAGACAGACGGACAGACGGACATGGTCATATCGACTCGGCTATTGGTCCTGATCAAGAATATATATATTGTTTATATGGTCGGAAACCCTTCCTTCTGCCTGTTACATACTTTTCAACGAATCTAGTATACCCTTTTACTCTACGAGTAACGGGTATAATAAAGCCGCATACTCTACGAGTAACGGTTATATGTATAAACCTAATTAAACTGCAAGAAGTGGACGCACTCATTCTTTTTGCATATCAATATCCATCAGCCTACCGAAAGTGATTTAACTAGGAGCATTTATTAAAAAATTATGAGTAATTCCTGTAAACGACGTTTCGTATGGTTCGCGTTAAATCTCGTATCTTCATCTCGTTCGCACTTTTTTCGTTTATATGAGTATATAATTTCATTATAGATCTTAATTTTTTCAACAAATTTAATTTTCAAAAATAAATTCAATAAACCCATACATCAAATTGTGTCACTTGAATGCAGGTGCATTCTACCTTTCCACCAACAGACAATTGTGTTTTTTTTTATCAATTTAACAATGTGTTTAAAAGGAATATGCTGATTGAGAATGAATCTATCACGTTAGATCATCATCATCTATAATTTATCGCGCAGCAGGTAAAGGTCACTTAAGAACACACATGGCGAAACTCATTAGGATAGCAATACATAGGATGCTACATATCCAAGTCAATTTCAAGTAAATCAAGTTATAAATTAATTAAAATTAAATCCAGTGTTAAGCGTTACATATTTAAATTAAGTTTCAATGAACATATTCTCTTGTTATCCCGTTTTTCAGCTACAGCTGCGCTTACCTTCGATGACCACACATTAATCCTCTTTAACACGTGTACCACCTGACATCGATTTATGTAAGTATTCCAGTTTACTTGCAAGAGAAAAAGTAAACGAATGGTAACCTGTCGGAAATAGAGTCAAGGCCAGTACTAAGTAACCTAAATACGTAATGACGAATACACGGCATTTGCATTATTGACTCCAAACTGCCTACTACGTATAGCCATATATTTTCTGAGTTTCATTGGTACAATTGGAATTTGTCTGCTCTAGCACTTGGTAATTGGCAGCCTGGCGACCGCCGATCGATAACAATAAAATTGTTAAAAGCGCAAAATGCCGCAAAGTGTGTAATTTGTTGAGCCCGAAGAGGGAGAACGTCTGACGACGGCGGCTGGAGACTATATTTGAATCATCAATGGCGTGTTTAAGCAGTTTGTCAGCGCCACGTGGCGGAAGGCTGTTTCAGGCGGGCTTTCTAGTTTGCTGGCAGCAGCAGGCGGTGGTGGGTGGCTGGTCGCACTGGTTTAGCGACACTTAAAAAAACTTCCAAAGATTAGAAAAAATTCGCCGGATAGGAGAACTATGCCTATATATACAATCTATTAAACGTATAGAACAATTTTGGTTTTATTCTGACGCTCAATTAAAATTCAAGTTTTTTTTTCAGTGCGGTTGAACGACTGCAAGAGCATCGATTATAAACGAGGATGAGGATGGACGAGGGCCGTGTGCCGGTGATGATGATGATGTAAAGCGTCAGCCCTATTCAAAAACAGCAACTCAAGCAACCTCCACACCCGTAATGCGCTGCTGGAGACGAGGTGCAGTAAATAGAGATTTAAACGCTGTACTGCTTCGGTTGGCCACTTTTCAGCTATGTGTCGCCAACGCAACACAAAGAATTAGCGATAACTCCGTAGCAGTATCCTTTCTGAATAATCATTGCATTTCCATTTAACGAGCAAATTAACAAAATTGATTGATTTTACAGTAAGCTATTTTTACCTCTTAAATTTATCCATCGATATAGGCTTAGATGCGCAGGTTTTAATACCCGCTACTAGTAGAGTTGGAAAGTTCGCAACAGGTAGAAGTGTTTGACCACGTGATCAGGATCACTTTCAGAGCCAAGATTTTTGAACCTATAATGCCTACAAATTGACGCTAGTGTGAAGTCTCGGTAACAGTTGATTTTTCAACTGTATATGTTGTTGGGCTAAATATCCAATCCCAACATAAGGTAAATGTTGTAAGGGCACCTTTAAGATATTATCTTCCTTCGTATAAATGATATTTTATAAACCAGTGTTCCTTTCCTCACAGACCTGTTTAGTTTTAAAATGTTTTATCAAAAAAAATGTTATGCGCTTATTGGTTAAAGTTTCGTTAATGTTGAATGAACTACCTTGGTTTCAAATATATAAAGTAAAGTTGTGCAAGAAGTACTAAAAACATATCTTGTCTTGTCTTCAGTTTTTTTTAATTTGTTGGTTTGTTGGGTATTAAAGGTCTTAATAGTTGGTTTTAGTGATGAACTGTAAATGTACTGCTATACTAAGACATCTTTTCAAAATATATATAATCCAAGTAATAAATTAATAAGCGAGAATAAGCAAATATTAGGAATCAGATTCTGCACGCTCCTTTCTTAATTTCCTGTGCACACGCACACTCTTCCCTTCCCATTACCACTTAATAAGGGCAAGAGCAGTTAGGTCCGAGGATACATATATACACACACTTTTAGTCCCTTGACGAACCCACGGTTACATATTTCCTTCGTGATGGTGCGCAGTTATTTAAAGTAATATTTCCGTATCCGGCAAATAATATGAAACGCGTGTTCCTTCTAAAGGCCTCCGCGTACCGAAGGCCGATCATCGTGGAATTTCGCAGTCAAATTTGTGAATATCGTAATCGTTAGTTTGTTATGCTAATTTTTCTAAAAAGCGAAAGTTTCAATTAAGTTTGTTCTACCGATAAAAGAATGTACTAAAATTGAAACTTTCATCAACGTACTTTTATTTTATTTAAAATCGAATCATACATATATATGTATATGCTATACCTTTAAAAGTACAGCCCATATGTATGTACATATATATAATCGTCCCGCCCTTTAACCGGCGAATACGAACACAAAGATCGTGCACATTTATTCATGCACAAATCCACACACAATGCATAATTTTAATTGTTTGCTTCAAGGGTAGCGCTCAACTCTCCTCACAACACATCCCTAAGTAGGGGTTGGCTAAGGACTATTCTTTTTTTCCATTTATCTATGTAGGGCTCGGGTGTTTAGTGTAACGATTTTGACCTCTTTTGTTTGTTACAAAACCTTGTCGGCATCGGCTGTGGTTTGTAGTAGAATCTCATACTCTTTGTTATCTAAGCTGTACTACAGGCCCGTCTTTCGTTCGTGATCTTCAATTGTTATCTCTTTTGCTTTTTTGTTTGACCTTAATCAGGATAAAATCTGTGGCTGGCGACTTTTTTAGATATTTCTTAGGTAATAACAAAAACTTCAAGCTGCTGATATCGAGTAGTGAGGTCGAGATTCTCGTCGAAGGCATAGAGACCCTTTTGTTAAAGGCGACACTCAGATGCGTCAACCATCAGAAACCCGTTACTCAGCTACTCCTACTAGCGAACGAGAAAATTCATTAATCTTTTTGGCATATCGATAAAAATTTTCCAAAATATAATCAAATTTAAAATAAATCAACAAATTTTCAAAAGTGTTGGCGTTGGGGTTATGGGTAGCTTGTGTGCGTTAGAGTAGGCGTGTCCAAAATTTTATGTTAACACATTTTTTACAATTGTGAGTGTGACCGTGTTGGGCTGTTTGGAGGCGTTGAAGTGCGCGTGGAAAATAATATTTGGCAAGCGATTGATATTTGAAAAGCAAATTAAAAAAATTAAAATATTTCAAAACATTTTTCAGAACTTTGGGCGTGGCAGTTTTAAGCGGGTTAATGCGTTAGAGTGGGCGTGCCAACATCAGGAAACCCCTTGCGATGCGTTTTGGAATATGCATGTTTTATCTCGAATTTGTATGTACATACTATGTATATACCTTAGGGAAATAAGTATATGTGTATGATTATTTTTACTGTTTATGAGCCTATATCTTCTATAATCGTAGCTTTTAATCTATTATTGGTATGCAATACTCTACTCTTGCCTTCTGTTCTTACAATGCAAATGCAAAATTCTTCTTTGCTCACCGTTATAGAAAAATTGTGTGCTGCGATTTTTTTTTCTTAGGAAATAAGTATATGTGAACACAAAAGCTTGTGCGCATTTGTCAATCAGCGTGTTATTTGGATCGAGTAAATTGGTGTTAATTGACTGTATTCTAAAGAAAATAAATTAATTACACAAAAATAATATGTAAGTAATCAATTAATCGCATGTAACACTATAAAAAATGCAGTTTTTTTCTAAGAATGCCTCGTGGAACACACTTGTCTGTTGAAGAGCGCGGTCTGATTATGGGTTTGAGCGAAAGTGGCGCCAAAATTTCTGAAATAGCTTCCAGAGTTTCGAGACATCCAAATACGGTTGCAAATTTCTTAAAAAACGTGGAATCTTATGGAAAAGCCGAACGCAGTGGCAGACCCAGTGGCATCGACAAGAGGTGCAAGCGCGAGATTAAGCGTCTAGCTGTTAACAAGCAAATGTCTTGTAACGACATTAAGCGCCATTTGAAGCTCAAAGTGTCTAGGAGACGGGTTCATCAGCTTTTGGCAGAAAATAAGACAGTTAAATAAAGCTCTCGGGTGCCTGTACCAATGCTACTACCACGTCACATAAGCACACGTTTGTCATTTGCCGAAAAATACAAATTTTGGTCCGAAGAATTCCGCAGTGTTATATTTTCGGATGAGAAAAAGTGGAATTTGGATGGCCCAGATGGGTGTCATAAGTATTGGCGTGATTTACGACATCCCCGAGAGACACGACACAAAAGGAACTTTGGCGGCGGATCACTGATGGTTTGGGCTGCTTTTGGATATGCAGGAAAGTCTCGCATTTGTTTTATTCCAACCAAAACAAACTCCGAGATATATACCCAGTTGCTGGAAGAAGAATTAATAGACTTTGCAACGGAGCTTTACGCCGATAACTGGACTTTTCAGCAGGATAACGCTCCAATCCATACATTACGTGCTACAAAAACATTTTTTTCTTCAAAATCTATACCACTTCTGGAGTGGCCAGCGATTAGTCCGGACTTAAACCCTATTGAGGACCTCTGGAGAATTCTTTCAGCAAGAATTTATAAGAATGGACGGCAGTTTGACAATATCAGGCAATTAAAAGACGTTTTGGTTGCAGAGTGGGAGCTAATAAGCAATGAAACTCTCCAAAATTTAGCAGACTCTATGCCAAATCGCATTCATAAGCTTCTTATGGCGAAGGGAAAGCATATAAATTACTAAAATAAAAAACAATAATTGAATACAGAAACAATTAATAAGATTAAGAGAACCAAATGAAAAATACACATATACTTATTTCCTAAAGACTTGTTAAATTCAATTAAATATATTTATAAGTTTCCATTAAACTATGTCTTATTATTATATATTCTGTTAGCGGTTTAAAATGCCTATAAATTAAAAAAAAGCTTGACCGGATTCACTTTGTTGAAAGTATACTTTTTTGGAAAAAAATGCATCCACATATACTTATTTCCCTGAGGTACATACTTTATAAGGTCGGAAACGCGCTTTTCTACCTGTTACATAATTTTCAACAAATCTAGTACATCCATTAACTCTACGGCTAACGGGTATAATAAAAGCAAGAGAGAATGCTATAGTCGAGTCTGCCGAATAACAGATACCCGTTACTCAGCTAGTAAAAAGTGCGAACGAGACATTTTAACATTTTTTGGAATACTGGAAATATTGGAAAAATTTAA
This sequence comes from Drosophila yakuba, assembly GCF_016746365.2. NCBI lineage: Eukaryota > Metazoa > Arthropoda > Insecta > Diptera > Drosophilidae > Drosophila > Drosophila yakuba. Next base: position 1,090,685 of record NC_052531.2, on the reverse strand, counting down.
GGAAATAAAAAAATTTAACATTTTTAAAATGTGTAGGCGTGACAGTTTGTGTGATTTATGGGCGTTAGAATGGGAATGGCAAAACGTTTTTGCAAATCAATAGAAAATTTACAAGACTCATAAAAAATATCAAAACATTTTTTCAAAAGTGTGGGTGTGGCAGTTTTGGGTTTTTGGGCGTTAGAGTGGGCGTGACAACATTTGGATCTTGCGCTGCGTCTTTGTTTTTGGGATCTGCATGTCCAATCTTAAGTTTCTAGCTCTTATTTTCCCGGATCTCGACGTTCATATACATATACATAAATATACATATAGGGTCGGTAACGCTTCCTTCTACTTTTAAGAGAATCTAAGCACCAGGCAATATTATTAAAAACGGGAAGGCTATATATTTACATTAAAATATTTCCATTAACGACTGTATACGTTTTTGAGCTGTTAGGATAGATATTTATTTTGAAGTAATATTCAAAATCAATAAATAATCTCTTTGATATCTTTAGTTGTATGTATCTAGATCAATCTTAAGATATACATGTGTGCATTAATTTTTATGAAAACATCAAATAAAATTTATGATTATACTAGTTGATATTAACTCTTAAGCGAAGACTAAAACCAATTATCAAATAAATTAAAAATAGCTGTAAGTCTACAAAAATGTGGGAAATATTTTGTTCACGTAGAATAGTTACATTTCCCAAGGTTTCTTAAATTTTTGACCGTAGTAACACCAAAGCCCTGTTAAACGATGTTGCCATGCTTATTTTTATACATATTGGGAGTTGCCACTACGCACTGACCAGATGTTTGTAGTTTCCATCTCGATGCCTTGCCAAGTACTCAAATAAAATACAAAAATCGAACAATGAAATCGAATACACTTGTGTAGAAATAAAAATGTCGATTATTTTTATTTTTTGGATGTGTAATAAGAATTGGGTTTGTGTCGCAGCTAAACTTTTAGCATTGACAACAACAAGAGAAAAATACATACAATATTCTCGCCAGAGCACATCAATTTAAATCAAATGCCCTGTCCAATCCATACTAAACAAGTGAAAACGCTATATTCGAGTTCCCCGACTATTGGGTACCCGTTACTCAGCTAGTGGAAGTGCAAAGGAGAAATTTTTAACCCCTAATAGTTTTTGGCGGTTTGTAGGCGTTAGAGTGGGCGTGGCAAAAAGATTTTTGACAAATCGAAAGAAATTTACAGGACTAAACAAATTTTAAAAAATATCAAAACATTTTTCAAAAACGTGGGCGAGGTAGTTTTGGGCGGTTTGTGGGGTGAAGAAAATTTTTTGCAAATCGATTAAAATTAACAAGACTAATAAAAATATGAAAAAATATCAAAACATTTTACAAAAGTATGGGCGACTTGGCCAGATCGACTCTGCTATTGATCCTGAACAAGAATATATATTCTTCATATGGTTGGAAACGCTTCCTTCTGCCTGTTACATACTTTTCAACAAATCTAGTATACCCTTCTTCTCGACGAGTAACGGGTATAACAAGAGAGATCGATATAGTCAAGTAATTTGATACCCGTTACTGAGCTAGTGGAAGTGCAAGGAAGAAATTTTAGACACTGACATTTTTTTGGTGATTTGTGGACGTAAGAGCGGGCGTGGCAAAAAGATTGTTGGCCAATTGAGAAAAATTTAAGAGGCTAACAAAAAAGGGAAAAAATAGTAACACATTTTTCAAAAGTGTGATCGTGGCGCTTTAGAATATATATATACATATATGGTAAAGAAATATATTTTTGTTCGTATGAACGCCTCGATTTGAGGAACTTGAAGTCGAAATTAAGCTTGCCGGTTACAGAGACACACGGAGCATAAGTTTATTTTCAAACGTTGTCATCATTTTTGTTGTTTCTAAGTTTTTTCCCAACTTCTACCGAAAATGTTTAATGCTTTAAAATATCAGTTATACATGGATTGTGAGAGAAATAGAACTCATATTTTGTACACACATGCTTCTTTAACATGCTAATTACATTCAATTATAGTTACCTAAATTCATAGGAAAAGGTAATTAAATTAAAAAACACATTCAACAGTTCAAATGTTTCAGTTTTCGCTACATACTTGTAGAAACACAGGGTTAATTTGATAAACTTTTATTATTAAAAGAGCGCAAGCGCGTACTTTGGAAACGCCCTCGAAATTGGGATAGTTGATTCTTATTGGTTTGCTTTTTCTAGTATATATATATATATATTTATATATATATTTCCTTTTGTGGTGTATCATTTGCTTTCGGTCTCTTATTGGCTGATAAGCGGTCAAGAGTATTTGGTTCTTAGGACTTCACAAGCTGGTACCGGAATCGGTTTCTCACTCCTGCTGCTTTCTTTGAACGATGCCAATACCAACGAATATGGTGTTTCATATTCAGTTTTCGCACCTTTTTCGTGTAACAATAATCTAGTCCTCAGAGAAAGTTACTGCCATGTGTTAAATTGTTTAAAGAAAATCGAGTGTTTACATTCAGTTATCTAACTATAAGATGAAACTTCAATAATCAGAATGATTAAGTATTTAAAAAAAGTACACATTCCAAAATATATTATAACAGTGGAAACATATTTTAAAACAAACAAATTAATAGTTTTTTAAACAAATAGGCACTTAGGTTAATAAAGCGATATGAATCTAATCGCAACTTGAACGTAACCTAACAAGTGTTATTCCAAAACAAAGAAATACATAAAATCAAACAATATTATGAATATTATATATGTATGTATATATATATAGTTCGTATTAATACAAAAAATGTCGTTAACAACAGCGGTAGTGCTCAACTTTGTAAAATAATGCTTAAGCGACTTTTAGTAAACTGACGTCGGTAAGTGACCATATAAATAATTGTAAACGATGCAACAACATTTAAATACCCCTTACTTTAGACTATAGGAGTATACAAAGGTATAAGGATTACGCGAAAAAATTTTATAAATGCCAAGGTCTGTCTGGCGCCCACTTCATTAAGGGAATCTTCAATGTGTAAATGGTATTTTTTTTAACCCCTAATTTTAAATACAACACCCAAATAAAATTTGTCACAGAATCTTTACCGTTGTTACATGATTTTCTATACTTTCAAGTATAAGCAACGCTTTTGTGACAAAAAATGGTTGCTATTGTATAGCAAATACAATATCTAAAGTTTACTTCTTCGGCTTTAATAGAAGATGCGTGAGTGTGGCTTTTGGCAGTTGGAGTGGGCGTGGCAACATCAGTTACCAAACTTGGGCTACGCCTAAGGCTCTGGGATCTGCATGTCTAATCTTAACTTTTTAGCTTTTATAGTTCCTGAGGTCTATATATTTTTTCATTTCCTTATTAGATCTGCAGAACAACTTTTTGCCACGCCCACAAAGCGCCAAAAACTGCTACGCCCACACTATTGAAAAATGTTTTAGTATTTTTTCCCATTCTTGTTAGTCCTGTAAATTTCACGCCGCTTCTTACACCCACAAACCGCCAAAAACTGTCAGTGTTCAAATTTCTCCTTCGCACTTCCACTAGCTGAGTAACGGGTATCTAATAGTCGAGAACTTGAATACTTTTGCCTGTTACATACTTTTCAACGAATATCCTATACTCTCTTACTGGAATATTTACTGGAATATATATACTATATTTATAACTTTATAAGTTTACCGCTTACTGCTTTAAAATCTATTGTCTATAATTGACTCTACAAATTCATAAAAATGTGGGAATCCACTCGGTAGTAGATTTTAATTATTAGGACAACACCAAAATAGACGGGCATTATATCTTTACCAACATTTTTATACCCGTTACTCGTAAGGTAAAAGGGTATACTAGATTAGTTGAAAAGTATGTAACAGGCAGAAGGAAGCGTTTCCGACCATATAAAGTATATATATTCTTGATTAGGATCAATAGCTTTTGTAGTTCCTGAGATCACAGCGTTCATACGGACGGACAGACAGACGGACAGACGGACGGACAGACGGACGGACAGACGGACATGGCGAGATCGACTCGGCTATTGATCCTGATCAAGAATATATATACTTTATATGGTCGGAAACGCTTGCTTCTGCCTGTTACATACTTTTCAACGAATCTAGTATATCCTTTTACTCTACGAGTAACGGGTATAACAAGAGAGAATGCTATAGTCGAGTTCCCGACTATCTGATACCCGTTACGCAGCTAGTGGAAGTGCGAAGGAAAGTCTTCAACACATACAGTATTTGACGGTTTGTGGGCGTTAGATTGGGCATGGCAAAAGTTTTTTGGCAAATCGATAGAAACTTACAAGACTAATACTAAAATGAAAAAATATTAAACCATTTTTCAAAAGTGTGGGCGTGGCACGTTTGGGCGGTTTGTGGGCGTTATAGTGGGCGTGGCAAAAATTTTTTTTTGCAAATAGATAGAAATTTACAAGACCAATACAAAAATGAAAAAATATAAAAACATTTTTAAAAAGTATGGGTGTGGCATTTTTAGGCGGTTTGTGGGCGTTAGAGTGGGCGTGGCAACATGAATCGACAAACTTGCGCTGCGTCTATGTCTCTCGAGTCTGTATGCTTAGTCTTAACTTTCTAGCTTTTGTAGTTCCTAAGATCTCAGCGTTCATACGGACGGACAGACAGACGGACGGACATGGTCAAATCGATCCGGATATTGATCCTGATCAAGAATATATATACTTTATATGGTCGGAAACGCTTCCTTCTGCCTGTTACATACTTTTCAACGAATTTAGTATACCCATTTACTCTACGAGTAACGGGTATAACAACAGGTTCTCGCAATAAAGCAATAGCAAAAACTTATCGATTGAGATCACTTGGGAGCTACTGATATAGATTTGCATGTAAGTTTAAATTTTCCACGGATACAAGCCCATAGCCTCAAAAGGAAAAATAATTAGTCAAGGTAAACTCAATTATCCGCACATTTCATTTTCAAATGTTAATCGTCAAGCAATTTAACCCAATTAAATATGCATGATGTTTTACGTGTAAACAAAAGGCCATCACTGGGACCGGTACCAGCAACGACAAGCTGTTTTGTAAAGTTTGCCCGCCCTCAAATGGAACACCTATTATTTGCCTGTTGACAGTACCCACTCAAGCGAATTATTGCCAACTCATCAGTGGGTATTTTAGTCCATTTTTTATCTACCCCATATCTGAATTTGTATCGTCAAAAGGCATATGCCTCTGAAATCAACCCCCGGAACTTCCGAAACGTAATCGTTTTCGATTTTAATAGGCGTATATGTACAATTGGATGACGAGTACACACTTCCTATTTGAAATATGAAACCTGGACAAGCAATTGAAGTGAAAGTTTGAGGCACTCCCTAGAGTAAACAACCACTCAAATTAATTAGGGATAATTGAATTCACGTTGCAAATGCGGTTTGCACCTTTTATGGTCCAAGCTTACAGATTTAATAATCTTGTCTTGATACTTACAATGAAAAAATACCTACACCAAAAACTATGTCGATTTTTCTATTTATTTCCCTTTGAGCCTACGGCTGCTGTGCGATATCACAGTGGGCAACAGTTTACGTATTAAAAATTTCTTGTTAAAATTTCGCATCTAATGTTAAATTCCGATGTAACTGGTTTAACTTTGCAAAATTAAAATTTTTGTCGGCTTGTTCGATAGTATTTTTAGTGTCCTACAATATTATTATACCCGTTACTCGTAGAGTAAAAGGGTATACTAGATTCGTTGAAAAGTATGTAACAGGCAGAAGGAAGGGTTTCCGACCATATAAAGTATATATATTCTTGATCAGGACCAATAGCCGAGTCGATATGACCATGTCCGTCTGTCCGTCTGTCTGTCCGTCCGTATGAACGCTGTGATCTCAGGAACTACAAAAGCTACAAAGTTGAGATTAAGCATACAGACTCCAGAGACATAGACGCAGCGCAAGTTTGTCGATTCATGTTGCCACGCCCACTCTAACGCCCATAAACCGCCCAAAACTGCCACGCCCACACTTTTGAAAAATGTTTTGATATTTTTTCATTTTTATATTGGTCTTGTAAATTTCTATCGATTTGCCAAAAAACTTTTTGCCACGCCCACTCTAACGCCCACAAACCGCCCAAAGCTGCTACGCCCACACTTTTGAAAAATGTTTTGAAATTTTTTCATTTTTGTATTGGTCTTGTAAATTTCTATCGATTTGCCAAAAAACTTTTTGCCACGCCCACAAACCGCGAAAACCTGTGTTTAAGACTCTCCTTCTCCTTCCACTAACTGAGTAACGGGTATCAGATAGTCGGGGAACTCGACTATAGCGTTCTCTCTTGTTTTCTGTAAAGCTGTTCGAAATAAGAAACATTAGTAGCTAGTTACTCCTCTCTAAATAAGATATTATATTATACATTTTTTATGTATGGTATTTGATACCCGTTACTCAGCTAGTGGAAGCACGAAGGAGAGCCTTCAACACTGACGGCTTGGCGGTTTTTAGGCGTTAGACTGGGCGTGGCAAAAAGGATTTTGCAAATCGAGAGATATTTACAAGACTAACAATTATGTGAAAAAATATCAAAACCTTTTTCAAAAGTGTCGGCGTGGCAGCTTTGGGCACGTTGTGGGCGTGGCAAAAAATATTGCAAATCGATAATCAAAATTATAAAAGTAATAAAAAAATGGAAAAAATCAAAACAGTTATCAAAAGTGTGGTGCAGTATTTGGCGGTTTGTGGGTCAACTCTTTCAGTAACGGGTATAAATATGAAAACATTTTTATACCCGTTACTCGTAGAGTAAAAGGGTATACTAGATTAGTTGAAAAGTATGTAATAGGCAGAAGGGAGCGTTTCCGACCATATAAAGTATATATATTATTGATCAGGATCGATAGCCCAGTCGATCTGGCCATGTCCGCCTGTCCGTTCTTTTGAACGTCGAGAACTCGGAACTTCAAAAGCTAGAAAGTTGAGATTAAGCATACAGACTCCAGAGACATAGACCCAGCGCAAGTTTATCGATTCATGCTGCCACGCCCACACTTTTCAAAAATGATTTGATATTTTTTCATTGTTGTATTTGGCTTGTAAATTTCTATCAATTTTTCAAAAAACTTTTTGGCACGCACTGTAAGTGTTGAAGACTTTCCTTCGCACTTCCACTAGCTGCGTAACAGGTATCAGATAGTCGGGGAACTCGACTATAGCGTTCTCTCTTGTTTAATAGTGTGGACGTGACAGTTTTTGGAGTAAGAGTGGACGTGGCAAACAGTTTTTTTGCAACAAGATTAATAAAGAAATGAATAAATATTAAAACATTTTTCAAAAGTGTGGTCGTGGCAGTTTTCGATACTCGTTTTATTATTTGATTTCAAATTTCTATCAGTATGCCCTCACACTCCAATTATCTGACTAACGGGTATCTGATAGTTTTGGAACTTTACTATTGCGTTCTTTATTGTTATATATAAATAATAAGAAAAATGTGAATAATTAAAAAAAAATTTGAAGCTCCCTCTTACAAACAACCCCGCCTTTGATGCGTTAAACCTCAGGCACTCGTCCCTGCTTACTCGATTTTGATCAAAAGTTTGAGTACATCTGCCAGATTGTTAACAATCTGCCGTTTTTCTAAATACTAACATAATTTTGTCATTATTTACCTCACTGGTTTGTAATTCGTTCAACCCTCGGATTCCCCAGAAGTTTAGGAATACCGTAATCATTTGTTTCGCTTCCCGTTTGCAATTTAAGCGTGGGCATGTAGTTACAAAGGCATTAAGCCTAACAATCTGTACTTTATAACTTTTTTGCTAACCTTATTATCTCTAACGAAATGGTCTCCAGGGACTGGCTCCTTTTCAATTATGCTATTCACACGCATCCTATAATTGAATAAGGGAGTTTTCACGTAAGGAATAAATTTGTAGTAAAAGTTAATACTAATGTTTTTAGAAAAATTCTCTTTATACCCTTGCAGAGGGTATATTGATTTCAGCCAGCTTGCATCGCAGTGATGAAGAAAATTATGTCCGTCTGTACGTTTCTCCGCAAATTAGTTTCTCAGCTTTAAAGATTTATACATGAAACTTTCTTGAAAAATACGCAACGAGTTGAAATTAGACTTTCCGATTCTAGTAACGCCTCAACTTAGTTAAAGTTTTTAATTACTGGGACCACAAGATACAGTTCAATCACCAAAATACACAAGCATTTGGAACACAGTGAAGCAATGTCTCTATATGTACGTTTTTGCGCAAACCAGTTTTCCAGTTTTCAAGATTTCTGCATGAAACTTTCCCAAACGTTTTATTTTAATTGAAAGTTATTTTATTTATAAGTCAGATAAATACATACTTATTTACATATGTATGATACCTATTTTCTCATATTAACCTTTAATGCTAGTCCAGTTACAATTTATTCAGACATACATACCTTCTTAGCAAGGTCGCCTATGAATAAGAATATGTTAACAAGATATGTTTATTGAAAATATTTTCAGCAGCTTTTTTAAATGGCTTTAAACAAAAGTGTTCAAATGACTTCCCTATCGGTGGCTCACTTTGATGGGATGGAAAACTGCCAAGCGCCTCAAAGGTCAAATCACGTACGTAATTTAATATTTTCCGTATGCAAGAAAGCTGTATCGGTGTTCAAGGGGGGAACTACCTTTAGAGATTAAAAAAAATTTTTTTTTTTGTTTTTATCGATAGGTATATTGCCTGAGAATATCGTGTCAATGGTTTAAAAGCTTGTTCTCGAAATTCTGGAAGAGATGATGCCTTCCGGAAGTTACTGGCGCCGAGCCAATCTTTCCATAACCGCAAACTTTAAACTTTTTTTTCTTGAAACCATGTTTTTCACACTTGTGTAAGTGATAACAAAAAACCACTGAACCGATTTTCATCTTTAGCATTAATTTTAAAGAGCATAAACAAATGTTCTATATAGATTTCAAAAACAAAAATTTTTTATACCATTTTTGACAGCAATTACAACGAAATTTTATTTTATTATTTGACATGGTTAATTTTCGAAAATATTTTAATTCATCGACGACAAAAAACCCTCGCGAGTAAGAAAATGTTTGGTTGACTTAAGACTAAAATTGTAGACAGTATGACTTACACAAATTATAATGTCTGCGGCTGTATGACAAAAGTCAGCAGGGGTATTTGAAAAAATTATTTATTTCCTCTGGCATCATGATAAAGTAATATAACCGTTACTCGTAGAGTAAAAGGATATACTAGATTCTTCTAAATTTCAGCCAATTTTCCAATAATCTTTTTTCCACGCGCACTCTAACGCCCACAAACAGCCAAAAACTGTCAGTTTGGAAATTTCTCCTTCGCACTTCCACTAGCTGAGTAACGGGTATCAGGTAGACGGGACACTCCACTATAGCGCTCTCTTTATTTCATTTTCATTATTTGTCTTTCTAATTTCTATCAATATGACTAAAATATTTTTAATAATGCCTACACTTTTGAAATTTTTTTTACTATTTTACTTTTCAAATTCTAGGATATGCTTTTTACGCAATTTGATTTTCTCTATTTTTCAAATTTATTTTCTTCTAGTACTGCCAGTAGCGGTACATAAACTCGTCTCAAGCGTCTTTTTCTCATATCCGTTACTCATTGCGTAAAACTATATATGTACATAGACAAGTATTCTAGCAACAGAAAAACCATGGCCTAAAATGTTACGGTCTACGATTTTAGGCTTATGTAATGCATACTTTTTCGGTAATGTCTCCTAAAAAGAATTTAACAAAACCAAATAAGTATAATGTGTATAAATGTATATAGGACTGTTTACTACTAAACATATACTTAATCAACATTCGATTTAACATACTATGAATGTTTTGGGTTACTTATTTTACAAAATAAATGATATATGTATAACCGTTTACGTTAAACAAATACAAATTCAGCCAAAATTGTGTTTCAAGTTTCGTTAAACAGTACACAGTTTTTAATTGTTTTTCAAATTGTATATTACTGCAAATTTTGATGCCGCACATACATTCTTGTTCATCAAATCTTAAAAAGTCATTTTCGATTTCCGAAATTCGTTTGCCCGTATGGTTCAAAGGCGATTGTAGTTTAACTTCGGCACAGTTTTGAGTAATTGAAATGTCTGCCGGATAACATTGTTTTTTGGCCTCCAAATCGGAATCGTAACTAGGAAAAACTGTGCTGTTGCATGCTTTCGTAGTGAGTCTGATATTCACGTACTGCGACTTTGTTAATTTAGCATCAAGAACAAGTCCTAAAGCAGTGTTAGGAAATATTTTTGTTTCCATTTTCGAGACCTTTTTAAATAATAAATACTTCATCGCTCGCTACTGAAACAGCTCCAGTTTTTCGAATGCTCATTTTGCTTGCATAGCAAGTGTTTGTGTTTATGCATAAGCAATTGTTATTTACCGTTACATCAATCGAAGTATCCAGCCAGCTCTTATTCTTATTCAGAAAAATAGCCTTGGCTCGGTGTACAGCTCGCCATCTCGATTTCATATTGGTTACGATTTTTTGGATTGCCACTTGCGACTTGCCGTCGATTGTGAATGAATCTTCTTCTTTATCAAGCAATTTTTTCCCTATCATTGTGGTCAGAGTAGGAACATTTTTCTCCCATTCACCGTGGACGTAAAGAACGCCTTTTTTATCACAATTTTCGTCAAGCGCACGAAACAGGTTAGGTTGCGCGATCTAACATGTGGAGCAATGACGGGCAAGTGCCCACAGCAAGGTATTGAATTTATCGACCCAACCTTTTGGATTATGAAACTTTAATGTCATCTGTTGAAGAAAAGATGAAGCTTTACCTCTGTCGGTAACTTTCGATTTTTATACCCGTTACTCGTAGAGTAAAAAGATATACTAGATTCGTTGAAAAGTATGTAACAGGCAGAAGGAAGCGTTTCCGACCATATAAAGTATATATATTCATGATCAGGATCAATAGCCGAGTCGATCTGGCCATGTCCGTCTGTTCGTCCGTCAGTTCGTCTGTCCTTCTGTCCGTATGAACGTCCAGATGTCAGGAACTACAAAAGCTAAAAAGTTAAGATTAAGCATTCAGACTACAGCGACATAGACGCAGCGCAAGTTTGTCGGCCACGGCCACTCCAACGCCCACAAACCGCCCAAAACTACGACGCCCACACTTTTGGAAAATAATTTGATATTTTTTAATTTTTGTATTTATCTTGTAAATTTATATCGATTTGCTAAAAAACTTTTTGCCACGTACATACGCTGCAGAGTGCATATTTGTTAACATATGTATGATTCTTTGTGTATTTGCTTATGGGCAATTACTCATTTCTTATTCTTATTTCTTTATAAGAATGACGTTTGCAAAATATTAAACTGTTAGAAAGACTTATATTAATGTAAAAATGGCAACATGTCTACCAAAAAAACAAGAGAGAATGATATAGTCGGACTATCACATACCCCTTACTCACCTAGTCGAGAACGAGAAATTTTCACATTCTTTGAAATTTCGGTAGATATCGGCGCGGCAGTTTTGGACGGTTTTTGGACGTTAGAGTAGGCGTGACAAAAAGATTTTTCGCAAATCGATAGAAATTTAGAAGACTAATATAAAAAATGAAAGAATATTAAAACATTTTTAAAAAGTGTTGGCGTGGTAGTTTTGGGCGGCTTGTGTGCGTCAACAAACTTGCGCTGCGTCTATGTCTCTGGAAGCTTCATGCGTAATCTCAACATTCTATCTTCTGTAGTTCCTAAGATCGGCTAATGATAATATATATACTTTATATGGACGGAAACGCTTGTAAAATACATTGCCTGTAAAATACTGTTCAAGTAATCTATTATACCCTTTGCCTAAGCGAGTAATGGGTTTAATTGGATAAAATATTTTGACTTATTGACCTATTACCTAAAAAATAACACTTAGTATATTTAGCCTTCATTACATCATGCATTACCTTGTCACTAGCCTACAATTTGTCTTGTATCAAAGGAAGCGTTTCCGACCCTATGCAGTATACACATATGTACTTGTTTAGAATCGTTAACCGAGTTAATCTAATTGGAACTTTATAGAACCTTTATAGATCAGTAAAAAATTTATTCTTTTAGTTTATAAAAATAAGGCTGTATTGGAAAAATACATTTGAAAAATTGTATCGTTTGGTTCAGGGACTCTTGCTACTTTGATTTTGTCTTCAAAGTGTTTTAGGCAATTTAAAAAAACTGTTAAGGGTGCAAAACCAATTTAAGTAATACAAATCTATCCCTTAAGGAATTATTTTCTACGTGGTTAAATTTATGTCCGTCTGACCAAAAATTTAAAAACCATGACGGTAAAAACAACGTATAAGAAAAAACCCACCGGAGAATGGATGGGCACTAACCAATTTTAATTAAATAATTCTGTTTTGTTACTTAAACATATGATTAATGCACATGCGGGTATGATTAATACTTTTATGATTAAAATGATAATATAATTAACTGAAAAAAATAAATTGCCTTAGGAAAAAGATTTGTAAGAAAACTTAAAGTTCACATTTTGTAAAATCACAGGTGTATTTTGTTGAAATAACTGCGTCAAAAGTTGTTTTAAACAATTTAGAATATGTTACATGACTTCTTTTTTATTAGTACCGCTATTTTAGTGGAGAAAATGTACTTTAAAAACATATTAATACCGCCATTATACACAGTAGTTTTATACTCGTAGATAAAAGGTATGTAAAGAATTATGTTATATACTCGTAGTTCAAAAATATTTTCTTTATCAGTACCACTAATCAGCCAAGTCTTTTCCATACATAAAAGCAAACCTGTTTCAAATTGACATGAAATATATTTAAAAGATATCCATTAATAATTAATTAGGGAGGCCAAATATATAACTGTTTAACTTAGTAAGCTTATGCTACTTTCTATGAAAGATAAATGTAATATAGTTTAAATTTGTGATTAATGTGTAAAAACTGCCTATCACAAAACTTTTGAATTCAGCTATACTAGTCCCTTCAGTATACACTGCTTTGAAGCATTTTAGTTTAGTATTCCTTCTAGTGATGATAATCAGTCGGGTTGATCAAGATATGTCTACATGTTTGATTTCTTAAATCAATTATTCAAAACAGAAATCTTTGAAAATTTGTTTTATGGGAACTAGAAATATAAAAATGTCGCGATATTACAAATGTTAAGTATCTGAACCGTTACGATGATGTGTTTGGAAAACAAAACGAAATGGTAATTACAAAAATTTGTTTACTTTTTCAAAAAAGTGTAAATTGTTTTTAGACTACTTTTATACCCGTTATACTAGATAGAGGTATATATACTAGATTCGTTGAAAAGTATTTAACAGGCAGAAGGAAGCGTTTCCGACTATAGCGGTGTCGATCTTGCCATGTCGGCCTGTCCGTCTATCTGTCCATATGAACATCGAGATCTAAGGAACTAAGAACTAGAGATGTCAGCTGACATCGAAAATTTCCTAACTGAACTCTCAGCTGGTGGAAGTGCGAAGGAGAGTCTTAAACACTGACAGTTTTTGGCAATTTGTGGGCGTTAGGGTGGGCGTGGCAAAAAGTTTTTTTGCAAATCGATAGAAATTTCCAAGACTAATACAAAAATGAAAAAATATTAAAACATTTTTTAAAAGTGTGGGCGTGGCAGCTTTGGGCGGTTTGTGGGCGTTAGAGTGGGCGTGGCAAAAAGTTTTTTGGCAAATCGATAGAAATTTTCAAGACCAATATAAAAATGAAAATATATCAAAACATTTTTCAAAAGTGTAGGCGTGGCAGCTTTGGGCGGTTTGTGGGCGTTAGAGTGGGCGTGGCTAAAAGTTTTTTCGCAAATCAATAGAAATTTAAAAGACCAATACAAAAATTAAAAAATATTAAAACATTTTTTTAAAGTGTGGGCGTGGCAGTTTTGGGCGGTTTGTGGGCGTTAGAGTCGGCGTGGCAACATGAATCGACAAACTTGCGCTGCTTCTATGTCTTGGGAGTCTGTATGCTTAATCTCAACTTTCTAGCTTTTGTAGTTCCTGAGATCTCGACGTTCATACGGACGGACAGACGGACGGACAGACGGACATGGCCAGATCGACTCGGCTATTGATCCTGATCAAGAATATATATACTTTATATAGTCGGAAGCGTTCCTTCTGCCTGTTACATACTTTTCAACGAATCTAGTATACCCTTTTACTCTACGAGTAACGGGTATAACAAGAGAGAACGCTGTAGTCCGGTTGCCCGACTATCTGATACCTATTACGCAGCTAGTGAAAGTGAGAAAAGGAATTACAACAATGACCGTTTTTGGCGGATTGTGGGCGTTAGAGTGGGCGCAGCAAAACGATTTTTGGTATATAGAGTTAAACGAACAAAAATGTGAAAAAATTTCAAAACATTTTTTAAAAGTATGGGCGTGGCAATTTTGGGCGGTTTGTGGGCGTTAGCTTTTTCGGAGCAAAAAGTTTTTCTGCAGACGGACATGGCCAGATCGACTCGGCTATCGATCCTGATCAAGAATATATATACTTTATATGGTCGGAAACGCTTACTTCTGCCTGTTACATACTTTTCAAAGAATCTAGTATACCCTTTTACTCTACGAGTAACGGGTATAAATAGTCTTAGATAACGATGACATAAGACGCATTGTAAGAGGGAGAAGAAGACCCGAAATATAGTTTTTATGAAAAAAGGGGAAGACATCATTTATGTAGCGGAATTAATAAAGGTGCAGTATAGCATCAGAAATGGCAACAGTAATATTAAACGACCCAATATTGAACATTTCCGGAATCTTGCGTAAAATATTTTCCAGATAATTTCCACTCACAGTTTCCAGAATCTTGCGTAAAATATTTTCCAGATAATTTCCACTCACAGTTAGTAGAGAAATAGAAAGCAAATAGCATCAGAGTTAGCTGAAATGTTCCCATGTGTCTTAGCATATTGCCGAAGATTTCTTTTTAGAATTAATAAAGCACCGGAATATGTAGGAGTTGGCCTTGAGGAAATTTTCCACATCAGAGATATACGGAACATATAGAATTTATTCAGGAACTCAAATTCTCTTTTGTGTTGTCTATAGCTTTTTCCATCAACTGGATTACCCATTGGAAAAACCTCTTATAAAATTTGTTTCTAAGATTTTTTACCTTCTGAAGGCCTTTTGTGTATCTTGTAAGATCGTGGTTGAAGTATAGCTGTCAGGAGTCGATATGAGGACCGATAAGAAGTTGTTATGGTTAAATTCCTGGCAATCATTCAAATGTTTGGAGACGCACTCTAATGATAATATAGCATATATGTAGGTCTGCATTACTAGGATTAAATTTAGAAATTATATTAAACAAGAGAGAACGCTATAGTCGAGTTTCCCGACTATCTGATACCCGTTACTCAGCTAGTGTAAGTGCGAAGGACAGTTTTTGGCGGTTTGTGGTGATGTACATCACAATAAAAACAAGAGAGAACGCAACACTGACAGTTTTTGGCGGTTTGTGGGCGTGAGAGTGGGTGTGGCAAAATTTTTTTGGCAAATCGATAGAAATTTACAAGACTAATACAAAAATGAAAAAATATCAAAACATTTTTCAAAAGTGTGGGCGTGGCAGCTTTGGGCGGTGTGTGGGCGTTTTTTTGCAAATCGATAGAATATAACAAGACCAATAAAAAACAAGAGAGAACGCTATAGTCGACTTCCCCGACTATCTGATACCCGTTACTCAGCTAGTGGATGTGCGAAGAAGAAATTTCTACACTGACAGTTATTGGCGGTTTGTGGGCGTTAGAGTGGGCGTGGCAAAAAGTTTTTTTGCAAATCGATAGAATATTACAAGACCAATACAAAAATGAAAATTTATCAAAACATTTTTCAAAAGTGTGGGCGTGGCAGCTTTGGGCGGTTTGTGGGCGTTAGAGTGGGCGTGGCAAAAAGTTTTTTGGCAAATCGATAAAAATTTACAAGACTAATACAAAAATGAAAAAATATCAAAACCTTTTTCAAAAGTGTGGGCGTGGCAGTTTTGGGCGGTTTGTGGGTGTTAGAGTGGGCGTGGCAACATGAATCGACAAACTTGCGCTGCTTCTATGTCTCTGGAGTCTGTATGCTTAATCTCAACTTTCTAGCTTTTGTAGTTCCTGAGATCTCAGCGTTCATACGGACGGACAGACGGACGGACTGACGGACGGACAGACGGACATGGCCAAATCGACTCGGCTATTGATCCTGATCAAGAATATATATACTTTATATGGTCGGAAACGTTTCCTTCTGCCTGTTACATACTTTTCAACGAATCTAGTATACCCTTTTACTCTACGTGTAACGGGTATAATTAAGAGTAAAGATTTTAGAGACTATAAAAAATTTACACACCCACCACCCTACCATTGAAAAACATTTTAAACACGAATATAAACCGCCCAAAACTGTTACGCCCACACTTATGTTTTAATTTGGTTTGATTTTATCATTTGTCCTGCAAGGAACAAGATTAGGAATACGGACTCCAGGGACATAGACGCAGCGCAAGTTTGTCGAATCATGCTGCCACGCCCACTCTAACGCCCAAAACTGCCACGCCCACACTTTTGAAAAATGTTTTAATATTTTTTCATTTTTGTATTGGTCTTGTAAAGTTCTATCGATTTGCAAAAAAACTTTTTGCCACGCCCACTCTAACGCCCACAAACCGCCAAAAACTGTTCTTCGCACTTACACTAGCTGAGTAACGGGTATCAGATAGACGGGGAACTCGACTATAGCGTGCTCTCTTGTTTTAACTTTATAGCTTTATAGTTTCATCATTCATACGAATATACAGGCGGACGGACGGGATGGAAACGCTTCCTTCTACTATTTACATAATTTTCATCGAATAAAGTTTACCCTATTACAGACATAAATTTTATATTTTTTTAAATTTGTAAATAATGGAAGCTTTATATTTGTAGGTTAGCTCCGTTTTGCTGTACGGAGTGCAGATTGTATCCTTGCACATTGAAGGTCAAGAGCGCCTTTGTTTGGCGCAAATCTCAAATACATTATTAAAACAATTCAGTTATAACGAGATACACAACAGGAGAGTTGCTCTTGGCATTACTTGTGTACAATGTACACCCGTGCAATTGGAAATATTGAGAAGAGCTGGCGCAATGCCAGTAAGTTCACGACGATGTGGCATGATAACCCGCAGAGAAGCGGAGCGTCTATGCAAGAGTTTTTTGGGTGACAATACACCTCCACGACTACCTGACGACTTCGCTTTCAACGTCCAACACAAATGTGCTTGGGGCTGCCGCGGATCCTTTCTACCCTCGCGTTACAACTCATCAAGGGCTAAGTGCATTAAGTGTTCATATTGCGGAATGTTTTTCTCGCCAAATAAATTTATTTTCCACTCACATCGTATAACAACTAATGACAGGTACGTTCAGCCCGATGCAGCGAATTTTAATTCCTGGCGTCGGCATATGTCTCTGAGTGGAAATGACTACGATGAAAAAATAATTCATGCATGGGAAGATGTCAAAGCCATGTTTAACGGCGGGACAAGAAAGCGACTTGTTGGTGGCAGCGCTAATAATCGAAATCCTGGCTCACCGACGGCATCCACGGCGGTAAGTTCGGGAGTTGGCAGCAGTTCATGTGGCTCACCAACGAATTTGGAAAGAGATGACAAGGAAATCGACGGGGAATCGGAGTCCATGCTCCCACAACGCCCGATAGACAGCCAGTACAATTACGGTACTGTAGCTGCAGCCGCTGCAGTGGTTGGAGTGACGGCGGTAGCAGCTGCAACTGTTGGCGTTCCCTTTAACTTACATGGCTCAACCGTCCTATCACCTCTGCATTCCCTTCGCAATGAACGTGATCTTTCTATAATGCCAATTTCCAGAAACTTTGTAGTGGACTACATGTGGCAGCAGAAGGACCAACATTATCAACAACCTTACTCAAGAAAAATCCCCAGCGGCGACAACCGTGACTCAAGCCTGGACTTTGATTCCTGTCCTCGGTCTTGGGTTAGACCAGACACAAACAATCCATTCCCGAATGCGAATCCAGTTCGAACTTTGGATAGTTGTTCTTTTAATATCAAAAACGAGTCCCATTCATCAATTTATGGTATTATTAAGAACCGTAAGCTCTCTGGAGTGGCAAACAATGGGCTTAACCTGTCCGATTATAACATTCCTTCCATTCTTAATTGCTCCGCGTTTAAACCAGTTGTCGCTTCGACTGCCATCGTGTCAACTTCCTTGTACACAAGATCTAATGATTCAAAACAAACTGACTGTGACAACCCAACACAATCTACAAGAACTACAACGGTTTTAACGCACGATAGTATTTCAGGCTCTTCCCACCAGATAGTAGGACATGAGACTTTGTCACCGATTTTAGGAAAAATTCAGTCTAATCCGGAAAGTAAGCAAAATTTTCATGTTGCACCAATATTATTATAATAAACCTATTTTTAGAGAAGTCAATTGCATCTCTTTTAGCAAACAGTGTAACAAGAAATTCAGATGATAATGATGATGACGACGAAGTTGTAGACATCGAGACAACTGAAGATGAAGGAAAATTCGAAGTTCAACAGGCCTACGCTTCCATATCCGAAAGCGAAAGTACCAGCCGTTCTCCGTCTACAAGTACAAATATAGATGTAGAGGCAGAAGTCGATGTAGATGTAGATATTATTACAACAGACTCTTCTGAGCACCAACTAGAGTTAAATGGCGGCCGAAGCTCAACTGGGAACAGAAATCATTCCCTATCATGTTTCCAAACTGAGAAAATAAAAATGTCAGATTTGTCTCCCAAAACAAAAGCGAGGCTCGGCGATAATGAAGCTAATACTTTAAAGGCAAGTAACAATATTACAAAAAAAAAACGCAGAACAATCAGATGTTACTTTTAAACAGGTATTGTAAAAGTGAGATGTCTGCTCATTGGGGGACTGCTTATAGTTGAAACAATCAATATTTTTGTAAATTATTTTTTTTTACGATTTTTGATGGCAACACCTTTGGAGAAAGGGTCAAGTTTAGGAGTCGTTATATCATACTTTTGTACAAGAGTTATTATTTATTAAATAAGTTAAATTCTTTATGCACTGCTTAATCATCAAAAACAAGAATTTACGAATTCTAACTAAATTCCGTTAGTTAGCTAGTCTTTTTCCGACTGTTCCAATGGGAGCCATATGCTATAGTCGTCCCAGATGTATCAAAATAAAAATTATGTAGGAGTTTATTCAGTTAAACTTATAAATATTTATTTAAAGAGCCGACCATCAAGTAAGAATTATTTATGAACGGAAACAAACGAACGGAAATGTATTGTAACGCTATTTTGTACAACAAACATTTTTTAATATCTTTCTCTTAGGGTGCAAAAGGAATTAATGGACACTTAAAAATTTTAACTCGACGAAAAAAAGACAAAATCCAGAAGGATCTTGGAAGTCTTTCAAAGAGAACCCTAGCAAAATGTGTTAGCGAGAAATCTCTTTTAAAAAACTTAGCAGCTAATGAGCTATCATCAAGTTTGCAAATTCAACAGCAAGTTGCCTTCCCAGTATTTTTAAAATCACACTTGCATTCTTTTCGTCCACAAAAACCTCAGGAGGCGGTATCCCTTAGCCCCAACTCTGTGGCGGAGTCCAATAAATGGAGGTATCCAGCCGGCAACGTTGAACCATTATGTTGTTACCAAACTTCTGGAAATAAAAATTGTCTAGAATTTAAGTAATTTTTAAAGAAATAAAAAATCACTTAGAAGTAAGAAAATGTATCTATTTCATTAATTAAAAAGATCTTAACGCTATACTCAATATAAAAAATTGATCAAAAATAAATCATTTTTAAAAGCACAGCAATAATAAAATTATTTAAATTAATGCTGGTGTAGCTTCGTTTAGAAACGGGTGGCAATAAACATTACATGGGATCTCAGCTAATCAAAACTTTATATACTTTTTAAGGTCGGAAAAGCTGTTACATACTTTTTGACGAATCTAATATACCCTCTTTCATACGAGTAACGGTACGTATATCAATTGTTGGCTGAAAACTTGAATTATAACAAACAGTTTTATAAAGTCTCTTGACGAAGTTTAAACTTATGAAAACTTATTCTTGCTATAGGAATGAGGTAAGCTTAACCAAACAGGAGGGAATTAATATTCTCTCCAAAAATGAAATGTTTGAAAATATTTACATGTACAGTCTCTGACAGTACTTCTGTATTTGTTAAGCACCTAAAATGTTAAATAGTTTATCTTATAACGGTCGCCCTTAAATGTTTAATACTTTAAAATGGCCCATACATTTAAAGACCACCTTTGTTTAGTTTCTTTCTTTTGGTTTTGGCTTTGATGATATATTTTCATACTGTACTTTATTATTTCTATTAATGGGTAGCAATTCCAGAGGTCTTCCCTCTGCAGTGACAGTTTTTGACGGTTTGTGGGCGTTAAAGTGGGCGTGGCAAAAATATTTTTGGCTAATCGAGAGATATTTACAAGAGTAATAAACATGTGAAAAAATATGAACACATTTTTCAATAGTGTGGGCCAACTCTAACGCCCAAACTGCTACGCCCACACTTAATTAAAAAATGTTTGGATATTTTCATTCTTTATTACTTTTGTAAATTTTTATCGATTTGAAAAAACACTTTTTGCCACGCCCACAAACCGCTAAATACTGTCAGTGTTGAAATTTCTCCTTCGCACTTCCACTAGCTGAGTAACGGGTATCAGATAGTCGGAGAACTCTTGTTTATTCTGAAAAATCATTGTGGTTTTTTTTAGATAGTCGGGGACCTTGACTACAGGACTACAGCATTCTGGCTTGTTTTGTTCTGAAAAATCATTGTGTTTTACTTCTAAAATAAAACTTTATTTTACCAAAGTTATAAATTTATAAATCTAAATTGTTCAAAATTGAACGATAATGGAAAAAGCCTTTGGAAAAAAATTCATGCAGATAGCTCTTTTAAAACTAAAAGACTAGAATGCTGATGTTGATACTGATCAAAGATATATTTACTTATGCGTACTCTTACTTTAACGCTCACAAACCACCCTAAAATTTGAGCAAATATTTTAATTTCATATTATTTGACTATTTATCGTAATAATATATAAACTAAATCGGAATCGGTTCTACTAAATCGGCTTCGTTTTGAATCATTCGATGTTGTTCTAGTAAAATTAGTATATAATTAATTGAGAACGTATCATAGTTTTTTTTTAAGAAGAAGACCATTGCCGAAGCATAATTTGCATACACGGCGGACGTTGACCCTCCCAAAATGAAAATGTCGTATCGTTGTTATATGACATTTATGTGTAACGATCGTCCATTGCAGAAGTCAAAATAGAAATTACTTTGACGGTTGGTATAAAATTATCTTCAATAACAATAGTAGCGGCGAAAGATGTCATTTGAAAGCATTTATTATACTTCTGAATGTTAACTAAGAAAAGTTTTGAAGCTGGACCATCCTGACAGGAGAGATTGCAATGGCTCTGGTGGAGGATATAATTGTGGTAGGACCAATTTTCCATCAGTACAGCCAAAGACATTATAATAACAAGATGCGCATAACGGCCATACATTGGCTTTGCACTATGCAGCCACTTTTTTGGTGACGACCAAAATTGCTCTCTTTTCGCTCGCCTAAAATAGAGAGCGTTAAAATCTAAAAATAGAATTGTCTTGCTTGTATGAGTAAAAACAATAAAGATCGTGTGCATGTGTGCGTGCTTATGCTAGAAGACGATTTGATTTAAGAAACAAATTGGATTAATGTTTTGGTCAATTTCGATTCGTAACTCTTATGGTTTAAAAGAAGTTTTTTATACCCGTTACTCGTAGAGCATTTCTTACCACCCATAATTGCGCGCTTTTTTAAAAATATCAAAATAAAATATAAAAAAATAATTTAAGTGAATCTTATTACATTTAAAAAATAAATATTTCATAAAAATAATTTATAATCTAAAATATTATTTATAAAATAAATAAAAATATGGTAACTTTTATTGCAAAATTGATCTTATTGATGCACGAAGTGCGGAAATAAGCACCGAAGAATCATTGTCGTCTTATATTTTTCACACGTCGCACGCTGAATACTCTAATAAAAACTATTCTAATATAAAATCATATTTGAAAATTACTATGCATATTATTATGTACATAGATTGTGCTATTATTATTTCTATGTTGAATTTAAATAATTGTTATGTTAAGGCAATGCAAAACTAGAGTTTTTAAGTGGTGGCAATTTATAAAAAATAATATAGATTTAAAGTCTAAGAACTTCTAAAATGAAGGGCATATTTTGTCATTTTTACAATGCATGTGCATACGTGTGCACCAATACAGTGGTCAGCTGTCGCTGTATGCGTACAAGAGAGCTGCTGGCTCTAGAGCTCTCAGCTCTATGGCTTTTGAACAAAATTTCGAGAGAGCCTGGAGCCACCACGAAAAAATCGTGTGCAAAAAAATCGTATGGCGTTACGCATCTTGTTATTCGAATGCCTTTGGTACAGCCCTTGCGTTTATTTTGGGAATTGGCGTGCGTTACAAAGTTGACATAAGAAATCCATCTCACCGATATAAATGCTTTGCATTGTGCTATCTATTGTAGCATCATAGCGATATGTTGATCGATTAAAGTCCGCCTTACTAACATTTTCTTAATCATCACATGCAGAAGAACGACGTAGTCCGCCCCGCGTTATTGTTTTCCGTTTAAGTATCACTTTCTTGTTAGAAAAATTTCAAACGACAATTTTTTAGGGGGGACAAACGATAAAAAAGGTTTTTTATTTAAAATATTTAGTTTTAAAGGCTAAGCAAACGAAAATATTTATAGTTTTAAGTGTAAAGGGTAATCTTTTATTTCTTTAATGGGTTATATTTTCCATACTAAAACTTATTTCAAAAATCTAAAGGGTAGGCAAACCTGAATAAACGATGACTTAAAAAAAAAATCCAAAAATCAACTTTTTGATTTTCAAAATTTTCGAAATTTTTAATCTTCAAAACTGGACGTGGGCAAAAAAACTAATTGGTGAGCAAACATGGGCAATCGATTCCAGTTTTTAAATTTCAATTGATAATTTAACAGATAATTTAATGCAAATGATAATTTAAGAAATGACAAAACTATAGCATGTTATCGTTCTACTTTTTGCTTAAGCAGTGAAGAACCAGAAATATCGATAGTGAAAAAAACATCAATGTTTCTGCACAGTGCGCACAACTGGTTAAAAAAATGCTTGGGTTCCGTTTACACTAATATTGGGTTTCTGAGTTTCCAACCCATTTTTTTTTTTGTAGGCAAAGGACACTATTAACACTTAATTTTATTCTGTGCCCCCATCGTAACAGACAACAACATTACTTATATTTAAGTGATTATCACTTAGAGCAAAAAGAAGGGGATCTCTTTAAAATTCTTAAGTATAGCTAATATAGATTTCGAAATTAAAAAATCCGTTGACTTAATAAATATTTATGTCATATTTATGTCATGTCGACAGAAATTGACTAAGTACACAATTAAAAATTAAAAAAAATATAGCACCTATTAAAAGGTTATAGTTCCTTGCGGTTTAAGGGCGTGTCACTGGATCAACATATTACCTTTTGTAGATGCCGAAATCTTGACCTCCATACGGGAACCAATATGCCTAGATCGACTTGGCTATTAAAAATATAGCTAAAGCACGTCAAGTTGAAATTGCATGTCTCACGAATGTCGTCCTCCGAAATTTCCACCCTTTCACAGTTATGTTCTAATGAGAATACGCTATAATCATATATATGTTTTTAGTTTCTCTTTCACTGTTTCAATACGATATTTTACAATTCCTAAAGTTTCAATAAAAATCAAATATATATTCATTGTCTATATTTCTGTCTCAATTTAGCGTGATTTTCATAAAACTAATCGCAACATTATCAGGATTGAAAAATATATTTGTTTATTTAAACGTCTTTGGATGTAATAATAAGTAGCGAATTTAATGGAACTTAAAATAATCTATATATGGCCTTAATATACTTATATATATATATACATTCTCCCGTGTGTGTGTTTGCATAAGTGGTGCGTACTATTTGTATATTCATTGTAAATTTGTACACTTTCATATAAGCGAGTGTTTGGTTCTCAATTGTTTTGGACTATTTTTTTTTTTTGATATTTTATAAATTTAAAACTTACCGTAATAAGTCAGGTTGGCCGTTACTGAGTGAACTATAGTCCACAGAAATGGATACATCAAAACTAAGTGCCAGGTATGTGCGCTAAGCTAATATTAAATTTTGGTCAACTTTATCGATATTTATTATTTTATAACTAAAATTTATAAACACTCAGCAATGCAATCATGATACTAACATGGTTTTAATAATTTATTTCACCTTAGGTACTCGAAAGCA
The DNA here is from genome assembly GCF_016746365.2 of Drosophila yakuba. NCBI lineage: Eukaryota > Metazoa > Arthropoda > Insecta > Diptera > Drosophilidae > Drosophila > Drosophila yakuba. The sequence goes on along the minus strand of NC_052531.2, from coordinate 1,066,174 downwards.
GATCTGTTAGCTCTAAGATATGAAGGTAAAAGTCGACAGCGCCCCCAATGTGCAAGTCGACTTGAATTGCAAACACTAGGTTTTTGGAAAATGAGTTTGAACACAACTGCTTTAACCGTGTCAAATACATATTCTAATCAAAGCAAGAACCGACTTTCTCCGGAAGCAGATAACTCGGGCTTAATTTGTTCGAATAGTAGTTCAATTAGCTCACGTCGCGCCATGAGAAATCGAGAGCGGGCAAACAACTATTACCAGCGCTTCGTACCTACCGATTCTCTTCAAGTAAGCGGGGAGGATAAGGATAAAGATGCGCTGTCTCATGGACAGCCCTATAAGTCAACTATGATCGATCATCGTAGCATATCATCTTCACATTTAATGCCGGCATTTGCAAAGAGGCGTTTTGTCATATCGAAAGGGAGCAGCAGCGCGGAAAGCAACGAAGTCAACACTTGTGCAAGCAAGGGCAAATCACCGAGTTCGCCTAGTCGTAGGGTTAACGAATTGGATACTACTGATACATGTTTAAATTATGTTCAACCGGATCACGACCAATGCTTGTCATCTTCACCTACATTTTTAACATCCCGCCAAGAAAGGCGTATTGGAAGCGGTCGCCTGTTGCCAAGAAGTGATAATTGGGAGTACAAAAAGCAGAACACCATAGAAACCAGCATTGAAAATGAAAAGGAAACGGCACAAAATGGATCTGGAGGTACAAGCGGTCCTACTCAGCACAATCAAGCCCAACATCGTCCTCGAACAATCAGTGGAAAGTTAGTTGAGCGTGTTCCCGAACACACCGATCGTCGTTTTCAGTATGACTCCAAAAAGTCTGTTGATCGGCAGGGAATCAATAATCGACGCATATCTGGTAAGGAGTCTTTCAGTAATCAAAGCCGTGGCAAGCGCGCCAATTCCTATCTTATTCACGAAGAACCTGAATGGTTCAGTGCAGGACCTACATCACAGCTTGAAACTATTGACCTACACGGTTTTGACGACCTGGAAATCAACGAAGATCGATCCGAAATAGAAGATCAAAATGATCAAATTCAACAACTTAGTAAAAATCTAGCTACGCAAGCAACCATCGATAACGCCTCGATGAGAAAAAGCAGTGTCAGTTTAAATTTGTGCGACGCAAACCCGAGTGACCAAATGAAAGACACCGGAGAAAATGTACCGACTTTTATTCAAAACTCAGCGGATCTCGGCCATCATAATAAAAACCAACCGAGTCAAATGCAGTCCAGTCAGAGTTCTGAAAGTGAATTTAATTTTGATGCATTTCTTAACATGCATCCCTTGGATAATTCTCTTTTGGTAAATATTGCTAAAACTTGTCTTATAGTATATAGTAGTCTCAAACTATAAAAATATATATTCTTGACCAGGACAACTTGACGAGTCGATATGGCTATGTTCGTCCGTCTGTCTGTCCGTATGAATTTCAAGATCTAGGGAACTATAAATAAAATAACGCATATTAAAAAACAAAATAAAAAAAAACCTTTGCAGAAATATGGTAGATATAAATATATAGTAAATTGAAAACAACCGCTAGCATGTCTGTAGTCAGCATATCAGGTAGTCAACTATAGCTTTAATACAACTATACAACTATAGCTTTAATAAATTTAAAGATAATTAAGATATTTATACCCGTTACTCGTAGAGTATAAGGGAATACTACATTTGTTGAGAAGTATGTAACAGGCAGACGGAAGCTTTTCCGACCATATACAGTTTATATATTCTTGATCAGGATCAATAGCCGAGTCGAGCCGAGTCCGTCTGTCCGTATGAACGTCGAGATCTCATGAATAAAGCTAGAAAGTTGAGACAGACGCAGCGCATGTTTGTTGACCCATGCCACGCCCACACGTTTGAAAAATGTTTTGATAATTTTTCATTGTTTTGTTAGTCTTGTACATTTTTATCGATTTGCACCACAATCCGCCAAAAACTGTTAGTGTTGAAATTTCTCCTTAGCACTTTCACCAGCTGAGTAACGGGTTTCAAATATTGGGGGAACTGGACTATAGCGTTCTATAATGTTTTATTGTATATTTGCAGAGTAATGATTGTACTGAAAAGAGTGAAGCAGAAGGAACATCCCGGTTTAGCCGATGGTTTCGACAAAAAGAAGCTGCGAATAACAATGAGCTTCCACGGTTGCAGGAGTCACATGCTCAAGAAAAACTTGGTATGTCAAGATTTTTAATAATATATTAAAACTTACAGTTGACATTATTTTTAAGGTATGCCAAGTGTTAAAGATCTGGAAGCTCAAATGACTAAAGTGGATATGAGGACTGATTTAACAAATCCCATAGCAGGGTCATTCTCTCAGACAGTACAAGTGGAAAAACATATTGCTAGAGACACTGAGGCATTCAAAAAACTATTGCAACAGTTGGGCTCACAGGCAAGGCAGCCTCATCCATGCAACGACGTTTGCCATACAATAAATCATACAAATATAGCAAGCCATGAACAGCTTGATTTAAAATTACATCAAAAAATAAATGACGGTCATTCGCAGCAACCAGAGTTAAGTGTTCACGTGCCAACCATGCCAACTAGTAGTCATGTTATTTTGCAAAAGCGTTTGGAAATCCAACATCTAATTCAAAGTAAGATATATTTTAAAATTCTATATCTACACACTTTTTGTTTTGATACTACGGTCATTTTTCTGGTCCTTATGATAAAAGTAATAGGCATATTACGGTTTATTACATGTTTTCCATTAGAACGAGAAATTATTTACAGCTTATCTTGTGAATACTTTGTGTCCTTTTTTCTGCTTTTATATACGTCTGCACTGTGTCTTAAATAAAAAAAAAATAATTTTTAATAATAAATAGGACTTTATTGTGGAGACGTTTCACATGAATTTTTGGAAAAAGAGCTGGATAATCCTAGCACTCCAGCGGCTACAAAGGATGTAATTGCAGCAGTTTTCCGTGAATATTCTCGTCCTAAAAGAAATGTAACAGGCGATCCTAATATCTTTACCCAATCATCATTTCTTCAGCCGCAATCGGCCCATCAGCACTACTCTCAAGGTTAGTAATTCTTGGTGACTCGAATTTGGTAACACTTTAAATTTAAATTACTACGGGGTTACAAGCGATTCTTATTAGATTCAGTTAAATAGTCTTATATACTAAAACACTATACTATAACACTCATATACTATAACAGTATTTATGTTTTATAAAATACGACTTTATAAATGTATTTATTTAATTCTAGAATTGCCCTCGCAAAATACTGCCAACCATACGATCAATCAGCTAATTTCCCACGGTAACTCCCCAACTCCTTTGGCATTTACTCCCACTTCAGTTTTAAGAAAAATGACAGCCGATAAGGATACTCAATCACCAAGCCCTTCTTATACCCAGCACCCACAATATAAAATACACCAACAGCATGTCAAGCAACACGGTACTCGCGAAAACATGCATGAGCAACACCTGACCGCAACAATGGCTGTACAGCCCCGAATGATATTAGGGGGTGGAAACTTTGCCGTTGGCCAAAATAATCAACAATTATCTCCTAACATGTCACTAAATCGTACTCAGCAAGGGTTAAAGTGGACTTCTGGCAATATGCAAATGGTGCAAGGAAAATCATTTGGTAAGTTAAACGAAAAAAAGTGGTAATTATTAAGGAATTTGGGTTTTTTTTTAAACCAGTTAAAAGGATTAGGAGTGTTGTGTATGTGTAATATGTATAAACTAGTTACCTGATTTTCAAGCATCCGCATAAGTGATAAGTTTGAGCGGTTTAAATCTATACTACTGCTATCTCCCATTTTGTATTATTTAGTTTGAAAATAAGCTACACGCGCACTTTGTTGTCATTAAACCATAAGGTAAAAATAAACTACAAAATCGAATAATACTAGGTTAACTTAAATCTAAAATATAAATAAAAATCATTTTAAATTATTAAAAATTCACATAACGTTTAAGAAGTAACATTCAAGCCAATTCACCAATGGTACAAGTCTGTATCTGAACTATTTTGCATCTTCACGCCAAGAAGATTTTCGCGGGAAGACTTTCCCCAGAGTGAGTTTCCTACCTGATCTGCTTTGGTGATGTGCCGATAGTGGTTTTGCGGTTTTCCGTTTGAAACATTTTCAGCTTAAGTGTTTGTTAATCCGCCTGCAGTTTCTACTATATATTTTTTTTGGAAGTACGGAGCCTTAGAGAATGTGAAAACTCAACGCAGACACTTGATGTTTTCAAAGGTTTATGACATTTTTAAAAGAAGTGGTAGTCAAATTTTAATCCAAATTATATTATATTTTTATATAATTAAATTATATAATGTCAAAAAAACGAGTATTAAATTAAAATACATTAGTTTAAAAAATGCGAGAATTGTTTGTAAGATGGACATGGCTATGTCGTCTCGGCTGTTGATACTGTTCAAAACTATATATGCCTAATATGGAGATAACTGTATCCTTCAATGCGTTGTCAGCTTTGGACTAAAATTAATATATCCTCGGCACGGGTAACACAAGAATTAACTACTATTAATTGTCAGTTATTCAGCTTATTTAACTGCACGAGAGATGAAAATATGCAAATATTACAGCGAGTGCTGTTGCAAGCAAAAGCAAGGACTTGGCCAAATCACAAGCACCTCACATACTTTTCAACGAATCTAGTAAATTCTTTTCTCTCTAAAACGGGTGTAAATAATTATATGTATAATTATATCCGGTTAGTTATAACTCTTTTGCCCTCTAGAAATATTTGTCTTAAATTATATTCTTTGCATAAAGTGCGAGGTACTCTATTATTGCGTTAGTTCCTGACTTCTTTGCCTTTTTATAGAGTTTACAAACTCAGTTTTTTTACCGCATCGTGGATAAGAAAACTAGTTAATATTTGTCATCCATAAGCATTAGTTTTGCTTTTAAATAAGAATATTCAATATATACTTTTGATAAATGAGGTATAATTCTTTCTTTCAGTTAACTGATAGTATTGCATAAAAACTATGGATTAAAAAAGTATCCCTCGAATGTAGTCTTACTTTTAAAATGAACCTATTTTTTTTGGATTGTTTAATGTTCTTTTTTTGTCCCAAAGCATTTACTTAAGTCTCTAGATTATAATATCCTTGGTAAACTGCTCGATATAAGAAACATGAGTTCCTTGACTTCTGAATTAATTAATTTAAAGACTTACTAACGCTAATAAGAAGTGTAAATAGGCATTAATGATTTTATTTTCACTTACTTATTTTAGGTCGTCCTATTCTGAAAGGAGGTCTTAATTCAATGACGCATGCCAATTCTGCAATTCCTTTTACTGGCCATAAAATTGGAGGGCAACCCATTCATCAACCTCACCAGCATCTGCAGCAGCAACAAAGATTTAAATCAGCTCAATCTGTGGAATCAACTATGAATACTGAAAATGTTCATCAAAACATGGCTTCTCCTGTGGGATGGCACCAACTTTACCTGCAACATCACCAACAACATCTTCAGACACGTCAGCAACCGAGGCAAAGGGTGATTTATGGAGAAATGCACCGGCAATCACATCCACAAATGTCCCCACCAGTCCCAGGTGAAATATTATAAACAAAGTTAGTTTTATAAATCATCATATAATTTTCTTTATTTCAAGGTTTTTCTGATAGCTCCGATTCTGGTAACGTCATCCAAACTAATAGCCTCACGTCTCCTAGCTATCAGAGGGATGATAGGATTTCTTCACCAACTAACCAATTGTCGCAATGGTTTTCCCCGGAGCTGCTTGCAAAAGCTTCCGCTGGAAAACTGCCACTTTTAAATGTAAACCAAGCGCTCAGTTTAGAAGAATTTGAACGTAGCATTCAACATTCCTCAGCCGTCGTGCACAACTAACTTTTGAAGATAGTTTTAGGTTTAATACAGCAAATTTTAAAATGACACCTAATCAAATATTTTAATGTCTACAATTAATTTTTATGTCTAGGAGTATGTGTGTATAGGCACAAACCTATTAAATATTGCTTGAAACATTAAATTTTAAGCACATAAAAGTACATTTCTATAAATAAATATACACTAACTCAAACTATTTAAAGAATTTACAAAATGTAATTATTATATTGTACAAAATTGTTTTACTGTAAATAACACATACAATTATATAAGTTTTAAAAGATTGACTTTTCTTTAATCTCAGTATACACTTCATTTTGATAAGGGGCTTACGCTTGGAATTAACTTTATTATTATACCTACGTTGCACATAGATGAAAAGAGTATGAAAATATATTGAAAACTATGTACCAGAAAGAAGAAAGTGTTTCCGACCCAATACAGTATATATTCCTAATTAATATCTCTAGGGTATATTGATTTAAGTCAGAAGTTGCAAAGCAGTAACGGAGTATATTAATGATCAGTTTCAATAGACGAATCGATATAGTCACATCCGTTAGTAAGTCAAGAAACAAGTATCTTAGTTTTAAGGCTAATATGTTTTAATTAGTATGTATATATAGCTGGCGTAGGAAAACTCGACACAACTAAATAATAGAAAATAAATCGTAGGTAGCTTCATTATTCTTGATTATACTGCGATCTAAGTTGGTATGCTCAAATAATGATTAAAATCGGGAAATTATATTATATGGTCTTACTCGGAATATAAAAATTTTTTTAATATGGGTATAATTATTGCATGGCAAGCTGCAGCAATTGAAATCGCCTGAATTTTAGATTACTAAAAATAGTCTATTTTTTCTTGTGCAAGAAAAAACGTTTTCACGAGAAATACTGGGTGCGCCGGTTAATTTAGTATGCCTAAATAAAGCTGTTTGATTGATCTCGATAAACGTACTTGTTTTTTCTTAAACACCTTCCCTTATAACATTCTAAACATTTTATATTAACAAAAAAACGCGAAAAATATTGAATCCACTTCTTGGTTGCTTAGAATTTTTATTGTTAACTTATAATTCTGATTCGTGTTTTGCATCTATGTAATATTTATAGAGTTAATACAATTTATTTGTACTTAGATACTGTATAGGAGTTCACAGTATACATATCTATCATACATCTATACTGATTTACTGAGCTAAATGGTACTTTGATAAAATTTATTATATATTTTATTTTAAATTAATTTTATATAGGATGTAAGAATGAAATCTTTACAAAATTTGATGAATTCGATTTAAGGGTTAGTACATAGTTAAAGGAACTCCATATTAATTACACTTTGTTTTATCCATTGATCGTCATGTTATTAAGATGTTGTATATGACTGGCATTCTTTCCCGTTATCTAATTCTTTCCCGTTATCTACTAATGTTAATAAAATGCGTGTGTAGAAACAATATATTATAATAGCTTAAAATTAGTTTAAAACTTGAACATGAAATAACATTAGGGTTTGGGTTAATGAGTTTAACATCTATTATTTAAAAATAAAAATGTATTTACTAATTATTTGGTTCAAGCGTAACTGTCCTCTTTCAGTGTTGGCATTCAATCAAACATACACCCATTTTCCCATTTTTTTAAACTTAAACTTATCAAAATCATTTTCGTTAGAAAAATTTTTCTTTGAAAACATATAAGCGGAATAATACCGAAATTCCTTATGTGTACATTAGTATACAAATTATACCCCAAAGGTTTTTAAAAAAAAACATATTTTTTTAAAATACTCATGTATGCGGAATACCATTAATATTATCGTTATTTGTATGGGAAAGCCTGGTGTTCAACTTGTATTTGCAAAGTACTTAATAATTTGTTAACCGGCTCAGGAAAAAGTTTTATTCGAAAATAACTATTTAAATTAAACTTAGTATATCTATTGAAACAATTAGAAATACAAGTTGATTCTAACTAAATAAAAATTAGGTCCCTTTATTCAAAAAATCAAAAAATTCTAAAAAAGACACGCACTATATGGATTAATGCTATATTCTCTAAGTGCCCACTGTTCCAGTTATTTGCGATTTATGGCAAAAAAAGTATTTATTCTATGGGTAAAACGCTGTGTTACTGTCCAATATACTTCAACTTAAAGTTTTATTGTTACATATTTATAAAATAATACCAAAATTGTCGTAAAGATATATATAGTAATATATTTGCTGTTTATCTAATTTATTAACGGATAGGAATTAGATCAAACTGTCATTAACTTTTGCACACATAATTTTTTAATTTTACTTCACCCCGTATATATAAGTAGAACAGGGGTGAGAAAACAGGGGTTCATTAAAAATGTAAGAAGGAAAAACGCTTAGGTCCACTGCAATACTATCAGATACCATTTACATAAACATTCTGCGAGGTAGATAGATAGATAGATAAATATGCAAGCAATAAACCGAATGTTTTTGAACGTGCACATGAGCTAAAGGAAAAGCGAGGGAGATGCTAAAGTGCACGTTGATAAGAGAGTGTTTTTGAAACGCACCAAATAGTGTGTCCACTGTTGATACTAAATAAGAATAAATATACTATATATTTTCGCAAGTGTGTCGTTTGCTTTGAGGAAAGCTGACTGAAATCCATATATCATATATCCTCTGTTAGGATATAACCGTGTTGGGCAGTGTTCAATAAAAAAGCTGCATGTTACATAATTTTCGTAAATACGATTTATAAACTGTCGTCTGTTCATATAAACGTAGTAATCTCGAAAAATTAACATGAAAGTTAGGATTAGGCATTTATACTCTAGATATGTATGTATATATGTCCAGCATAAGTTTACTCTAAAAGTTGGTGACGACCACATACTGTCATACAGTTTTTCAGTGTACCGAAAAGTTTGCAAGATAAAATTCCATATGGTATATTTTGAGTACTGTTTTGTCAATAACTTTAGTGTTTATTGGAAAAGTACACCCTAATGTGTGTACATTGATCTTAAAAAATTCGATTTATTATTATGAACCGTATACAAATGAAGAAAATGGCAACTAAAAATTATACAATGAATTAAAAAATACGCATCTGAAAGGTTGAATATTACAAATGTCTAAGCATTTGTTTTATCTTTGACGACTTATTTCTCTATATCCTTGCATTAGGGACCAGATTCGCAAATTGTGCATTAAAATTGTCTCATTTTGTAGCACAGTGTTATAAAGTGAGATTTTCCTCGCTATTTATTTTACTTATTTATTCGGTTACAGATTGACCCAACGAATTCGCCTTCTTCGGGTAGAAATTCTCCATTGCTCTTGTGAACAACATTTGATTGGCCTGAAGCGTCATCAAGGGTTGGGCTATTTTGTGTCGGAAGCGCACTTGAAGACGCAGTTGTTCCCACTGCACCTCCAGTTAAGGCAGTGGTGCCTGGTGCCTGTGTACGACTATATCCAGAGCTGGTTGGGGCACCCTGAGCTCCCGCCGCGGCCGATCGCCTGTAGACGGTGCTGTTCATAGTTAGCTTGCGAACATTCTTGTCCGGGTGAAAGACGAGGATGTATACTTTAGGTGAATATAGACATACAAGGGCCACTGATGCACTTAGACTTATTGAAATACACAATGTAGTAGTTTGCACCTAAAAAAATTTAAATATTTGGTTATATTTATCTATATAGTACAGTTACAGCCAAACAATTTTCCTATCGTTGTATTGGGATGGAATATAACGGTCGAACTTAATCCTAAATGTACATACAAAACAAAATTTAAAGTAAATCAATAAGTTAAAAAAAACCTTGCAAGTATTTCAAAATATTTCTGTTGTTTAAATCGCAAAGTGTTCTTATACACACTGGTTTTTCGGGAATTTTTAGTTTTAGTTTTATCGAAATCGGACGACTTTATAATACAGCTGCAAAAACGTCAGAAAATTGGGAAAAAATCATAACTTCGTTTTCTTTGATTAAAAAAGCGTTTGACACACACTTAAATATGACTTATCGTGTTCTTTTATTTTCATTATAAAGTGTTCTTTGTCTTTCGTATTTACTGCACTACACTTTGGGTTGTCGAAGATAATTTCCTTTCTTGTTTACATAATAATTTGGTCTGGTTAACCAAATAACAATGTTTATTTAACTACGTTCATATAAAAATTTTATCAACGTTAACCAAATCACCACAATAAATTAACAAATACATACCTCATAGGAATTTCCAGTTCCAAAATATATGGGTACAAACGCAAGCCATATTATACATGTGGTATACATGGTAAATCCTATGAACTTTGACTCATTAAAGTTTTCAGGTATTTTTCTCGTTTTAATTGCATAAATAGTGCAAATGGTTATGAGAATCATATTATAAAGCTGGGAAAAGAGAAAGGACATGTCTTGTATATTGCACTTTAGAATCACCTCCCTTCTGTCTGGGTAATAGAACCGAGTTCCTGGTGGTTCAACTACCATCCAAATCATCGTGATTAGTACCTGTATAGCTAAAAGGATTTTACATTAATGTAGGACCTTTCATAAATGTTAATATTTTACCGATCAAAGAGGTGGTTATCACCACTTGTGATTGCGGACTAATATACTTAAGGCGCTGTGCTGACTTAGAAGCAGAGTGAAAGATTCGTGAAATTCGATTTGTTTTTGTTAGCAGGGCACTGTATATAATGGAAAAGCCAACCCCAATACCAAACCTTTGCAGAACACAGGAGCCAATTGTTGGTTTAGCTATCAGCGCAAAAGTATTACAATAACAAACCAGTATACCAAAGAGAAGAGTATAGCTTAGTTCACGTCCTGATGCTCTTACCAATGGAGTGTCATGATTTTTTGCAAATAATACTATTACAATAATTGTCACTGCAATACCGAAGATTGCAATGGCCATCGGAATAAGAGCAAACAGCGATTTCCATTTCATATACTGGATATCTAAAGCAAAGCAGGAAAGCTTGTCAGCATAGGGCCAAAGTCCAGGACCGCAGTCTTTACACGTAAACTCATCATATACATATTCAAAAGATTCACAGCTGTCGCATATCCAGCAACAGGTATCCCCCTATAAAATTCGGTATGAATATGAGAAAAGTATATTGACTGAAATCCTCATTACCTGTTGTTTTTTGATCATCCCGACCTCACATGGTAATGAACAGGCCGAAGTAGGTTGTTCGGTTTCCTTGTTCCAAACGACTGTTTCTGAATTTAGTTGCAAACCATTAAACCATTTGCCAATAACCTGAAAATTAATTTGGCTATCGTTAATTATATTACAATTCTAACGTTTTAACATTTATTTTTTTGTTTGTGTATTATTAACAGAACTTTCTTTCTTTTCAAACGTTATGATATCAAAAACAAAAGACACATATATAATTATACCCGTTACTCGTAGAGTAAAAGGGTATACTAGATTCGTTGAAAAGTATGTAACAGGCAGAAGGAAGGGTTTCCGACCATATAAAGTATATATATTCTTGATCAGGACCAATAGCCGAGTCGATATGACCATGTCCGTCTGTCCGTCTGTCTGTCCGTCCGTATGAACGCTGTGATCTCAGGAACTACAAAAGCTAGAAAGTTGAGATTAAGCATACAGACTCCAGAGACATAGACGCAGCGCAAGTTTGTCGATTCATGTTGCCACGCCCACTCTAACGCCCACAAACCGCCCAAAACTGCCACGCCCACACTTTTGAAAAATGTTTTAATATTTTTTCATTTTTGTATTGGTCTTGTAAATTTCTATCGATTTGTCAAAAAACTTTTTGCCACGCCCACTATAACGCCTACAAACCGCCAAAAACTGTGACTCCCTTCCACTAGCTGAGTAACGGGTATCAGATAGTCGGGGAACTCGACTATAGCGTTCTCTCTTGTTTTGCTTGAATTTATTATATGTATATATGTCAAATCGGCTATATATTTTAATAATTTCGGTTTGAAGCGCATATCAATGCTGGATAACTTAATGTGTACACAGACATGTCTGATTCAAAATCTCTGCGACTACCATTAATGGTATAACATGATAAATCTTTTAGTTTTGCTTTGGTGTCCTCTCCGTGATAATAAAAAAATAAAAATAGTACATATATTTGGAATCCCATAACAGTGTTTGTGTAATTTTTGTATAATTTATGGTACCTTATACTGATATCCTGAAGAGTTTTCTAGCCGTTGATAATTCAAAATGTCATATCTGGCCAAACCATCGCCTTGTCGATCAAATTTGACTTCGCTGCCAGCTAGATCTATTCAGAACGAACCCCATGCAGGATTACAAAGTCAATTATATTATTAGTAAAGTATAATAATGAAAATCAAGTACTCTACCTATGAATGATACGTTCAAAAGGTAATTGTTGTAAAAATCCTTTCCGTCATAATTAGCCATGTCAGGACACGCTTGGGACTTGGTATCAGTCGAAAGTTTTCGATACCACACAGACTCGCTCTGTAGGTGCTTCCTTGTCTCAGACGTTTGGTCGCTTTGTGTGTTACAACGATCATTATGCAAATTATGAAGCGCATACGCAAATGCGTAGACAGCATCCACAACGAATTGAGTTTTTGACTCTTGTTCGTACCTGTAATTAGATTTATTGTGTTCTTGTTATTATTCTGTTTCATTCAGATCGATTTGTAGCTTATAATTTTTATTAATAATATATTTTTTTAAATAATATTATAGTGGTAGGACTTTACAGGACAACCGAAAATCACACGGTTCAAATGTTCTCTGCGCTCTTTCGATGGTTTGCGTTAGACATATAGCGTCACAACATAATTTAATCAAATTATATCATGTTAAGACTCTTTTTCATACTTCCCGTGCAACGCATTTGTAAGCACTTCGTGAAAGACTTTTGCTCCCTGAAAGGCTTCCGGATGTTTTCCAAAACAAGTATTCCAGAATATTTATACTATAATACTTTTGTAAACAAAACAAAGGAAGTGTTTCCAAAGAATATAACACAGGATTATTAAATATTTAATTTTTTATTTTCTTTAACTACAATGAGTATATAAACGAAACGATTATAAGTATATATACTCTTGATTAGCCGAGATAGCTCTAACGCCCACAAGCCGCCCAAAAACGGCCACGGCCACACTTTATATATATACACTATATATATATAAATATATATAATATATGTATATATATAATATAAAAATATGTTAATATTATATATATTACTAATATTTCATAATTTATATAAGTTTGCTTATATGCACAACTATAATTTCCTATACATTGTGAAATTAAAGCATAATTGAAAGAGATGAAAATATTTCTGCAGAATCTGTGTGTAGACCAAACAGGGCTCGAACCCGAATATGCACAATAGTAAAATATTGAGAAAAGAATAAATCTAAATGCACATATTATAGTAGAGTACTATACGAAGACTTCCATTCAATGCTTCCCAAACTTCCGACTGGGTATTTCCGATTCTCTCTTTTAATTAGAAACACTAAAAGTGTTGAGGAGAATGACGTTAAATAAAACTGAGTAAAACGATTTTTTACAATGAATCAGACAACCGTTCTGGTCCCTAGCAACTGCAGAGAGCGTTCGTTTGGCATATGAAGATGAAAATGTCAATAATTTATTCGGCATGGCCAAAGGAAATTCTCCGAAAGATTTTTGTAAAATGTTTATATGTAAATTAACGTAAGTGTGGCTGGGGGGATCCTCGCTGCAGTCACGGATTTTATGTTGAGAGGAACTTTCCTCTTTTAACTGCCAGCCTTGTGGTCTGGCAGAGTAATTAAAACAAATATATTTTACGACGTTCAGTCGGAGTAATAGGATTGACGAGCAGCCGCTCTTTATTAATGTCAAAAACAAACTGAAACTTAAAGCTAACAAAGACTCGCAGCGGCCACGCAAATATGCTGTGTTTGCCGGCTGCGCACGGGTTTCCGGCCCAATGCTGGGTCAGCACTTTTACATTTTGATATTATATTTCGCACACTGAGCCAACTGTTCTAGTTCGTTGGCTTGTGTTAACTACTCCCCCTTCAAGATTACGGCCGTCCTCGGCTGGTCCTAATTCGGCGATCATCCCGTTTAATTGGATTGCAGATCTCCGCGCTCCGAGGAACCGTAGACAGGTGATACCAATGCAAATCAATGCACAACAAATCGCTGCTGCGATAAATATTATGCGATGTGAATGATTAGTATCAATTTCTCTCCCGAACTCTTTGATGAACTCCAAGTTACGTTCACTCAGCTGGTGAAGATAGGGGAGACTCAGAATATCTCTGTTGGCGGTGATATTCAATGATGGGGAACTCGCTACCCCTGGAGCTCGTATTTGGGCCTTGTCGTGATTTATAAAGGTGGTGTCATTTATCACGACGCGATCATTGAAGGTGATGAGATGAGTGCCACGTAGGTAGACTTCTGTTCCGTTGTCCACCGTGACCCTGGCTGGCCGGTCATTGATGATGATGATTCCCTCGTCCACGCGGGTAAGCGGGTGTAGGTCGCTTGGTTGCGACTCGCAATGCGCTATGACGCCTGTGTGTAGTTCCCTGGCGCATGAGCTTTCCGTTGATAGTTGGCAAAAGGTAGCCCCCGGTGTTGGGGTGCAGTTTTTGATTTTATGGACTTCTTCTCCACACTTTGCTACCATGTTGTCGGTTATCCGCAGCATAACTCCTTTGCAAGCTACTGGGAAAATAGTGACCTTCTTACAAGACAATTTTATTTTGGGAAATTTGATAATAAAGTGTATCATGTTAGAGGATTGTAGTATTTTTACAGACGATGCGGACATAAGATCCCCTATGGGGGTATCTGTGGGTTCTTTCAACCAAACTGATTTTAAGTCTGCATGATCTAGGATATTTGGACTGACAATATTGTTTTTCGCCAGTGTTACAGCCAACATTAAATTCTGTAACTCCATCATTAGTATTCTATTCCTAGCCAGCAGTGTCTCATATAAATGGCCGGTGTCAATTTGTGTATTTTTATGTGTTTGCAAGATTTGATTTACAGTTGTTGTTAATTGGTTGATTCGACTTTGTATTCTAGTATTAATTTTGATTTGCCTATTGTTTGACTGTGTCAACTGCCACTCTGTGAATCTTATTCTTTCTAGATCGCCGGCATCCGGCGTCCCCGCTACTACCTTTAGCATTGAGCCCAGAAAATCTAAACTCCTTGCGATTCTGTGGTGGACTTTTAACGAATCCAGCGTGTCCCGAAGGTGCGAGGTATCCACTTCTAGCAATTTCCTCATATGAGACTGTGGAAACATCTCGTTCATGCTGCTTGTTTCTTCTATTACGCGCATGTATTCCGAAAGATTTGCCGAGTGGGTCACATACGCGAGCTCCTCCCACACCAGGATCTCTCCATCTATGATGGGGATATACCTTGCTTGTGAATAGTTAGTGATGTGCGCTGACACCAATGACAGTGAAAGGAGGATGAAAATTCTGCACCTGTGGAAATGTATTCTTTTAGTCGCTTTTTCTTGTTCGCTGAGGTTTATCCCATCACCAATTAATTTTATAATAAACTAAAACATCGTGCCTTTGGCAACGGACTTAATGTCTACTAAATGGAAGTTTGCCAAACGGCTGATGATAGGTAGTAATAATAAAAAATTTAAAATTAAGCGAGAGAGTCATTTTAAGTTGTCCTTGTGGACCACCCTCCCTTCAATGAGGACCGTGGTCCCCAGGTCTGCCTGTATGGCTTTTTCCTCACACAAGGGAGTGAGTTTATTGCCGAGCCTTCTATTAGTTTTGACCAAAACCTTTTCGCCCACTTCGAAGACTCTGTTTTGTCGAGAAGCATTCTCTCGAGACCTTAGCGCGTCTTGGGCATTCTTAATTTTGTCAGCAATCCGTTCTTGTGTGTCGTCCGTGCATTCTTGTATTGCGTCGACTGGCCTCTTATCGATGACCGAATGGATTGACTTGTTATATCTGGTAGTGGCTAACAAGATTATTTCCACAGTATCACTTATGCCCTTGTCGATTTTTAGGCACCTGGCGAGCTCTAGTAGAGTGCTGTGAAAACGTTCCACTTGCCCGTTTGAGACACTGTGAAGGGGTGGCGCATTCGTGATGCTGACGCCAAAATGGTTGTCTAGCATGGCCGTGATCGTGTGCGAATTTAGCGATGGCTCGTTGTCGCAGTAAATCACTTTGGCCTTTGGGAAGAAATTCATGACCTGCAATAAGGCTGGTTTCAAATCCTCAATTGTTCTTGACGGCACATGCTGTACGACGGCGAATTTCGAAAACTTGTCGATGCAAGTGAGGAAATACTTTTTATCCGTTGAGAAAATGTCTATGTGTAGCATTTCTCCTACATGAGAGGGAATCGGTGACTCGCCAATCTCTTGTTTCTTCGGATGCCTATCATATTTAGCTTTCGCGCACGTTTTGCAGTTTTGGACAATTTCATTGGCCAGTTTGGCCATTTTTGGGAAGTAGTACTCTGTGAGAACCTGCTTCACATTTTCTTGGGCCGACCGGTGGGCCCTATTGTGTTCTGCTAATATGACTTCCCTTCTTTCTTCGACCCCAAAAATGTCTGTAACACGGTTTTTGCAGTGCCAGAATTTTGTAGTCGGGAATCTCCGGACTAAGTCGTCCTGCACCGTTGCTAGCGTGTGCAAATCGCAATGGAGGGCGTTTACGCCCTTGGGGACTATTGCATCCGCAAGGTCATCGAGTAATGACTTCTTGTCGGTGAAGTTGATCGAATGTCGTTTCTTATTTTTAAAGAGAACGAAAGAGCGTTTTAGCGGAAAGCGGGCCTCTTCTAGAATTAGTTGGTTCTGGAAGCAATTTAGGGGCTTATCCGTTGTTTCTATGGTGTGAGTGAGGGAAATCTCACTGTGAATGGTCGCAACGCATGATTCTGCATCCTGTTCTTCTATGGCGTTAATTTGCTGCCTAGACAGGGCATCAGCAACCAAATTTTCTTTTCCCGGTTTATAGACTACCTTCGCACCCGTTTCCTCGATGCGACCCTTCCACCTTTTGATTTTCGCGTTAGGGTTAGAATCTGATACCGAGAATGACAATGGCTGATGGTCAGTGAAGATAGTTATATCTTTCACCGCATATAAATAGTGTCGCAGCTTGGCCAACGCCCAAACGATGGCTAATAATTCCTTTTCATTTGTGGCGTAGTTTATTTCCCTATCCTTTAATGTCCTCGAGATCATTGTAATAGGACGATTCTCTTGTGAAAGCACTGCTCCAATACCGTAGGCTGAAGCATCCGTCGTTAGATGGAATGGCTTCTTGTAATCCGGGTATCTGAGCATAACATCTTCGGATGCCAAAATGTTGCGCAGTTTTTCGAAAGAATTTTTTTGCGCCTCATTGAATTGTACTTGGATGTGTCGCGATCTATGTCTGCTTACACTTCCATTTTCGCCCTTTAAGATGTCCGAAATAGGCCTTGCTATGGCTGCAAAGTCCCTAATAAAGCATCTGTAATAGCTCGCGAGACCTAGGAATGATCTAACCTCAAATATTGTTTTTGGTTCGGGGAACTCTTTTATGGCCCTGACCTTTTCTGGATCGGTGGTAGTGCCATCACTGGTGACTATAAAGCCAAGAAAGTTTACGCTTTTTTTAAAAAAACTTGACTTTTTTACTGAGACCCTCATATTTGCATCGCTTATGGTTTTTAAAACCCAATCCACGTGCTTGACATGAGCATTCTCATTTTCTGAGAAGATTATTACATCATCGACGTAGACATAGCAAGTCTTGCCGATTTGCTCTCTGAGAATGTCATCAATGGCTCTCTGGAAGATGCTGGCAGCATTTCTCAAGCCAAAGGGAAGCCTCTTGAATTCGTACTTCCCTCCGCTTACGGAGAAGGAAGTTTTTTCGCGGTCATTTTCCGCTAAGACGATCTGGTGATACCCGGACTTGAGGTCCAATGTCGTAAAGAATTTGGCCTTGCCCAAGTTGCCCAGTATCATGGAGATATCTGGCATCGGGTATTTGTCTGGGATAGTTCTTTCGTTTAGCTTACGAAAGTCTATGACTAATCGTCTATTTTGATTGCCGGCCTCGTCGGTTCCTTTTTTATCAACCACCCATATTGGGTTGTTATAAGGAGACACCGACCTTTGAATTATACCATTTTTAAGCAGGTCTTGGATTTCGTTGTTGACGAAATCTGCTGCCCCCATGGGGTATGGATATAATTTGGCGTAAATGGGCTCTTCGCTAGTCGTCCTAATCGTGGCCACTACCGATGTGTTATATGGCAGGGCCTCGTTGGGATCTGCGAAGGCGTTTTTTCGGCTCTTTATCATTCCCAGAAATGCCTTCTTCACCAAAGGTGGTGCATCTGCGCACTCCACGTTAGTGAAGTTGACGTCAGTGCATTTATGGAATGAAATCTTCTCAACTTCGTTACCCCATTTGAGCTGGGCGGAAGCGAGGCAAAGTGATGTGCCGGCCTGTGTTAACAGATCGGCCCCGATTATCCCGTCGAATGTTGTAAAATCTGGTAAAATGAAAAAAGTCGCTTTCAGATTAAAAATCGAGACGAAGCATTTTTTTGTAACAGTGGTGGTGCCGTGAATTGAGTGAATTTCGAAAGGAGAGTCCACCGGGCGGATACCCTTTAGCTCTTTGCGAGGTCGGATGAAATTTTTTGACGCGCCGGTGTCTAAAAGGAAATTCATTGGTACCCCTGCTACTCTTCGTCTGATGACGGGTAACAGGGATTTTCCCCTAAAAAATTGACGTAGTCAGAATCATACTCGGCGATGGCATCGTCGTCTATTTTTGATTCCGCTTTGGAGGCGGCGGCGGCATACGCTCCTGTCTTTTCTTCCGTATTCTGCGTAATGAAGTTAATTTGTTGTTGTTTCCTCACGGCGCCTGTGCGCTCAGAGGTGGCTGGTCTTCTGTTCTGGTAGGCGTTTGCCTGGGTCGGCTGCAGCACTCTAGAAAATGAGGGATCGACCTCCATAGGTTCTGGTGTGCCGTTGTTCTTGTAATTTTTGGTACTTTGCGGTTCGGCGTGAACCTGTGCCTTATGCTGCCTATTGAAATATGGGTTTTTGGTATTATTAGGTTGTGGGTCATGGTGGTCGTGCTTGTCAAGTTGACGACCCTGCGCTTTTGCAGTAGGTTTGCGATCTTTATCTTCTTGACTTCTTGCAAAACTGGCTGCAAAAACATATCTCTCGTGGTTAGATTCCACTTCTTGCGCTAAGGCCAGAGCTGACGGCATGTCTTTCGGCTTTGCCGCGAAAAGCACATCAGTGAGGCTGCGTTTAAGTCCCGAGATGAAAATACGCAAGGCGTCCTCTCGGAATTTTTCGCACAATATTTTTGCCGTCGATGGCTCGTGAGACATATGAGCTTTATTTGTGAGTAAGGTGAGTTTTTTCTCGACCTCATCATAATACTGTAGCAGGGTCATGTTGTGTCCCTGTCTTAAAGTGCTCATGTCCTGTTCAATGACATGCATTGGACGCTTGTCACTGTAAGTGAAATCGAGCCGATTTATAATAGCATCGAAATTCAGTACAGTGCCAAACGAGGATAAAACGTTATCGGCCGCGCCCCTAACTTTGTTTCTAATAATTGTCACTGCCTCATAATGGCGAGAGGTGCCGTTGAAATTTTTAAATATGCGATACGCAGCAATCGCCGCTTGTCGCCACGAAACATATGATTCCTGTGACCCCGAGAATTCAGGCAAATATTTAACGGCGTCTAAAGTCACGCCACATTGAGAATTATTAGTTATGTCTATGGGCTCGTAGGCTTTAATTACGGGGGCCACAGCTGAGGTGGGCGCGACATGTGTTGCTGCCAACTGGCTGGCCAGTCCCTGAATTGTCTGACGCAGTTCATTTTGTACGAGTTGGTTTTTGGCGGCTTCGTCCGCTAAAGCGTTGGTCACAATTGCCTGTATTATAGCTTTGAGTTGTTCTGGATCTATCGACATTTCGGGGGGATTCGCGGTTACACGTCTTAGAGAAGAAGCTAGATTTTCGCTGTCGGACTCTGAGTCGCTGGAGTATGGTTTTTTATTCCTATATTGTGAGAACCCGGGCTGCATGAGCGGTTTAATTCGCCTAGGCATGCAGAGACTGCCTGTGTGGGTAGCAGTTGACCACAGACAAACAAACAATAAATAAAGACAAAGGCTGCAGCGTCAAGTGTCACGCTTGAATCGAATGGAAACATAAAACAACAATAAAAAATGAAAAGCTAACGTATGCGCTGTTGTAAAAAATAATTACATGATTTTTGTTCTTATTCACACTGATATGAGACCACGTTTTAGTGTATCTGCTGGATTAATAATTTGTTTTTGTTCATAATAATTTTTGCTGAAAATATATTTTTTTGTTTAAATTATTTTCTGTTGAAAATAATTTTTTGTTCAAAATAATTTCTGTTGAAAATAATTTCTTTTTATTAACTTTTGTTGGAAATAATTTTTTGTTTAAAATAATTTCTGCTGAAAATAATTTTTTTTTACTGTAACATTGGCGTTGATTAACAATTGCTTTATTAAAAAAAACGCTTCTGTGCAGCGGTTTGTGGTACATAAAAATATTAACAGACTTAAAATGCGTTTAGCATCGGTTCCCACTCACATGATTTTTTTCGGTGTGTGTGTTATTTTATCACTAATTCCCTTCACTTTTCCCGCGCCGCTGTCTTTTGCTTCGCCGCAAATTTAGAAGCTGTGTGGGCGGTGTTGGTGATGGTGGTGGTGGTGGGTGGTGGTTTTTACCACTAGTTGGGCGCCAATTAACGTAAGTGTGGCTGGGGGGATCCTCGCTGCAGTCACGGATTTTATGTTGAGAGGAACTTTCCTCTTTTAACTGCCAGCCTTGTGGTCTGGCAGAGTAATTAAAACAAATATATTTTACGACGTTCAGTCGGAGTAATAGGATTGACGAGCAGCCGCTCTTTATTAATGTCAAAAACAAACTGAAACTTAAAGCTAACAAAGACTCGCAGCGGCCACGCAAATATGCTGTGTTTGCCGGCTGCGCACGGGTTTCCGGCCCAATGCTGGGTCAGCACTTTTACATTTTGATATTATATTTCGCACACTGAGCCAACTGTTCTAGTTCGTTGGCTTGTGTTAACTTGTATATCCCACGTTTATTTATTCGCTCCGCATGAAAAAAAAAACTGTCTACTTTCTATAGTTAAGATCTTGAAATGTATAAAGACAGACGGTCATCATGATTTAGAGTTGATCTATGAGTTATATTGATCCAAAAACAAGAGAGAGCGCTAGTGTGAGGGAGAAATTTCCACACTGACAGTCTTAGCGGCGTGTGGGCGTGGAAAAAAGATTTTTGACAAATCGAGTAAAATTTACAAAAGTCAAATAATATCAAAACATTTTTCAAAACTTTGGGCGTGGCAGTTCTGGGCGGTTTGTGAACGCTAGGGGGCGTGGCAAACAGATGTTTAAAAAATGTATAGGAATTTAAAACACTAATAAAAACAAGAGAGAACGCTATAGTCGAATTCCCCGACTATCTATTACTCAGCTATTGGAAGTCCGAAGTAGAGTCTTCAACACTAACAGTTTTTGGCGGTTTGGGGGCGTTAGAGTGGGCGTGGCAAAAAGTTTTTTGGCAAATCGATAGAAATTTACAAGACTAATACAGAAATGAAAAAAATATCAAAACATTTTTTAAAAGTGTGGGCGGTTTGTGCGGTTTGTGGGCGTTAGAGGGTGGTAACATGAATCAACAAACTTGCGCTGCGTCTATGTATGTCTTTGGAGTCTGTATGCTTAATCTCAACTTTCTAGCTTATGTAGTTCCTGAAATCTCGACGTTCATACGGACGGGCAGACAGACGGACATGGCCATATCGACTCGGCTATTGATCCTGATCAAGAATACATACTTTCCAGCGAATCTAGTATGCCCCTTTACTCTACGAGTAACTGGTGTAAAAATGAGAAAATATTAAAACATTTTTCAAAAGTGAGGGCGTGGAAGTTTTGGTCGGTTACTGGGCGTGGCAACATGAATCAATAAACTTGCGCTGCGTCTATGTCTCTGGAGTCTGCATGCCGAGTCTCAACTTTCTAGCTTTTATAGTTTTTGAGAGCTCGACGTTCATACGGACGGACAAACGGAGGGACGGACAGACGGACATGGTCAGATCGACTCGGCTATTGATCCTGATTAGGAATACATATTCTTTACTGCTGGTCGGAAACGCTTCCTTCCTTCATCTTACATTCTTTTTAACTAATATAGATACCCTTTTACTCTACGAGTACCGGATTTAATAATAAACAAGTTGGAACTTACCCAACTTTTTCTGATAACCGGTAACTGTTGTCGCATGTTGTTTTAGTCTTGTCGCCGATCATATTGTCAGTAGACTCAACTGATTTTCCTGTATAAGGTTCCTCCGAAACAGATGTCAGAGCACAGTTGAAAGTATCCTCCCAGTACTCAGCAAACCAAGGATTCCTTTGATTTGTCTCTGGGGTTAGCTGCATCATGTAGCGATCAAAATCCTCGATTATCTCTGACTGCAGTTCTACAGTAATTGCGCCCTCAGCAATGTCCTCTAACCCGTCAAGTAGTTTTTGTTGTTTCCCCCAACCATCACTTGCTATCCAATGAAACGGTTGGGATAAGTTAGCCCGTTTAGCTGCTTGTAGAATTCGACGGGCATCTTCAGCTCTCGTAAAAAGTACTACGCCCCGAGCATTAGGCTTCTTTTGAAGTTTGCTTATAATGGAATCAAAAACTTTGTCGTCTGCGGCACTGGGTACCTTTTCGGCTACCGCTATGCATACATTTCGTTCGGTAGCTTCCTTGTGCAATGCTTCAATCCCATATTCACCTATAAATTGCTTCAATTAATATCATACATTAATAACGTAAATATCGTAATAAATTATACAAGGGTATATGCGCAACGCTGTGAATACATTTGCGATAACATAATACAAATATGTATTCATTAATAGAGAATAAATAATAAATTTGTTGCTTGTAATCATAAACATATGCATTCGGCTTGAATGTAAACACAATCGGATGACTATATAATCTAGTTGCTAGTCTGATATTTAATTGAAAATATTACAGCAGGTATATCACCTTCGGCTTACCGAAGACTGATTAAGACTCACCATAAGATCCTTCCGAATGTATCGTGGATACGTAGGACCAGTTAAAGTTTTTTAGTATATCCACGAGGGCTACGGATTGAAAAGTGTCTGGCGGTACTGTTCTAGCAAACAGATCAAAGCGTGATTTGTCCGAAAGCGTTTTAGCGGTTGACGCCGGTGATACTTGAGGAATATGAAACAGACGCAGTAAATTTGCCACTTGCAAGGACACGGAACTGTAGGATCCACCAATAACTCCAAAAACTGGCCCCGATGAAGTATTTTTTTTAAGTTGCGGGCTTGATGCATCTGCACACTCAAACACGGATGTGTCTAAATTGTTGAGGGACGCTCTTACAAATTGAAGCGACTGGTTGAGGGCATATGTGTCCCTTGAACAGGTGTCAAGTATATGGACTCCTATCGTAATTCCAGGAAGTATATTGGGGTCATTGTTTACACGATCTATAGCATACAGCATTGCTTCCAGACGTTGAACTCCCCTATTATATACTTTAGGTCCGCATGGAGCACCTTCACCTTTTTCATGGACGGGAAATAGCCCACCAAGTATTATGTCGCCAGGCAGGGAAACGGACACTGAATCCTGAGTGTGTGCGTTACTAGGACCTTTTAAGTCCACTACTGGACTCCAGAATAACACCATCACGACGACTAAAATGTTTGCTATTTTTTTTTTCTGTTTCATCTTTTGAAAGTCACGTCGATGATTTTAAGTTTTAAAATGTATTAACACAGCGATGTAAAATACAGGTTCATGTTTATGTTTATTGTTAGTACATGCCTGTCGAAGGGTACCCGGAAAATTATATATACGTAAGCATATGTATATTACAAGCTGATAATTTTTTTATAAAAACAAAAGAGAATGCTGTAGTCGAGTTCCCCGACTATCAGATACCGGATATTCAGCTTAAGGAAGTGCGAACGAGAAATTTCAACATTTTCCGGAATTTCGTTAGAATTTGGGGAAAAAACAATAATAATATATAAATGTTTTGGGTGGTTTGTGGGGCTGCACAAAATTATTTGTAAATCGAAGTTTGGGCGTAGCAGTTTTGAGCGTGCCAAACATATTTTTATAACCAATAAATATTTACAAGACTAATAAAAAACAAGAGAAAACGCTGTAGTCGAGTTCCCCGACTACCTAATACCCGATACGCAGCTAGTGGAAGTGCGTGGGATTTGTGGGCGTTAGAGTGGGCGTGGCAAACAGTTTTTTGGACAATTGATAGAAATTTACAAGACTAACATTTTTCAAATGTGTGGGCGTGGCAAAAAGTTTTCTGCAAATCGATAGAAATATACAAGACTAATACAGTAGACAATCTTGTCACGTGGGCGTTAGGGTGGGCGTGGAAACGTTCTAAAACAATCAAGTGCTTCGCCTTCTTAGTCCTTAGTGTCAACTGTCGAGGCATGGCTAGATCGCCTCGGCTCGTGATCCTGATCCAGGATAGAGTCCAAATCGCCTTCTCGTTCCTATTACATACATACAGGGTGGGCCATTTAAATGTGACCCACGTAAACTCTTGTGACCCACTCAAACGTCATAACCATGGATAACTACACTCCACCTGAACGATCAATCGATCGGTCAATGGCGACCGATATCGAGCCATGATAACCGATTTTATATGCCAATTGTGCGTAGAAAGCGAATGCGTAACTTCTGGTTCCAAGAAGATGGAGCTCAAAGAAGCTGGATCCGCAAAAATCGAATTTTTGAAATTTGAAAGGTGGAATCGTGTGACCATGTTTGACCACCAATTACTTTTTTTTGACCACGTCCAGTTTTAAAGATATGGAATTTCAAAAATTTTCGAACTTCAAAAAGTTGATTTTTTTGAATTTTTTTTTTTAAATCGCAATAACTTTGTTTGACCACCCTTTAGAATTTTGAAAAAACTTTTAGTTTAGAAAATATAAGCACTTAAGCATTTTTCGTACCTCAAAACTAAATATTTTTAAACAAAATCGTTTGACCATCCTTTAAAAATGCTTTTTATCGTTTGACCACCCTTTAAAAATTATTTTTTTCGTTTGCTTAAAAAAAATTAAAACGTTTTCCCACCTCTTAAAACTAAATATTTTCAAACAAAATCGTTTGACCATCCTTTAAAATTGCATTCTATAGTTTGACCCCCCTTCAAAAATTATTTTTTTCGTTTGCTTATGATAAGTAAGTTGGTCGGAATAAAATAAATTTACTACCTGTAAGGGCATAAACTCGGCAAAAAAGATAAATCATTATTTATAGGCAACATTTTTGGGCGCTGCCAACAACAGGTGCGGGATTGTCAGAACACCAGGCAATTGTCTTTTGGAGCTTCGCCAAGCATTTGGTTCTTGCCTGTGGTAAAAGCACTATTAACGCGAAACAGCAAAAGCTTTGGAATGTAAGGGCAAGACAAGAAGTACCAAATAGGATGGTACTGATGATGGCGTTGCTCTGAAGCTGCAAAAGCAATGTGTTAGCAAAAGCCCTAAAAAAATGGCACTCACACTCGTCTACAGTTATTTTTATATATGTACAAATTGTAAAATATTGAGTCCTTTACAATAAGTTTTCAATTGCAGCTATCTTATATATGCGTGAGAAAAAGGGTAACTTTTTTCGTAAAATTGTTTTTATTTCTGTAAACAAAACGACTTTATTTAAGATGAACAATAAACCTTGCAACCACTTTAGAGTATGCAATAATTTATGAATTTGTATCACTGGAACAAGGATTTCATATTCCTTATTTATAATAAAATTACCTTTTTGCTTATTTAAATTCTTATACAACTTTATCGCAAACTTTCTTCAAATTCTGTTTATATTTCTCTAATACGCGCACGTCTTGTTCTAGCATTACCAGTTGGTTGACTGATTTATCCATGATAAGCCAACACAAAATCAGTTCTTGTAGAGGCAGCAGCACAACAACAACCAAGAAATGGGCACCAGCAGCAATGGCCAGTAAAAGAACAACAATGGCAGCAGCCATCTACAACAATCCTTCTAACTGTCCATCTCTCACGGATTTCGAGAGAAAAAGCATACAAAAGCATTTCTCTTTATTAAAATTCAATAACGGTTCTTAAGAGAGCTGTGTGCGCAAAAATAATATACTATGTTCAGCTATATGTTTCCTGGTGGCCAATTGAAATAAAATCTGGTATTATTTTGGTTTAAAGATACGGTCTCACAGGCTAACCCTAAATACATAACTATTAAGAGCTCAAATGTATGCATGGACTTTGTAAATTAAAAAAAAAAATTAAAACTAATGCTAGAGTAGCTGCTGTTGCTGCACCATTAGTTTAGGCAAGCTTCCGGTAACCGTAATTTTTTTTCAAATTCGATTTTGGGCCAAATCGTACGATTTCGTTTTTAGATGCACCTAAAACCTAGGTTTTTCCAACATTTTTGCTATCGGAATTTTTTGTTTCTTATCGCTTCCTACTACTCAAACCCCTGTTTTATTTTATTTGTCAAAATCAAACAAAGTAAAAAATGGCTTTTATATTTGCAATTGTTTGTTTTAAAGCCAGGAAGGGCTTTAAAAAATCTATAGCTGTCACCTTTTTCATAGTTTAAATTCCGATGTTCGGAATAAGATTAAATAAGATCTGATTTGATGTAATAAAAGGCATTTACTTTTCATTTCGGCCAGACAAATGTGCCCGTTTTAAGAAACGGTCAATTTTTCGATTTCAAATCGAAATCGTAAGATCCTTGTTATGAATGATCAAAACTCATTTTTAGATTTGATTTAATGTACATAAACAAAACTCTGCGGAATATCTAAAGTTCTTGATAGAAGAAATATATAAGATTATATATTTCGTGGACCGTATATAGTATTTTTTCCCGCCTTAATACTACTG
This sequence comes from Drosophila yakuba, assembly GCF_016746365.2. Lineage (NCBI taxonomy): Eukaryota > Metazoa > Arthropoda > Insecta > Diptera > Drosophilidae > Drosophila > Drosophila yakuba. Next base: position 1,039,185 of record NC_052531.2, on the reverse strand, counting down.
TTCAAAAACTTCGACCAACATTTATATATTTATATATAAACATGGTATATATAAATATTTACCATGCTCTATAACGTACATGCTTTTATAAATAATTCATTCCTTTAATTATAAAGGATATTAAAACCAAAAAGAAATCAAATAAAACATATTAAATTTTCAACTAAAAAATTAGTATCCATGATCTTAAAAGAATTGTATTCTTATTAAGTATCCTTATTACTCGTAAAGTATGAAACAGGAGAAAATGTGTTAGGTTTTTATATTATTAATCTATTCCAATTCTTCACCAATTCTATATATATGCCAAAAAAATACCTTCCTTCTAATGCCCACAAACCGAAGCAATAAATATAATTTAAATGTGCCTCAAAAGGTTTGAAATGTTGTTTCTTTATTGAAGTTTACTTATTTTATTAACAACTTAGAAAAAAATTAATCTGTTAAAATATTGACATATTCATCAAGATTTAAGGCCCGTACAGACTTATGTCATTACCTGAGTTGTCCAGACTAAACAAATATTTACTTATTTACATAAATACAAAATTTATTACAAATTTCGCATTGGGATCCAGTTTTAGGAAAAAAAGTTGAGTATTAGTTACGAAATCTACCTATTTCATTGGTTGTGTATTTTTAATATTGATCTTCTCCTTCTTAATTTATGATTAAAGCATAAACCATTACTCGAAGTTACACAGCTTGATCGCCACTTTTGTGTTTCTACATTAACATAGATGTCGAAATATGATCGCATATGTCTATTTGGTATGGTCTGACGACAAATGTTTAATTTATCTTGTGGTCTGATTGCGTCGCGCAAAAATTCCGAAACATTTGCCCTTGCTCTTATTGGGCCAATTGCCTCAAAATTTTATACAGACCAAGGAGTAGTCCAATGCAGATTATTATGTTAACTTACTATGTGCTTATTATTGAGCAACTGTTCAAATATATATAATGTTCTATGACAATATATATTTGCAGTCAAAAAATATAATCAATTGGTATCTAAAACAAATACGTGTAAAAAAAACATGCGCGGTAATTTCCTATTCCTTATAAATACATTTTTTACCAATTTATGTATATCCTTATGTATTATTGTCTGTGTGACAGGATCTTATTTGGGCAATAATTGATTTTTTGTTGTTGTTTTATAGTTGCTCACTTTTAACAAATTAAGATACATATAAGGATCCATTTAGTCAAGTGACGTAAAGGTGTCATAATTAAGAATGCAATTCTGGTTGACACCTATTTTTTAACTACATACTTAGTTAGACACAGCATTGGAAAAACAAATTATAAAAATTGTGTTCTTCTTTGTAATAGAAATACATAAAAAATCGGCTTTGAAATATGAGTTTATAAATATGAAATTTATTGTCAACATATATTACATTTATTTTTGTTGAAGCGTTTCAGAATGTTACTAAACTATCGTCGATAATAATTTTCTTCAGCCATCACTATCGATGTTTCGAAAAAGAAATGCAACTCTGTTCCTATGAACAGAACACATTGCATGTGGAAATTATTAAAAAATAGTTTTTGAATGTAAAGATAAAGCTGAAACTACGGCTTGGTTAATTAAAATAAATACATTTTTATAACTCACTTAAAGTGGAATTCTTAACATTTGTATTTTTTGTACATAATCACATCGGATAGCACATACATACATTTGCTCAGGTAAATTGATGGGTAAAAATGAGGACTGGGCAACAAATATTACATGATACTTTGCTAGTTGAATTCGCAGAGTTAAGGGAAGTAAGACTTTACCACTAACACTCTAAAATGTGTCTCAATATTTTGAAAATTATTTCAACGTTTAAATTCGTGGCACGTTTTCACCATATGCACCTTTGTGATAAACGACTAAACGTCCAAAGTCACAACGTCAACGTCGGCAAATAAGTAAGGCTACCAGGCTGGATTGCCAAAAGTAAGATAGAAATCATTTCTGGCCTTCAGCTTTAGACTTATGTCTATATGTATGTTTATAACATAAAATTATGTTTGAAACTTAATATTTTTACTTTCAAGTTACATCGATATGTGTGTTTTTTCTATTTACTTGACAATTAATAATGTTATTTGTATCAGTTCTTTTAATTTCAGAGAAATTTCGGGAAGCAATACACCAATATATTTCCAGGTAAAATGTTTTATGCATTACTGGCTCGTTAGCGCATTAATTTTAATTAATATTTATTAAAGAATCAAATGGTTGAGTGACGTCTTATTTTAGTGGGTCCAAAATCGCCCCAGAAATCGTCTATGCAACGGCTAAGCTAACCGTTTGGCGATTTCTTACACAACTAACTCTAGGAATAGACATACGTAATGCAACAAGCTATACCAACTTTATCAACACAATCAGATATAGATAAAGTCATGCAGCCCCATTCAGCACAAAATATGGTAAGTCGATTTGACAATATCATCTCCAAAATTATGAACATACATATATCCATTTTCGCATAATTCGCTAATAAGTTTTACTTTCC